>NC_044920.1:13523482-13619918 GCF_003576645.1 Ipomoea triloba | reverse complement strand
TATATATATATATATATATATATATATATATATATATATATATATATATATATATATATATATATATTACATATATCATAACACATGCATAATTATATAGTATATATATATATACATCATACCATACATACGTATATAAGTACATATAATAATAAAACATAATTAGTTTATACATATATTCTAAATATAAGAAAAGAAATATTATACTTATAAAAAAATAATGTACTAGGTAGTATAACAACTAGTTGGTCCAAATGAATAGGGTTTGTAATTCCAATGGATATGAACATGAGAGTAGACTTCAATTAACATGGAATAGGGACCAAATGAATATTGGAAGAGAATTAGGGATAATTTTGGAATTTCAACTAGATGGAAATGGAAGCAAAAATCTCGGCTATCACTGCTATGGACGCAGTTATTTTGAGGAGGGAAGATTATTTGAGAAAGGTGGCTGATATGCCAAGCTTTAGTCTTAGTCTAACACCACCACTTGGTGAAGAAGCAAACTGGGATAATGTTGTTAATATATCTAATCAATACCAGGACGTTGGAGTATAATTTCCTCAAGCGTGTAGTCCAAGCAGTGAACATCAAGAAAAAGAACAAAGGGAAGTTTGCGAGAACGATGCTGCATTGGAAGAAAGAGGTGGTGGGGTTGAGGTTGTTGTTGAGAAGGATGTTGTTGTGGAGGAGAGAGTTGATGGAGTTGAGATGGTTGTTGAGAAAGATTCTGTGTTAGATGAAAGAGGTGGTGGGGTTGATATTGTTGGTGAAAAGGATGTTGTGGTTTGATGAGAGTGTTGGTGCAGTTGATATGGTTTGTGAGAAAGATGCCATGGTTGATGAGAGAGGTAGTGGTGGTGCTGAAAGGGAAGAAAGGGTAGTTCTTCAGTTAGGGGAAGGGTCTATGATGGATAAGGGCAAAGGAATCATTGTGGATGATGGTGGCAAGGCACCTAAGATCTAAACGGTTGAGAACCAAGAAGGAGAAAGAAGGAGCCGCAAGATTACTATTCCATTGAGGTCTCCTTATATAGTGCGGCAAATAAATGTGGGTCAATTATTGACAGCTACTAAGAAGGTGTATCAAGAATGGATTATGGAAAATCGAAATGCTGACAAGTAAGATTTCTTGATCAATTTTTATGTATGTTAACATTAAATTGTTTTGATACACTGACTATATATCACTTGTAGTACATGAATTTTAGTCCTATAGTGCACATTTTTATGCCTAATAGTGCAAATATTTAGACCTAACAGTGCATGTATTTCATTCTTAGAGTTCAGGGTATTAACCATGGTTTAGGATAGTGTTATGCTTATAGTGCACCTTTTTGTGTCATACAGAGCACAGTTTTGTGCCTGCCAGTGCATATTCCTATGGTTATATCAAATTAAATTACATAGAGCTCCCGTTATTTTTCATAATCACTTGCAGTGCATGATTTTTACTCATATAGTGCAAAAATTTATAACTAATAGTGCAGCTTTTTAAACCTAAAAGTGCACACTGTTTATCCTTAGAGTTCAGAATACTAAACATGTTTTAGATTAGTTGTATGCTTATAGTGCACATTTTTGTGCGATAGAAAGCACATATTTATGCCTACCAGTGCATATTCTTATGGCTATATCAAATGGAATTGCATAGACATTAATATTAATTTTCATAATCATTTGTAGTGCATGATATTTACTCATATAGTGCAAATGTTTATGCCTAGTAGTGCAAGTTTTCTTACCTAACAGTTCATGTTGTTTAGTCTTTAAGTTCACTTTACTAACCATCTTTTGAAAATCTTTATATATCTAACATTTTTAATTTGGAAATGTAGTGAAGAGTATGTTTTCAGATCTGGGGCGACAATGTTGATGAGGATGGAGTTGTTGTCGTTAAAGGGCCATGCATATGTTACTGCATCTGTTCTAGATGTATGGTCAATCATATTGAATGACCTAGAAAGATTTAAAGATCCAAATTTTCCTTCTAGGTTTTTTGCTACAATATATCCATGCGTAAGTGAATAAAACAAAATAGGGTATTAAGTGATGAGTATTTATGTAGCTATTTAATAATATTTGAACAATGAAGTCCTACACTGTGGTGGATCCCCGAGGCGATGATGAGGCCAGACTAGAGCAATTTAAAGAAAATCTTCATCTTGAGCTTCAGCGCGTTGCACACGTTAAACTCCCTGCCCCTGATTTGGTAATGTATATGTCTAGCTTATGGTATATAAGTTATCCAAACAAATATTAATATATTGATTCGATTGTCCAAATGCAGATGTTTTTCCCTATGATTACATCGGAGCATTCATATGTGATATGCTTCAATATCAAGAATCAAAGAATTGATATCATTGATAATTCATCAAAAGCTGTGTCAAGTGATCAGAAATATGGAAAAGTGCCTTCTGATTTGGTGAGTATTTAAAAATATTTTATTTAGTAAAAAAGTTTGTTTTTTGGATTGAATATGATTTGTTACCCTAAGCATGATGTGGCAGAAATATATACTCATGGAGTACTTGAAGAGTGAGAGTTTGGAAGCAAAATCCAATCGTTTCAAATATGTGAAACCAACAAGGATTAAAATAGCATGGAGAGATAACGAAAACAAGGAGGATTGCGGGGTATATGGGATGCGCCACATGGAAACCTTCATGGGGTCTCTAGCGAAGGATTGAGATTGTGGTCTTGTGAAGGGCAATCGAAGCCAGCTAGACCGGCTTCGTGTCAAATATGCTGCTGCGATACTGACTGCCCAAATCAATGAACTTTGGGATAAAAACAAGGATAAAGCAATGAAGTTCTTCAAGAAGGAATGACTTGGTGAAAATTTGGTGTTTGTTTCATGTGATTGTTGAAATATTTGGTGATTGATGTTTGTATGACTGTTGAAACTGGTGTTTTTGTTGTATAGGCGTTTGACTTATTTGTGGATCATGTTTACGTTAATTGTTTTGATACATTGTCTATATCAGAATATACTTCTATGAATGTAGTGCATGATTTTTACTCATACAGTGCAAATATTTAAACCTAACAGTGCAAATATTCTAACCTAACAATTCACATACTTCATCCTTTGAGTTCAAGGTATTAACCATGAGTTTTGTTATTTTTATGTTTATAGTGCACATTTTCTTGCTATACAGAGCACATTTTTGTGCCTAAAAGTGCATATTCATATAGCTAT
The DNA here is from genome assembly GCF_003576645.1 of Ipomoea triloba. Taxonomy (NCBI): domain Eukaryota; kingdom Viridiplantae; phylum Streptophyta; class Magnoliopsida; order Solanales; family Convolvulaceae; genus Ipomoea; species Ipomoea triloba. Next base: position 13,616,710 of record NC_044920.1, on the reverse strand, counting down.
TTGAAATGAAATTACATAGAACTTACATTTTTTTTATAATAACTTGAAGTGCATGATTTTCACTTGTATAGTGCAAATATTTAAACCCAATAGTGCAAATTTTCAAACATAATAGTTCACATAGTTCATCCTTAGAGTTCAAGGTATTAACTATGGTTTATGTCATTTTTATGCTTATAGTGCACATTTTCTTGCTATACAGAGAACATTTTTGTGCCTAAAAGTGCATATTCATATAGCTATTTGAAATGAAATTACATAGAACTTACATTTTTTTTTTAATAACTTGAAGTGCATGATTTTCACTTGTATAGTGCAAATATTTAAACCCAATAGTGCAAATTTTCAAACATAATAGTTCACATAGTTCATCCTTAGAGTTCAAGGTATTAACTATGGTTTATGTCATTTTTATGCTTATAGTGCACATTTTCTTGCTATACAGAGAACATTTTTGTGCCTAAAAGTGCATATTCATATAGCTATTTGAAATGAAATTACATAGAACTTACATTTTTTTTATAATAACTTGAAGTGCATGATTTTCACTTGTATAGTGCAAATATTTAAACCCAATAGTGCAAATTTTCAAACATAATAGTTCACATAGTTCATCCTTAGAGTTCAAGGTATTAACTATGGTTTATGTCATTTTTATGCTTATAGTGCACATTTTCTTGCTATACAGAGAACATTTTTGTGCCTAAAAGTGCATATTCATATAGCTATTTGAAATGAAATTACATAGAACTTACATTTTTTTTATAATAACTTGAAGTGCATGATTTTCACTTGTATAGTGCAAATATTTAAACCCAATAGTGCAAATTTTCAAACATAATAGTTCACATAGTTCATCCTTAGAGTTCAAGGTATTAACTATGGTTTATGTCATTTTTATGCTTATAGTGCACATTTTCTTGCTATACAGAGAACATTTTTGTGCCTAAAAGTGCATATTCATATAGCTATTTGAAATGAAATTACATAGAACTTACATTTTTTTTATAATAACTTGAAGTGCATGATTTTCACTTGTATAGTGCAAATATTTAAACCCAATAGTGCAAATTTTCAAACATAATAGTTCACATAGTTCATCCTTAGAGTTCAAGGTATTAACTATGGTTTATGTCATTTTTATGCTTATAGTGCACATTTTCTTGCTATACAGAGAACATTTTTGTGCCTAAAAGTGCATATTCATATAGCTATTTGAAATGAAATTACATAGAACTTACATTTTTTTTATAATAACTTGAAGTGCATGATTTTCACTTGTATAGTGCAAATATTTAAACCCAATAGTGCAAATTTTCAAACATAATAGTTCACATAGTTCATCCTTAGAGTTCAAGGTATTAACTATGGTTTATGTCATTTTTATGCTTATAGTGCACATTTTCTTGCTATACAGAGAACATTTTTGTGCCTAAAAGTGCATATTCATATAGCTATTTGAAATGAAATTACATAGAACTTACATTTTTTTTATAATAACTTGAAGTGCATGATTTTCACTTGTATAGTGCAAATATTTAAACCCAATAGTGCAAATTTTCAAACATAATAGTTCACATAGTTCATCCTTAGAGTTCAAGGTATTACCTATGGTTTATGTCATTTTTATGCTTATAGTGCACATTTTCTTGCTATACAGAGAACATTTTTGTGCCTAAAAGTGCATATTCATATAGCTATTTGAAATGAAATTACATAGAACTTACATTTTTTTTTATAATAACTTGAAGTGCATGATTTTCACTTGTATAGTGCAAATATTTAAACCCAATAGTGCAAATTTTCAAACATAATAGTTCACATAGTTCATCCTTAGAGTTCAAGGTATTAACTATGGTTTATGTCATTTTTATGCTTATAGTGCACATTTTATTGCTATACAGAGAACATTTTTGTGCCTAAAAGTGCATATTCATATAGCTATTTGAAACGAAATTACATAGAACTTACATTTTTTTTTATAATAACTTGAAGTGCATGATTTTCACTTGTATAGTGCAAATATTTAAACCCAATAGTGCAAATTTTCAAACATAATAGTTCACATAGTTCATCCTTAGAGTTCAAGGTATTAACTATGGTTTATGTCATTTTTATGCTTATAGTGCACATTTTCTTGCTATACAGAGAACATTTTTGTGCCTAAAAGTGCATATTCATATAGCTATTTGAAATGAAATTACATAGAACTTACATTTTTTTTTATAATAACTTGAAGTGCATGATTTTCACTTGTATAATGCAAATATTTAAACCCAATAGTGCAAATTTTCAAACATAATAGTTCACATAGTTCATCCTTAGAGTTCAAGGTATTAACTATGGTTTATGTCATTTTTATGCTTATAGTGCACATTTTCTTGCTATACAAAGAACATTTTTGTGCCTACAAGTGCATATTCATATAGCTATTTGAAATGAAATTACATAGAACTTACATTTTTTTTTATAATAACTTGAAGTGCATGATTTTCACTTGTATAGTGCAAATATTTAAACCCAATAGTGCAAATTTTCAAACATAATAGTTCACATAGTTCATGCTTAGAGTTCAAGGTATTAACTATGGTTTATGTCATTTTTATGCTTATAGTGGACATTTTCTTGCCATACAGAGCACATTTTTGTTCCTAAAAGTGCATATTCTTATGGTATTTGAAATGAAATTACATAAACTCATATTTTTTTATAATAACTTGTAGTGCATGATTTTTACCCATATAGTGCAAATATTTAAATCAAATAGTACAAATATTCAAACCTAACAATCCACATAGTTCATCCTTAGAGCTCAAGGTATTAAGCATGGTTTAGGTTATTTTTATGCATATTGTGCACATATTCTTGCCATATAGATCAAATTGTTGGGCCTAAAAGTGCACTTTCTTATGCCTATATGAAGTGAAATTGCATAGATATCACTTTCTTTTAATAACTTATAGCGGATGATTTTTACTCATATAGTGCAAATAGTTAAACCTAATAGTGCAACTATTTCAACCTAAAAGTGCACACTGTTTATCCTTAGAGTTCAGGGTATTAAACTTGTTTTAGATTAGTTGTATGCTTATAGTGCGCATTTTTGTGCAAAACAGAGCACATTTTTATGCCTACCAGTGCACATTCTTATGGCTATATCAAAATGGAATTGCATAGAACTCACATTTTTTTGATAATAACTTGTAGTGCATGATTTCTACTCATATAGTGCAAATATTTAAACCAAATAGTGCAAATATTTAAACCTAACAGTAAAATATTGATTCGTCTTTTTAAAATGTTGTAATTCATGATGTTTTGGCCTTACGACATATGAAAATGATCAATCCTCTTCATCTTTTAATTCCTTTCTAAATGGACAATTCCTACTATCATGTCACTTGTCATTTTCTAAGTAAGCATCACACGTATGGCATTTTCTTAAACCTTTCTTTGATGCATCCATTGCTAACTCCTTTTTCCCTTTCATACGCTTACCACTGCCTTTATTTTTTAGATTTTCTCGGTGGTAGAATAGAGATCTCGGAAGGCTTAGATGACACACAATAAGACTCTATCATTCCATTCTTCCTATGAGTAGGGGATAAATCAGTTTGTTCTGTCATCAGTATCAATTTTTGCTTTTTAATCACTTGTGCAAATTCAATCAATTTATCCATTTTAGCTTCTTCTGTTAGACCAATTCAACACTGCATATCACCGTACCCCACAATTGTGCCAATAACACCTTCCTCTCATCCATTCTTGAACCTTGATCAAATGTGAGACCATCAATATGGAAGATAGGTTTTAAGGATGCATCCTTAGTCCATCGATTCAGCACATATTTCAAAGGGATTTTATCAAAGTTCAAATCCTTAAAAAACCACAAAAGTGTGGCTACACAACAATCCAATTCTTTCAAACATCTTGCAACTACAAACAACTTTCTTTTCAGTTACATTGTGCTCCACAGTAAACTTTCTATCACTGCCATCTTTGATCTCATAATATAGTATGACACCATCTTCTCGAATACTCAAAACTCGACAATTAAAACATGTTGTGCATATTTTCTTATGAATATCGTAGAAAATAGAGAGTGTGTATACAATTGAAGCATGCTTTTCAATGGGCAAAGGTGTCTTCATTTCTGGGATGTTCCCCTAACTATAACTTGTAAGTTTTGCATGAGTGTGTCTTTGAGAGTCCAAAGCACGCTCAAACTGCATATAAAATTGGACAAGACTAGAGAGAGGTGTAGTAAATCAACAAAACACACCATTTTCACCTTCCGAGCGTGATGTAGTCCTCAATAAACCAGCCATAGGAACATCTTTGAAATAGGCTGGTATCCAAAATCTGCGCAACTCAAACATTTATACAAACCAACTGTTATTGACTAAATCAAACTCTTCCATGATCGATTTCCATTCATTCTCGAATTTAAGAGGTTCTAAGTATGAGCTCCACACAACAGGGTTCAATTTCTTCCTAAAAATATCATCTTACTTAGCACAGAACCAACCTTTTCACCCACCTTGCACATAATGTGCCACATGCAAAAACGATGCCTAGCTTCATTAAATACTGCTGGAATTGCTTGTCTCATTGCTAGATCTTGATTAGTAACGATTACTTTTGACTCTGCACCCATTGCTTTCTTGAAGTATTCAAATAGCCAAACATAGGATGCAATGTCCTTTTTTGTCAACAATCCCATTGCAAATGTAATGCTTTTCTTGTGGTTATCAATCCCGGTGAACGGTGTAAAAACCATGCCGTACCTACAAAATATAATATTTAAAGCATGACACAAAAAAATGCTCAGGTAGTGATAAATTCATGTTTTGGAAAACAATAAAACATGCATTTTAATAGGAAATTTATGTGCAGTATGTTAAACTAACCTGTTAGTTTGATACGTTGCATAAAAAGATACTACATCCCCAAAACAACCAAAATTCTTTCTTGAAATTGGATCTGCCCAAAAAAACTTGCACAAGTGCTCATCTTCATCAATGTCATATGCAAAATAAAATGCTTCACACACCTCATTTTTCTTAAAAAAATTATTCACAATCATTTGTCCATCAGCACCTATTATATATGCTCTAATATCCCTATTGAAGTTATTAAAGTCAACATCCGTTGCACCTACATTGGAAAAATCCCCGACCATCTCCTTGTACAAGTTAAATGATTTTGTTGGCCCAATATTTGCTCGTGCACAATTTGCAATGGACATTTTGATGGCCCACATCAATGTTCCTATTGACCTTTAGAAACTTTTTTGGTATAATTGATGACATACAGTGGTTATGTCTTTCCTCAAATTGTTTAACAACATAACCAAGACTTCCAATGAATTTGAACACAATTCTGATTTTGCAACCTGTCCTATTTGAGGCTCTTCTCCTCTTTGTAATTGAAGAACTTGATGCTCCATCTACATTCAATGTAGAACTACCGGTAACATTCTTATACCCTTCTCTCCTACAAAGAATATACTTTGTCAGAATCACATCATCCTTGGACTTCATAATAGAACTAGACCTTATATCAAAGCCAACTTTAGCAGCATAGTTCTTGTAAAAGGATATAGCAGCCTCTAAAGTAATGAATGTCATACCAATCTTAGGTTTGCGCCTATCTTCACAATTAGGAATCCAATATTTAGTCATCCCCGGTGATATATCCACACTATAACGACATTCAATGTTACTGGAACTTGCATCAGAAGTATTTAAATTTGTGCCTAATGTGACACCATTTGGAGATGATGCTGGAAATGGAAGATATAAAATATGGTGTAAGTGCAAAATGAAAAAATTCAAAGATATAAAATACTTTTATACTCTGTAGTGCATGTTTTTGTGCCATACAGAGTGAAAGTAGGTGCTTACAAATGCTCATTCTTATGGATAATTAAATAAAATTGCAAAAAACACACTATGTTTTCATAAATAGATGCAATGCATATTTTTCAACCGTATGGTGCAAATATTTGTGCCTAATAGTGCAAATATTTAGACCTAACAGTGCATGTAGTTCATTCTTATAGTTCAGGGTATTAATCATGGTTTAGGATAGTGTTATGCTTATAGTGCACCTTTTTGTGCCATAAAGAGCACATTTTTGTGCCTACCCGTGCACATTCTTATAGATATATCAAATGAAATTGCATAGAATTCACATTATTTTTCATAATCACTTGTAGTGCTTGTTTTTTTACTCATGTAGTGCAAATATTTAAACCTAATAGTGCAAATATTCAATCCCAATAGTTCATCCTTAGAGTTGAAGTTATTAACCATGGTTTAGGTTATTTTTATGCTTATAGTGCACATTTTCTTGCCATACAGAGCACATTTTTGTGCCTAAAAGTGTACTTTCTTATGCCTATATGAAGTGAAGTTGATAGAATTTACATTTTTTTTTATAATAACTTGTAGTGTATGATTTTTTCTCATATAATGCAAATATTCAAACTTAATAGTGCAACTATTTCAACCTAAAAGTGCACAATGTTTATCCTTAGAGTTTAGGACATTAAACTTGTTTTAGATTAGTTGTATGCTTATACTGCACATTTTTGTACATTTTTATGCCTACCAGTGTACATTCTTATAGCTATTTCAAATGGAATTGCATAGATATTGCAGTGCATAATTTTCAACCATATAGTGCAATTTTTTGTGCCAGCTAGTGCACATTTTCTCAACTAACAATGCAAGTTGTTTAGTCATAGAGTTTAGTCTATTATCCATCTTATAGCTTAGCTTTATGCTCTGTAGTGCATGTTTTTGTTCCATACAGAGCAGAAATTTGGCTAATCAACTAAATTGTGATACTGCTATTTCATATCATCGAATGTGTAAGAATGCGAAAAGATTCAGCATTATAATTGATACGTCCATAACAACGAATTTGTAAATAATATGAAAAGATATTGCTATTGCATCTCACTTCTCACCTAAGTGATATTATGCACATGAGCCCCTTCATATATATATATATATATATATATATATATATATATATATATAGACCTGTAGGCCTGAAGGCCGAGCCTAGTGTATATAGGTCTGAGCAATTTAGTTTAATAGGCTTTTAAAATTGGCTCAAGCCTAGCCTTTTTGCTAAACGAGCTAGGCCTAACTAAGTCTTAATTAGACCCGAACATAAGCTCTACAAGGGGCCTGGCCTATTCCAATCGCTACTGAATCCTTATTATTTGCCATGAAGAAATGAAAGTTCACAAAAAAAAAAAAATCCAGAAACAAAACAACGCAAAAGTGGTTGAGGCTAGTTTCAAGTTTTTAACAAAAAGGACCAGTACCTTGCTTCAACCAAGCTCTAAAAAAAAAGACTATGCCCTAAGAGGGTGGGAGGTTGGAACACATCCATTCAACGGAAGTGGTGGTTCCTTAGGTGAAATGACACTTAAAGTGTTGGTCATGAGCTCACTATTGCGCTCAACTCTAACGGGACCAAGGCATCCAACCTCAACTACACCCAATGAGTAGTGGCTCCTTCACTGAGAAACACTTAGAGGTTTGTTTGGTTGGATCATTGGCGCACCTGTTCCCAAGTGAAAATCATCACAATTTGAGTAAGAAATTTTTGGTTTGCATTGTCATAAACCATAAAGTGGGTTAAAAATGAAAGGGAATACGAGAAGGGGAGTAGTGTTGAGCTTTGTTCAAGCCTCTAGCTTGATTTACTTGGGTCCATGTTAAAATTTTTAGCATAAAAAGGTATTTAAGTGGTTATTTTGTAGTACAAATATATGTGGGGTTCACTTTCGATTTCAGTCGGGTAAAAGTGAATTCGTACTCTTCGTAGTGAGATGAAGAAATCAATACATTGTATGTTATAAATGGGTAATAGATGAATGAAAAATTGATTATCAAAATAGACATATTTGAGAGAAGTTAAAAATTGTGAAAGATTGAAGTGCTCTTTGTAGCATTTACGAAGAGTGCTAATTGTGTTTAAGCATTGTGAAGTGCTAATTTGATGCACTTTTACGAATAGTGCTATCTTAGCACTCACGATGAGTGCTATTTTAATGCACCTAAGACAGGTCTTGACTCTTCGGTTAATTTCGAAAGGTCCCAAGAATTAGTTTATTCTTCGGACTGTACAGATTTTTCGACCACTCAGATATTTTCAAATAGGTTATTAATGGTCAGTATGAACTAATTGTACTTAATTTCTGATGGTTTTATCGGGACCAGATATACCATAAACCGGATATAATAATATAGAACGAAATAGGAAATAGTAATATTATTGATTGGGGCGTGAGCCCAGCAAAATACGTACAAACCCTAAGGTACGGGCCCAAGAAATGGCGGCCCAAGTAATGAATAAGTAAATAATGCAAGGACTAGGGAATAAATATGATAAACAAGGAATTGAGGGACTAATAAATAAATAAATACTAACGAATACCACACTATGCTGCTACGGGGACTCGAACCCAAGTGTACCAACCAAGGGAGGAAGACCTTATCACTAAGTTATCGAGTGGATAGTGATATGAGGGAAGATCTGCTTGGACCAGACACCCCCCCACCCTTTATACTATTGATGGACTTCCTCGCACCCACCACATGTACGATATCAAGATGGTGTCAACCCCTACCAAACACGCGTCCCATGTCTCATCTCCACGAAATCTTGAGCCTGCGGTGAAACCCGGAAGAACAGGGCACGAGGGAAGAGCGGCCAGACTTTGTGTTCGAGTGCTAAAACACTAAAGTCCAAATCCATTTTATCCTATGAGACTGACGTTACAACGCTCCTAGCACCCTCGGGAGGTAGCGAATCCGTTTTATTTTCGTTATTAATATATTTTATATAAATTAGTTTTTGTTTGTACCAAGATTTGGTTGGAATTAATTTTATAAAAATTAAATTCTATTTTTGTGTGCGTACGTGTGTGTGTGTATACACCACTAGTGTTAACAAAATACACCACTAGTGTTAGCATAATACACAACAATGAAAATGCACAAAAACACCACCATAACTCCTCTGCCCCTAATTGTGTATTTTCGAACACTGTGTAGTGTATATTTGAATACCTAGTGGTGTGTTTTGTGGTGATGCGTACCTAATGATGCGTATTTGTGTTGTATATTTTTCTAACACTAGTGGCGTATACCGCACCGACCGCACGGGAAGGCGCGGCCGCACCTAAACTCTAATTTTATTATTATTATTATTATACCCCTACCGTTATAACTGTTGGGAATAATTCTCGAAAACCCAAGAAAATGGACGAAATAGAAAATCCACAAAAACAAATAAAATTCTAGGAATTTAAACCTACAACAAAGGTTAGATAAACCTGGAAACGGGGGGACGGAGATGAACGGACTTTGGGGTAGTTGTAAGCACGAGTCGAGTTGCCTCTGTCCTTAAAAGCTTATTTACCGCCTCCCGGGGTGATGGAGCGTTGCGGTCTAGGTTTCCCAAGATAAAACGTACTACGGTTCCTGCGTTTGAGCACACAAACTTGGAACCCGGCGAACAAGAACGTGGGATGAACACAGGTGGCTAGAACGAAGGAAGAGCAGAGTTTCGAGGTGGAAAACGGATTTTCGTATGTCACAAAAAACTCCTGCTCAACCTAGAAATATAAAGGAGATTAAGGAATAATGGCACATCAATATGGCAATTAATTCTGGCTATGTAACCTACCTAATAGCTCTCCACTAACCTCCATTAACAAGAGCTTTAACTTAGAATAATAACAATTGGAATTAATATAAAATTAATTTCATAACAGCTAGAGTTAAGCTCCTGAACGGTCACCACGAAGGTGAAAAGTTAAGTCACGCTAGAAGATCGCCTTAAAACCGTGACTCGTTGCATCGAGAGGTCGATTTGAGCGGACTGGGAGTGATTAGTTCTCAACCGCGAGAAATCACGTTCCACGAGACAATGTCGCGCGAGCGTAACCCGCCGCTGCTTACTGCCCAACCGCGAGAGTCTCGCAGCACGAGTCAAGCCTTTTCAGGCTCATTTTGGGATTTGATTTGCACCCCCCCCCCCTCTGCGCGCTAGAGAGAGCCTCTATGCCATACAAGTCAATTAGCCTTAAAAAGCTTCTTGTATATATAGTCGGTGAAATCCTCTTCCCAAACCAATGTGGACAAATGCTTTCCTTAAAGCTTTTCCAACACTTTTTCCATCTCAATCGGTCTACTCTGAGAACCAATTTCTCATTCACCCATTATCCATTTTGAGCGTATAATATATCGATCTCTTCGTCTCACTACGAAGAATCCGAATCCACTTTGACCCGACCCAAATCGAATGTGGACCCTACATATATTTATACCACAAAATGACGACTTAAAATGCCATTTATGTCATTTTTTCCAACAATAACTTCCGTTATCTTTTCCACTATTGTTACCATGCACATACATCCACTATATATTTTCTTATTTTCTTCAATAAAAATAATATATACACATTATATATTGGATTTATAAGTTAGTTATTTCTTAAAATATAAATATAAAATTTATAAAAATAGTTTACGTTATTATTATTATTATTTAAAATAATTTAAATATCTAAAATCTAAATAAATTTAAAATTTTAATATAAAATATTAATATTGGACACCTATTTTTTGGGCATCGCGCATAAAAAAAACTAGTAATAATAATAATAAGTACCAAACATTGCCCTATTGAGTGCGCTAACCAATGATGACTATTTTGAAATTTAACAATAAAATACAGAAAAGTTTTCTGAAAAGCTCATCATCAAAGGGCAAAATACAATATTTCTAATCCAAAATCTAATTCAGATCATGAAATTTGTTTGTGCCAATATAATCTTTGGTTGCATTTGGCATAATAGGATGTGAGAATATAATGAATGTGGAAAAGAATGAGATAAAGGTGATGATTCGTATAAGCACTTTTATGATTGAATTTGATGGGTGACAGAAAGCTAAACGCTTGGAAGCAGAAGGTAGCCGACTTAAGGCAACGTAAGGAGGTAGAGGCAGATCCAATAGACAGTCAAAAGAAGGGTCGATTTGAGCTATGGGTAGGCTGATTGACCAAGGATCGGTCGGCGTGTAGGGCTGAACGAATGGAAGAGATTACATGAAAAGAGCAAGATGGTCAGTCGATGGTCGATCGACGAAGTAAATTAGGATGTTTCGTTGCAATTGAGTGAGAATCTCAAGAAATACAGCAAGTCTTGAACAAGGAAGTAGAGTGAAGAGGTCGGGCTCGAGTCACCCTCGAGACCGAGCCATGTCAGGGAGAAGGCAAAAGAGAATCAACCTAAAAGCTCATCAAGCCAAGCAAGAAGGACAGGCCAGCCATGCCGTTGGAACAGGGAAGAGCTCCAACAAGACAAATTAGGCAGTTTCCTAAGGCGAAGAATATCAGGCGCGGATATTGTTGAGAAGAAAAGGAAAGTAGATCAAAAGACTTTAGAAAATTGAATCAAATCTAATTAGGCAAGAAATCACAAAAAATTATGGTAGTTTAGGGTTGCCATGTAGAAAATTGGTTCCCTCGTATAAATAGGGGTATCAAACCTTGAAAAAGGTTAAACAATTCATAATACAAGAACCGACGAAACGCTAATTTTCAGTAGTGTTGGCATGTTGTTCGACCATCCCGTAGTTGTTAAAACCAACAGAATTTGTGCTAGAAGATAAGAAACTAGTGTCTAGTTTTTTTTTAGTATCTGCTTCAATCTCATTGCAAGCTCTAAGCTAATTTTCGGTAGTGTTGGCATATCCCGTGGTTGTTAAAACCAACAGAATTTGTGCTAGAAGATAAGAAACTAGTGTCTAGCTAAGCTAATTTTCGGTAGCTACTTTCTCAACCTAATGAGGTGCAAAGAGTCAACAATTGCCTCCACTGAGGCTCGAACCCACTCCCATCATCCATGAGAATGTTTTCCAGGACACTGGGTGCCACTAGACCACAAGGTCTTTGGCAACTAGTGTCTAGTTTGATTCTTCCTTTTTAACATTATTTATAGAGTTTATTACCAAAATGGTCCCTTGACTATTGCAAAATTATCAATTTGGTCCTTGACAATTTTTTATGCCCAATTAAGTCCCTCGACTTTGAAAATTTTAATCAATTTGGTCCTCCGTTTATTTTGCGGTTAAACATCCGTTAAATCGGGACCAGATTGGTAATTTTACTATAGTCAAGGACCAAATTGATAATTTTATTATAGTCAAGGGACCAAATTGGTAATTAAATTTTCACTGAAATGGTCCATTGACTATAGCAAAATTACCAATTTGGTCCCCATTTTAACGGATGTTTAACGACAAAATAAACAGATTATCAAATTGGTTAAAATTTTCAAAGTCGAGTGACTTAATTGGGCACAAAAAAATTATCGAAGACCAAATTGATAATTTTACAATAGTCGATTGACCATTTCGATAACAAACTCTTATTTATAAGTAATTTTATATTTTTTCATGATGAATGCAGGATGCGAGATTGCGAGGTACCATAATAATAATACGGATATGATACGTCAACTACAAATTTCTTCCATTTAACAAAATAATATAATAGTGACTTGCAGTTTAGATGTGGACTTTTTTTTTTTTGTCTTTTTTGTTTTGTTTTGTTTTGTTTTGTTTTGTTTTGTTTTTTTTTTTGCCGTTTTCCTTTTTCCCTTTTCCCTAACTCTTCTCTCCTAGGTGGTTTATTTCTTAAATATTATGTAAAAAAAAACTACTATGGATGCTCTTAGGATCGGAATAGAGAACTACTTGATCACATTATTTCAATATTCTCCACTCTCCAGGCTAATTTAACTACTCAAATTTCACTATTCCATTTTTTTTCAAAGGACCTTTAATGCGATTTAATAGGTAGACAATATAATAATGACAGTAGTTAATTAACCACACAATTACATTTATATATTAAAAAAATTAACTAGAATCTAAAAAAAAATACTCAAAATGGTCCATCGACTATGTCATAATTCACAAATTAGTTCCCAACTATCAATTTTACCAATTAAGTCCTCAACTATTCAATTCTTAGCCAAGAATTCATAAATCAATCATTCGTTGATAATATTCTTGAGTAAGAATTGAATAGTTGAGGACTTTATTGAGTAATAATTGAATAGTTGAGGACCTTATTGAGTAAGACTTGAATAATTGAGAACTTAATTTGCTAAACTTGATAATCGAGAATCAATTTATGACCACTATCATTCCAATTTTTTTATACTAATTTAACCTTTAACATAGTAAATCAATTCCAAATACTTCCAAGTTCCAACAACCACTTTACAAAATTTAATTGCAGAAAAATCTAACCTCAGGGGCCACATACCTTTAACCTAAATTATTTTAGTCTGTTAGCTGGTTGTTGTAGATTTTTCCATAGATTTTTGTCTTTGGAACCTTGCAAAAGGAATTAAAAAAATAGAATTTATATATTAAATAAAATAAAAAAACAATGAATGCGAAGTGTGGACAAATCCAAGCCATTGATCTGCAAAGTTCCAAAGACACAGATCGCATTCATTGTTTTTTATTTCATTTAATATATAAATTCTACTTTATTAATTCCTTTTGCAAGGCTCCAAAGACAAAATTTATGAAAAAATCTACAAAAACCAGCCAACAGACTAAAATAATTTAGGTTAAAGGTATGTGGCCCCAGAGGTTAGATTTTTCTGCAATTGAATTTTGTAAAGTGGTTGTTGGAACTTGGAAGTATTGGAATTGATTTACTATGTTCAAGGTTAAATTAGTATAAAAAACTTGGAAGTATTGGAGTTGATTTCCAATTAAGTGTTTTTAAACTGCAAGTCACTATTATTATTATTATTTTTTTTTTGAAAAACTAGTCACTATTATTTTGTTAAATGGAAGAAATTTGTAGTTGAAGTATCATATCACTCTTGTGGTACCTCGCATCCTGCATTCATCATGAAAAAATATAAAATTACTCATAAATAATGTTAAAAAGGAAGAATCAAACTAGACACTAATTTCTTATCTTCTAGCATAAAATCAATCATAAAAGTGCTTATATGAATCATCACCATTATCTTATTCTTTTCCACATTCATTATATTCTCACATCTTATTATGCCAAATGCGACCAAAGATTCTATTGGTACAAAAAATTTCATGATCTGAATTAGATTTTGGATTAGANGATCTGAATTAGATTTTGGATTAGAAATATTGTATTTATTGGCCCTTTGATGATGATCTTTTTAGAAAACTTTTTAATATTTTATTGTTAAATTTCTAGATAGTCATCATTGGTTAGCGCACCCAATAGGTCGATAAATTATTTATGAAAATGAGATTTATAAATTAAATCAGATACTTTTAATAAAGACTAACGGGGCATTTGGTTGGGCGATAGAATTACGTCGGAAAAGAATTGAAATTTCATGAGAGATTAATAATGTAATAATTTAAATTTCAGTATTTGGTTTGTAAGAATAGAATTTCTAAGAATTTCAATTTTAAGTTTGGTACTTATTATTATTATTAGTCAATACCACCTCCAATGGAGCTAATAGTAATCTACTATACTAATAAGAGTCAAAGAGAGTTAGGCCTATTAAAGTTAGTTAATTCTAAAAGAGGTATATAACGAATGGCGGACGATTCTCTCTCAACACAACCCAATAGCAAAGAGCATGATCAACTTGAACGAAGCACCAAAAAAAACAAAAACGACAACAAAATCACCGATGGGGGAGGCATCTCCGGTTGGAGACAAGGATGCGAATGGGAGTCCAGCAGCGGAGGCACAAACAGGTACGCTCTCTTTCAAACAAATTGTGGCTAATGAATCTTTGCAGACTGGAAAGCAGATGGACGAAGAGCTCGACATGGTGTCGGATGATGAGGTGGAAGCTGACGATGATATTGATCCAAACTGTCCAGTAATCAGATTAACAAAGGCGGAGAAGGTGAGGTTGCGAAGTAAGTGGAAGGAAACCCTGATAGTTAAGGTGATGGGGAGAAGCGTTGGATACGGGTACCTCCTCAAAAGACTCTCGACTCTCAGCGTTGTGGAGACCAAAGGCACGGATGGAGTTGGTTTCGGTGGACAATGGGTATTACCTGGTTAAGTTTGCATCGGTGGAAGACTATGAATTCGCCAAGTTCGGGGGACTATTGATGGTCCTTGATCACTACCACAAAGTGAAGGAATGGGTATCTGACAACTCTTGCATGCATAGGGTGAAATGTCAAAAGATATTTGTATGATAAAATGGAAAGTCTGTGACTCCCTGAGTGTCGGTCTCGAAGGAGGGACGTGGAGGTGTGTCAAACATTCGGGAGTTTACTTGATTGTATCATGCATAGGACTCGAGTGTGGTAAATGGTGATTTGTGAGTGAGAGTAGTTCATTGGTTGGTTTGAGTGCAAGAGAGTAGTAAAATAAAAGTGATTTTGTGAATAAGTAAAAGGGGTAGGGATTGGATAGTGTTCATGAATATTGCATAGTGAGTGTCTAAGGTTATGGATTAGGATTGCTAGGATATTGTCTATTCAAGAGTGTGTTGTCTTAGTCCTTTTCCACGTTGTGTACTAAGGCTTCTTTGACTTAGGAATGCCTTCAAGCATCCAAAGTTCTAAGAGGAATTTTATCAAACACTTAAGCTACACACTATCCTACTATTCTTAAGAAGTCTATAGGAACTTTGATTGTGTAAAGCTTCAAATCCTAACTCTAATCAAAGACATGAAAGAGTCAAGAGCTCAATCTCTCATCTAGATTGGCCAAATCCAAACAAGATCTCGTCAAAACAACAATAAAAAGACAAGAATAGATAATCCATCAACACAAACTCATAGATCCAAGATATAGAGATAAGATCATCATACAAACAATATTCAATCACACAATCCAAATCCCTAGACTAAATTAGCTACTCATGATATGAAATGCAAGCAAAAACTAATTTAATCCAAGAACAAGATAGCTAAAATTATAGAAATGAAATAGAGATCACCTAGAGAGAAGAAGATCTTCAATCCAAGCTTGTTGTCTTCTACAATGGAGATTGTTCTAATCTAAAAACTAAGAAAAATGGAGAAAGTTCTCCAAAGGAGAAACTAAGAAAAGGGAAAACTAAAAATTCTGCCATCTTCCTTTGAAAGTTCATCAAAGGGGTTTAAATAGTCTCCGAAATGACAACCCTAGCTGAAATTCGCGCATCACCGTCTCCACGCCTCTCACACGCGTGTGAGCGTGCGTGGGAAGCTTCTGGAAAGTTTTCACGGTTGCTCACACGCGTGTGGCCTTCCAGATTGGTCCTCTGAGGCTCCGCTCCTGCCTAGTTTGCTCTTTAAGCTCATCTTTTGGTCCTATTTGCTCCCGAGCTCCTGTTTTACTTCTTTTAAGCTAAAAATGGCTTTTGTGCATCAGTTAGTGATTTCCAAGCATTTACGCACATAATTTACCAAATAAGGATGCTATAGAAGCGATAAAACACCCTAAAATGTGCCTGAAATAAGGGTATCTCGGAGTCTTATCAAATTTTCCACACTTTGTTTCTTGCTTGTCCTCAAGCAAGACATTTTACTCTCTAAGCATATAAGTCTCCGAGATACTCTCTTATGCAAAACAAAGCTTTTGGCAAGTCAAAATAATGGGTGTCTAAGACTGTTGAAACGGGGGAAATCATTTGTGTTATCCATAAAGGATTTTGGTCAGATGTCAACAACTCAAGAAATATTTTCTGGAAATAAAAACCTTTCGTAGATAAACAAATAAAACAAGGGATCACACTTCTCGCACCATACGCAAGCATGCATTTCCAAAGTTTTGGTTCTCCTTCTATTTAAATAGGGCCTCTAGCCGATTCCACTAGTGGGAACGATGTGCACTAGCTAATCAACTTTCCGTCCTTATACGCCAAAGCCCAATGTAAATGTAAATGAGGGTAGGGGCATGGACCACTCACCGCTTTTGGCTTAGCGCGGTCCCTCTTTCTTCTCACTTCCTAGGATAACGTCATCGAGCCACCCGACTTCACATGGAGATCCATGCTTTTTCGAAGGTCAGTGCAATGGGTACTCGAATCCTAGTAAAGTGGCTCACCTCAGCTCTATTTTCTCAATTCTTGAGATCTTTTTATGTGAACAACCGACTCCAGATAAAGCTTTTTGCTTACCGAAGACTATGGTTTGGACACAACTCAATGAATTGGCTTCCCTCAATTTTAAACTCTTTGGTGATTGGCCTTTTGCCTTTTCGACTTCTCCTCGTGTCAACCCCTCATGCCTTTTTCTATTTAATGTTCAAGGGTTTTGTTTTCTCATTAAGCTCACCATTAGGCTCACCTTTTGCCCCATGCCCTACCAAAGTTAGTTCAATTCCGGGCCTTGCTAGTTTTATCTTTCTCAAATTAAAGAGTGCACACTCCTACTTCGAGAGATACTTGACTAAGGTCCTACGTAAATAAGAGGTGAACATCATGCAAGCAGGCAAGAATATAAACTTATTTGGCTCTAAACACTCTCATGGGTGCGAAAAATAACTTCCTCAAAGATATTTCGAGAGTAAATATTTTTGGGCATCTGGTCAAAATTCTCCCTAGATAACACAAATAATAACTCTCTTTTCAAAACTGCAAATGCACCCGCTTATCATTCCCAAGAGCTTCAACTTCTAAAACTAAGCATGTAAGCATGTAAAGCACGAAGTACGTCCTTTCCACACTTTAAAGTAAACATCGTCCTCGATGTTTCCATACGTACAGTGTAAAAGAACGAAACAGGGATTCTAAGGATAGACAAATAAAAATCTCTTTCCACACTTTGGAAATTGCTCTGGGATAAAGGGTATGCATCAAACGATCCTATTAATCATGGTAAGCTCTAATATACTCATACACAAAGCTATAAAGAAAATTTTTCACACTTTAAATATCAAAACGAGGCTTAAAATTAGAAAAGGGATAAGAGGATAAACCAAGTATGCATCCCTCTTTCCACACTTTAGCTTCCAGCATAGGCCTGCTCCCGTTATAGATGCTCTATAAGAAATGGAGACATAACATACAAAAAAAAGGGTTTTCGGAGTACTATTCAATTATTATAAGCTGATAGAAATATAAAAGCAATAAAAATAGCAAAAACTTAGATAATAAAGCATAAAAATAAGTAGAATTATCCGAATAGAAATGTAGAAAAAGTAAAGCAATTGGAAAGCAAATAACATAAAGCGATAGAGATAAATAAAGCATAGTAAAGAAATAATAAAAAATAAATAAAAGTCGGAACCCCGCGCATAGGGATCCTAGTGTTCAGATGGGGCTAGCAACCATGGTAACCAATAGTCACAGAACTCAGAATCAAGTGTCAATCAGTCAGGACCGAGAAAAATCGAAGGAAGGTATTACTCATCACCGAAGGGATGGAATTGCCTGTCGAATCTAGCTTCAAGAGCGGCAATTCTTCTATCATTATCCTCCACCGCTTATCTCATGCGGTTGAGGTCCTCGGTGTGAACATCCTGTCTCGCAGAGATGGATGTGAAGTGGCCTTGTTGCCAAGTATGCTCCTCACGCTAATAGTTCATTTGCTCCTCATGGAGCTGTCTATGAAAATTCTGTGACGCGGCCCAGTCCATTGGAGTAGGGCCTTGCTCCTATGCAGCATCCTCCTCCTGATTCTCTTCCTCGTCCTCATTGTCGTCATTAGAAGCCTCTAGATCAGGTGCATCATCACCTCCAAGCCTTAGTTCTTAGGCTTTTGCTGGGTCTGGAGCCACTTTTTAGCTTGAACGCCCAAGTTGATGCGAACATCATTCTCCATGCATGCACCACATGTAGAATAGATCCTGCTTGTATACCTTGTTGCGATTTGTGGTTCTTCCTGATAGATTTATAGCAAAGGCTAATCTGATAGCCTTCAGAGCATTCCAGGTGATGAGCTTCGCTTTCAAGTTTGAAGAGTTGTATGGAGCATTGTTTGTGATGTTTCTCCAATATCGTCTAGCAACTTCGTCTGAATCAAAATCTTCCTTGAAATCTCTGAAATATGGCATGGATACGCTTGTTGCATCATGAAAACCGAGTGTAACACCTAAAGTGTTGACAGACATACAGTAGTGGTTGCCGAAAAGAGTGAATGAAATAGACTCCCTTGCATCGTTTACTTCTCTTATGATTTCCAAAGTCGTCAAGAACTCATAGGTGACAGGCGCATAGGTGGGTCCTCTCCACTGAAACAGATAGCGGAGCTGTGGGTGCCTAAGAAGTCCATTTACCTCTTCCAAACAACCAAATTCTCTTAGAACATTATCCTCAAAGTGACGGCCAACAGAAAGCTGCTTCCCTTTATAGTTATCCACTGTTGCAAGTTGAATAGGTGTCAAGTGTCGCAATGACCTTGACCCCGGCTCTTGTATAGCCTGTTGAGCAGTAGCTTGTTGCCGTGTCCTTGATCGACTCGATTCTCCTACATCATGTTTTGATTTCTTTGCAATTTCTTTCGAGCGTCCCATCTTACAAATTATATAAATTATAATTCATGGTAATTGGCTTTAAATAAGTCACCATCATATTAGTGCAAAATTCCTTGTTAAAATAATGGATTTCAAACATATAGGGCTAAGANAAACTTAGATAATAAAGCATAAAAATAAGTAGAATTATCCGAATAGAAATGTAGAAAAAGTAAAGCAATTGGAAAGCAAATAACATAAAGCGATAGAGATAAATAAAGCATAGTAAAGAAATAATAAAAAATAAATAAAAGTCGGAACCCCGCGCATAGGGATCCTAGTGTTCAGATGGGGCTAGCAACCATGGTAACCAATAGTCACAGAACTCAGAATCAAGTGTCAATCAGTCAGGACCGAGAAAAATCGAAGGAAGGTATTACTCATCACCGAAGGGATGGAATTGCCTGTCGAATCTAGCTTCAAGAGCGGCAATTCTTCTATCATTATCCTCCACCGCTTATCTCATGCGGTTGAGGTCCTCGGTGTGAACATCCTGTCTCGCAGAGATGGATGTGAAGTGGCCTTGTTGCCAAGTATGCTCCTCACGCTAATAGTTCATTTGCTCCTCATGGAGCTGTCTATGAAAATTCTGTGACGCGGCCCAGTCCATTGGAGTAGGGCCTTGCTCCTATGCAGCATCCTCCTCCTGATTCTCTTCCTCGTCCTCATTGTCGTCATTAGAAGCCTCTAGATCAGGTGCATCATCACCTCCAAGCCTTAGTTCTTAGGCTTTTGCTGGGTCTGGAGCCACTTTTTAGCTTGAACGCCCAAGTTGATGCGAACATCATTCTCCATGCATGCACCACATGTAGAATAGATCCTGCTTGTATACCTTGTTGCGATTTGTGGTTCTTCCTGATAGATTTATAGCAAAGGCTAATCTGATAGCCTTCAGAGCATTCCAGGTGATGAGCTTCGCTTTCAAGTTTGAAGAGTTGTATGGAGCATTGTTTGTGATGTTTCTCCAATATCGTCTAGCAACTTCGTCTGAATCAAAATCTTCCTTGAAATCTCTGAAATATGGCATGGATACGCTTGTTGCATCATGAAAACCGAGTGTAACACCTAAAGTGTTGACAGACATACAGTAGTGGTTGCCGAAAAGAGTGAATGAAATAGACTCCCTTGCATCGTTTACTTCTCTTATGATTTCCAAAGTCGTCAAGAACTCATAGGTGACAGGCGCATAGGTGGGTCCTCTCCACTGAAACAGATAGCGGAGCTGTGGGTGCCTAAGAAGTCCATTTACCTCTTCCAAACAACCAAATTCTCTTAGAACATTATCCTCAAAGTGACGGCCAACAGAAAGCTGCTTCCCTTTATAGTTATCCACTGTTGCAAGTTGAATAGGTGTCAAGTGTCGCAATGACCTTGACCCCGGCTCTTGTATAGCCTGTTGAGCAGTAGCTTGTTGCCGTGTCCTTGATCGACTCGATTCTCCTACATCATGTTTTGATTTCTTTGCAATTTCTTTCGAGCGTCCCATCTTACAAATTATATAAATTATAATTCATGGTAATTGGCTTTAAATAAGTCACCATCATATTAGTGCAAAATTCCTTGTTAAAATAATGGATTTCAAACATATTAGTGCAAAATTCCTTGTTAAAATAATGGATTTCAAACATATAGGGGCAAAATTCCTTGTTAAAATAATGGATTTCAAACATATAGGGCTAAAATTCCTTGTTAAAATAATGGATTTCAAACATATAGGGCTAAGAATTTTTTTTAAAATAATGGATTTCAAACATATAGGGCTAAGAATTTTTTTGAAAATTTTGCCATAGTTTCCCCTATATTTTGGATAATTCTATCATAAGAATATCAACAATATCATTCCATTATCACACACATGCATAAATTCATCACAAGATATATCAATTTGATAGTCAAATAAGAAGTCAACTACAAAAGTCAAGAATTTCAAAAAGTCAACTTCATCTTCTTCCCCAAATTCAAAATTAGGGTTTGAAATTGAAAATTTAATTTGGGCAATGTAGCATGTGAAAAGTCAAATTGATGGCATATAATAGTTCTATAACAAGTTTACTCATCAATTCAAGCATCAATTTCATAATTTCAACAAGAAATCTAACAAACCCATTTGTTCATCAATGGTGTTCACACTTGAAGTTCAAAAATGTACAACAATCCATCAATGTAACCATCAATAATGAAAGAAAACATCAAAGGATAGTTCTATGAAGCATTATAACCAATTTAATCATTCAAAATCATTCAAAATAATGCTAGGCAATGTAGAATAAATTTCACATTCAAGTTCTTCCAAACTCATGAATATTCAAGGATAAAGAGTTAAAAAGATGGAAAATTACCTTGATGTTGATGTTTTGATCTTCCTTGAAGGTAAAAAGTAAGAAATATGTTCAAACCTTGAGTTTGGTTCTTCCTTGCGTGGAGAAGAGAAGAGAAAAATGGTGTTTTGGGGCTAAGGGGCGTGGAGTGGCCGAACAAGGGTTTTAAACCCGTAGGGGGCCTTCCACGCCGGTCACACTCGTGTGACCGTGCGTGGGAGCTCTCTGCCTCGCTCCCACGCATGGCAACACGCGTGTGAGCGTGCGTGGGAGGCTACTGCCTCGTTCCCACGCACGGCTACACACGTGTGAGCCTCGTGTAGGTCCACTGCATTGTTTTCTTCCGATTTTTGGCCATGCCTTCCATATCTATGTCCAAATTTAGCCTTTCCAAAGCAATTTTTAGTCCCGACTCGTACAAGTTAGTCCTCAAAATATGGTTCCATTTGATTGTAGCAAATTATTAGAACAAAAACATTAAAAAAAACTAAAGCATAAAATAATGTAAAGCATATTATTAAAACCTTGGGTTGCCTCCCAAGTAGCGCCACGGTTTACGTCATTAGCTAGGCGCATCATTCCTCGGTTGAAATTCAACCATATTCCTTGGTAGTGGGTAGAAAGCATTTTGGTACCCACGTGTTCTTCTAGGTAAGCTTATCATTCTTCCGCTTCGGTTTTGGTTTCACCTTTGATTTGACCTTTGCCCTTTCATTGTCATCAGTTCCTTCTTTTGCTTTTTCCTTGTCGTCATTTGTGGCTTGTCCCTCGAATCGCAGGGTAATTTCACCTGAACTAACATCTATTCGTGCACGACAAGTAGCCAGAAATGGTCTTCCAAGAATTAAGGATTCATGGGGATCATCATCACCCATCATACAAACAATAAAATCGACAAGCACAAGAAACTTTCCTATTCTTACTAGAACATCTTCCGCTAAGCCTTCAGGATACCGTGTGGTTCCGTCAGCTAAACGTAGAGTCAGCCTCGTCGGTTTCAAACGTGGTAAGTTCAGTTTTTCAAAAAGATTTGAAGACATGACATTAATAGAAGCACCAAGATCAGCAAGAGCGTTTCTAGGTTCCATGTTCTGTATAGAACAAGGAATCAATAAAGCTCCAGGGTCACCCTTCTTTTTGGGGTTTCCCTCAGTTAAACAAGCCAAAGATTCTTGGCTTAAACAGGTAAAATTATCACAATTGTCATTCTCAAACAACTCACGGCATTCTTTGCTATTGAAACATTTTCGAATAAAAGCTTTAATTGTACCTTCTCGAGCTGTTTCTTTCTCTTTTGAACTTTTGATGTTGTCTCGTGGTAGCTCCGTTTCTTTCGGACATTCTTCCGAAGTGGTTTTCTCCTTGTGTTCTTTCATNAATTCCTTGTTAAAATAATGGATTTCAAACATATAGGGCTAAGAATTTTTTTGAAAATTTTGCCATAGTTTCCCCTATATTTTGGATAATTCTATCATAAGAATATCAACAATATCATTCCATTATCACACACATGCATAAATTCATCACAAGATATATCAATTTGATAGTCAAATAAGAAGTCAACTACAAAAGTCAAGAATTTCAAAAAGTCAACTTCATCTTCTTCCCCAAATTCAAAATTAGGGTTTGAAATTGAAAATTTAATTTGGGCAATGTAGCATGTGAAAAGTCAAATTGATGGCATATAATAGTTCTATAACAAGTTTACTCATCAATTCAAGCATCAATTTCATAATTTCAACAAGAAATCTAACAAACCCATTTGTTCATCAATGGTGTTCACACTTGAAGTTCAAAAATGTACAACAATCCATCAATGTAACCATCAATAATGAAAGAAAACATCAAAGGATAGTTCTATGAAGCATTATAACCAATTTAATCATTCAAAATCATTCAAAATAATGCTAGGCAATGTAGAATAAATTTCACATTCAAGTTCTTCCAAACTCATGAATATTCAAGGATAAAGAGTTAAAAAGATGGAAAATTACCTTGATGTTGATGTTTTGATCTTCCTTGAAGGTAAAAAGTAAGAAATATGTTCAAACCTTGAGTTTGGTTCTTCCTTGCGTGGAGAAGAGAAGAGAAAAATGGTGTTTTGGGGCTAAGGGGCGTGGAGTGGCCGAACAAGGGTTTTAAACCCGTAGGGGGCCTTCCACGCCGGTCACACTCGTGTGACCGTGCGTGGGAGCTCTCTGCCTCGCTCCCACGCATGGCAACACGCGTGTGAGCGTGCGTGGGAGGCTACTGCCTCGTTCCCACGCACGGCTACACACGTGTGAGCCTCGTGTAGGTCCACTGCATTGTTTTCTTCCGATTTTTGGCCATGCCTTCCATATCTATGTCCAAATTTAGCCTTTCCAAAGCAATTTTTAGTCCCGACTCGTACAAGTTAGTCCTCAAAATATGGTTCCATTTGATTGTAGCAAATTATTAGAACAAAAACATTAAAAAAAACTAAAGCATAAAATAATGTAAAGCATATTATTAAAACCTTGGGTTGCCTCCCAAGTAGCGCCACGGTTTACGTCATTAGCTAGGCGCATCATTCCTCGGTTGAAATTCAACCATATTCCTTGGTAGTGGGTAGAAAGCATTTTGGTACCCACGTGTTCTTCTAGGTAAGCTTATCATTCTTCCGCTTCGGTTTTGGTTTCACCTTTGATTTGACCTTTGCCCTTTCATTGTCATCAGTTCCTTCTTTTGCTTTTTCCTTGTCGTCATTTGTGGCTTGTCCCTCGAATCGCAGGGTAATTTCACCTGAACTAACATCTATTCGTGCACGACAAGTAGCCAGAAATGGTCTTCCAAGAATTAAGGATTCATGGGGATCATCATCACCCATCATACAAACAATAAAATCGACAAGCACAAGAAACTTTCCTATTCTTACTAGAACATCTTCCGCTAAGCCTTCAGGATACCGTGTGGTTCCGTCAGCTAAACGTAGAGTCAGCCTCGTCGGTTTCAAACGTGGTAAGTTCAGTTTTTCAAAAAGATTTGAAGACATGACATTAATAGAAGCACCAAGATCAGCAAGAGCGTTTCTAGGTTCCATGTTCTGTATAGAACAAGGAATCAATAAAGCTCCAGGGTCACCCTTCTTTTTGGGGTTTCCCTCAGTTAAACAAGCCAAAGATTCTTGGCTTAAACAGGTAAAATTATCACAATTGTCATTCTCAAACAACTCACGGCATTCTTTGCTATTGAAACATTTTCGAATAAAAGCTTTAATTGTACCTTCTCGAGCTGTTTCTTTCTCTTTTGAACTTTTGATGTTGTCTCGTGGTAGCTCCGTTTCTTTCGGACATTCTTCCGAAGTGGTTTTCTCCTTGTGTTCTTTCATTGATATGTTGCACGAGCTGTTCGCATTCTTCAATTCAAGATTTGGAATACAAGAGGTAGTCTTGTTTCTTTGGTCATCTACCTTACATTGGCATGTTCCACAGATAGCATCCATTGGATCACACTTTACATGAGTTTCTTCTGTGGCATCAATGGTGTTGACTCTCTCTTTCGGATTATTTTCAGTATTACTCGGGAGTTGTCCGTAGTGGCGATCTGACATCATCTTAAACATTTGAGAGATTTGATTCTCAATTGTCTTAAGTGTGGCCTTAGACTCTTGTCGAAGACTAGAAATTTCTTGTCTAATCTCTTGAGTAATCTCTTGTTTCAGATTTGCCCGATCATTTTTCAGTTCCATGATCGTCCTTGTAAGTCTTTCATCTACTTCACGGATGTCATCCCTCCTTTGTTGCGTAAAATCACGTTGAGAGTCGTATTGTGGCCTGAACTGGGTCATTTGATTTCCATTTCCTTGGTTTTGATTGTACATCAGTCTGCTCTTGTCATTTTGTCCATATGCAGGCTTGTGTCCATAGTTGTATTGTCTTTGCGCTTGATATCCGTCATTGTGGCTATTGTTCCAACCCTCTCCCTGTTTCCAGTTGTTGTTTGATCTTTGGTTTTTTCCATAAGCATTGAAGTTGGAGTTCCTTTGATAATCTACCGCCTCAACTTGTTCAGATGCAGACGTAGAAGTGCAAATATTGGTGTCATGAGGTCCTCCACAGATATTACAATAAAGTGCCAATGCCATGCAAGGCTTGGGCTTTCCTTCCATTTTTTCTACCATAGCCTGTAGCTTTTTGATTTCGTGATTCATTGCTTCGATTTTGGCCTCGCTTGCCACTCGATTATCAACTTCATAAATTCCTCCATGATCTCCTCTTCGTTCATACCAGCAGGATGTCTTTTTAGATATTCTCTCGATTAGTTCCTCAGCCTCTTGCAAAGCTAGGGAGACAAAGGCACCGCTAAAGGATGAGTCAAGCGACATCTTTCCTTCATCCGTCAACCCTCCATAGAATGAGCTAATCATGTCCCATGGGTGCATCAGATCTTGTGGGCATTTCCTTTTAAGAACTTTAAATCTTCGCCAAGCCTCACCCAAACTTTCAAGTCTTCCTTGTTTGAATTCTTGTATCAACCTTCTAATCCTCATAGTTTTTGTAATGGGAAAGAACTCGTTCATGAATTCACGATGCAACTGTTGCCACGTTCTGAAATGATTGTCGTCTTGGCTTTCCAACCATCGTGCTGCCTCTCCTATAACTGAAAATAGGAATAATTTGAGTCGAACTATTTCCTCGCTAACGCCTTCTTGTCTGTACATCCCACATGCTCGTATAAACCTTGTGATGTGTGCGTTGGGATCTTCAGATGGTAATCCCGAATATTGACTATTTTGAACCAATGTGAGAATAGTTGGATGCACGTGAAAGTTGACCTTCTCCATTGGAGGTACATAGATTGAGTTGTGCATGTTAAAATCCGGAGTCATGTAATCTGCAATTGATCTTTGTGGTTCTTGAGGATTTCCATAATATTCCTCTTCACGAATGTTCTCTTGGTTGTTTGCTCTGTTAGCTTGTGGTTCTTCAATGATTGGTTCTTCATGGTTAATCAGTACTTGTGGGTTAATTGGAACTGGGGGTGGATTTGGTATTGTTGTGCGTCTTCCTTGTGGATTTCTTGTTGCGCTTGATGAAGCCATTAGTGATCCTTGGGTATTTTTCCTTCTAGTTGCTCTATTAATTTCAGGAATGTAGGGTAGTAAACTTTGGTTTCCTTTTGCTCTCGTGTGCATTCACCTAATAAAATTATCAACGAAACGAAAATTTCCACAATTGACTAGAAATAGTCAATTGGGTTAGTAGCAAAAACAAGTAAAAATAAAACAAAATTAAGTGGAATGGATTAACATTTCTCAAATCTAGCATTCATGCAATCAAAGTAAACAAAAACATATGACAACCTATTGCCCTCCCCGGCAACGGCGCCATTTTGACAACTCTTGCGTGCATAGGGTGAAATGTCAAAAGATATTTGTATGAAAAAACGGAAAGTCTGTGACTCCCCGACTGTCGGTCTCGAAGGAGGGACGTGGAGGTGTGTCAAACATTCGGGAGTTTACTTGATTGTATCATGCATAGGACTCGAGTGTGGTAAATGGTGATTTGTGAGTGAGAGTAGTTCATTGGTTGGTTTGAGTGCAAGAGAGTAGTAAAATAAAAGTGATTTTGTGAATAAGTAAAAGGGGTAGGGATTGGATAGTGTTCATGAATATTGCATAGTGAGTGTCTAAGGTTATGGATTAGGATTGCTAGGATATTGTCTATTCAAGAGTGTGTTGTCTTAGTCCTTTTCCACCTTGTGTACTAAGGCTTCTTTGACTTAGGAATGCCTTCAAGCATCCAAAGTTCTAAGAGGAATTTTATCAAACACTTAAGCTACACACTATCCTACTATTCTTAAGAAGTCCATAGGAACTTTGATTGTGTAAAGCTTCAAATCCTAACTCTAATCAAAGACATGAAAGAGTCAAGATCTCTCATCTAGATTGGCCAAATCCAAACAAGATCTCATCAAAACAACAATAAAAAGACAAGAATAGATAATCCATCAACACAAACTCATAGATCCAAGATATAGAGATAAGATCATCACACAAACAATATTCAATCACACAATCCAAATCCCTAGACTAAATTAGCTACTCATGATATGAAATGCAAGCAAAAACTAATTTAATCCAAGAACAAGATAGCTAAAATTATAGAAATGAAATAGAGATCACCTAGAGAGAAAAAGATCTTCAATCCAAGCTTGTTGTCTTCTACAATGGAGATTGTTCTAATCTAAAAACTAAGAAAAATGGAGAAAGTTCTCCAAAGGAAAAACTAAGAAAAGGGAAAACGAAAATTCTGCCATCCTCCTCTGAAAATTCATCAAAGGGGTTTAAATAGTCTCCGAAATGACAACCCTAGCTGAAATTCGCGCATCACCGTCTCCACGCCTCTCACACGCGTGTGAGCGTGCGTGGGAAGCTTCTGGAAAGTTTTCATGCTTGCTCACACGCGTGTGGCCTTCTAGATTGGTCCTCCGGGGCTTCGCTCCTGCCTGGTTTGCTCTTTAAGCTCATCTTTTGGTCCTCTTTGCTCCCGGGGCTCCTGTTTTACTTCTTTAAAGTTAAAAATGGCTTTTGTGCATCAGTTAGTGATTTCCAAGCATTTGCGCACATAATTTACCAAATAAGGATGCTATAGACGCGATAAAACACCCTAAAATGTGCCTGAAATAAGGGTATCTCGGAGTCTTATCAGTATCGAACTTTGATCCATTTACGAACAACACCGAAAGCATGATTGTGTGCATTAGGTTTCCATGCCTACCAGCAGAGTATTTCGATCATAGTTTTCTGATGCGAGTGGGAGGGAAAGTCGGCAGGCCGATCAATATTCACACCGCAACGAGTTTAGTGTCAAGAGCAAGCTTTGCAAGGGTGTGCGTGGAGGTTGACATTACCAAGCCTTTGCTTGCAAATTTCACGTTGAGGAATAGAGCATGACCGATTGTTTACGAAGGTCTCCATCTCATCTGTTTTAAGTGCGGGATGTATGGACACAACGCGGAGGGTTGCAGCTTGAATCAAAACGACTCCGACACCACTGAACTAAACGCAGATGGAGGAAATCGGCTGGAAAATAGCTCCGGTGACAGGAACGGTCACAATGAATCTGGAAATAGAAAGAAGCAGCTAACAACGGCTACTCCCTTAATTAGACCGGAAATCACGGATGACTATGGTGGTTGGATGATAGCACCGAAACCGAAAAGGAACTATTCAAAGTTTCAAGGGAACCAAAATCAAGGGGAGAGGGATTATGGAAGGAAAGATCAACGTGAAACCGAAAAGGGAAGATATACGAGTACACAATCTGGGTCGAGATTTGTGAATCTTACGGAGCCTGTGAATGACGAAGACGAACAGACAGCGGAGGAACTACCAAGTGGGAAATCTGTAAGTGAAACTCAAGCCTAGGGAACGAAAAGACCAGGCCCATCAAAAGGAAAAAAACCGGCCACCCAAGTTTCTGAGAAACAAATCATGGGAAACAATAATCATGGGCTCCATAAGAAACAACCTGTAGTTGGGGAGACAAGCAACAGGAAACACCCACGCGCGAAAGCCCCGCAAACACAAGCTAACCAAGCTGGAGCTGCTAGCGAACATACATTAGTTACCAGAGACAAAAATGGTTCCAAGATAGTGCAAGTCTTTGAGGTAGAAAGTGGGGTTGATACGGAGTGCATGGCGGGTATGGAGTCCTTTCCCGAGCACTTTGGCGATCCTCCGGACGGGACGCAGCTGGACGACTTGGAACAATCGAGCTTGCTCGCTGATGGGAATGAATTGGAGCTCTCTCGTGCTGATGCCATGGAGTTGTGAGTTGCGGTTTTTTCTTACTATTTTTTCGTGCCCTCTTGTTTGTTGTTTGTTTTTGGGTTTGTTGTTTTCTTTGGTTTCTGGCTTTTCTTTCTCTTTTTTGTGTTTGTTTTCCATGAAGATTATAACCTGGAATTGTCATGGAGCAGCATCTAAGAGGTTTCTTAGAGCTGCCAAATGGATTGTTTGTAAGCACCGACCCAACATCTTCTACCTATTAGAAACTAAGATGTCTAGTGCCAATGCGGATAACGTTTGCATCAAACTTGGCTTTGACAAGTGGGCAAGAGTTGAGGCTCTTGGGTACAGTGGGAGTATCTGGACCCTGTGGTATGATATTTTGCAGGTTGATATTCTCAACTCTCACCCTCAGTTCGTGCATATGGCAATCAAGGAGATTTCAGGTAGAAAGTGGAATTTTTCAGTGGTCTATGGCAGTCCGTCGCTTCACCTTCCGAAGCGGCTTTGGAGCTCCTTAAGTAGGAACAAGGTTCTGATTAACCACCCCTGGCTCATTGCCGGGGATTTCAATGCAATTGTTAGTAATGAGGAGTCCTCGAACCCTTACAACCCGGGAGGTCACAAGAATGGAGATTTCAGGACTTGGATTTTCAATGAAGCTTTCGTGGACCTGGGGTTCTCAGGCCTGGAATTTATGTAGCGGAGATGAAAGGAAGAAGAAACGTTCAAGGGAGCCAGGCTCGACCGCGTTCTTTGCCCTATGGACTGGTTGGATATTATGCGGGACACTAAAGTGTCTCATCTCACGACCTTT
The DNA here is from genome assembly GCF_003576645.1 of Ipomoea triloba. Classification (NCBI taxonomy): domain Eukaryota; kingdom Viridiplantae; phylum Streptophyta; class Magnoliopsida; order Solanales; family Convolvulaceae; genus Ipomoea; species Ipomoea triloba. Next base: position 13,586,296 of record NC_044920.1, on the reverse strand, counting down.
GGTTCAGATCACTGTCCAGTACTCATTGATGTCGATAATAAAGGAAATATAGGATAGTCCAAATTCATGTTTCAGGGAGCTTGGACTAGTCACCGCTCGTTTCTTGACCTTGTGAGGGAACATTGGAACACCAATGATACTGTTTGGAAGAACAAAAACCTCATGGCTACCAAGTTTAAGGAGTGGAACCGCATTGTATTTGGAAATATTAATCACAAGAAAAATAAGCTGTTGAAAAGTTTAGACGAGATCCAACGGCATATGGACAACGCCAACCACGCTGGGTTAATCAAGCTTGAAAGAAAAATCAGAAAGGAACTTAATGTCCTGCACCAAGAGGAAACACTCTGGTTCTAACAATCGAGAGAAGAATAGATTGCCTCTAGATACCGAAACACCAAATTCTACCACGCTGCTACCAAGAGCAAGAGGGCAACGCGAGGGAGGCATAATTTTTTAGATGCCGAAGGAAACTCCATAGTCGAGGAGCAACAAATTGAAAAAGCAATCCAGGAGTACTTTACTAGTATCTTCACCAAAGACACGGATATTGATAGCTCTTGTATTCCATATGGTAAATTCCCTACACTGGATGAGGGGGTCTGGACTACCTTTAATGCGGAATTCTCCGTGGATGAGATCAAAGCCGCTCTTTTTTATATGAGCCCGCTGAAAGCTCCGGGACCAGGCGGGTTCCATGCTTCTTTCTATCAGAAAGTCTGGCCGGTGGTGGGGGCCTCTATCGTTAAGCAGGTGGATTTGTTTATGTGATCTGGAAAACTAGAAGAGGGAATCAACGACACTTTGATCACTCTCATTCCAAAAAACAGCTGCCCTACCGGTGCTAGTCAATATAGGCCAATCAGCCTTTGCAATGTCATATACAAAATCATTATGAAGGCCATAACCAACCGTATTAAATCCATCTTAAGGAAGCTTATTGGGCAAGAGTAAAGTAGTTTTGTCCCGGGTAGACAAATCACTGACAATATCCTTATTTACCAAGAAGTAATCCATTCTATGCGAACACGTCAGGGCAAGAAAAGGTTCATGGTCCTTAAAATTGACTTGGAAAAAGCATATGACAGATTGAATTGGGACTTCATCCGAGAAACCATTGAGGATGTGGGCATGAACAACGTTTGGACCAGGAATATTATGGCTTGTGTTGAAACCCCTAGATTGAACATTCTTTGGAATGGTTCCCAGCTCGACCAAATCGTTCCCTCTCGATGGATAGGCCAAGGCGATGCTATATCCCCTTACTTGTTCGTACTTTATATGGAACGCCTCAGCCACACTATCAAAGATGACGTTCATAAAGGAAATTGAAAGGACGTTCGGTTGCCCAGATTTGGCCCTATCCTCACTCATCATTTTTTGTTGACGATCTTGTTTTGTTTGCCGAAGCCTCGCAAGATCAAATATCTATCATATCGCAGTGTCTCGAGAGGTTTAGCAGGGCTTCGGGTCAGAAAGTTAGTCTGAATAAATCCCAAATCTTGTTCTCGAAGAACGTAAATAGCGAGGAAATTCGGAAGATTTCTGACATTGCAGGCATTCTGGCGACTACCAATCTGGGCAAATATCTTGGGGTCCCTACTCTCCACGGCAAGGTCACCAACAACCTTTTCTCCCCGTTGTTGGAAAAGATGGATGACAGACTCAGTGGTTGGAAGACTAAATTTTTTACTCTGGCTGGGAGACAAATCCTGGCTCAGTCGGTCCTCCAAGCAATCCCATATTATGGCATGCAAACATTATTAATGCAGCCGGTGTTTGGAGTGAGATTGACAAGAGAATAAGGAGATTTATATGGGGTGGAACCCCCGAGGCACGAAAATGCCATCTCGTTTGCTGGGAAACTGTCACTAAACCAAAGAACGCCGGAGGGCTCGGGATTAGATCGGCTAAAGATATGAACATGGGGTTTATGGCTAAACTCGATTGGCAACTCTTAACTAATAATGAGAGCCTATGGACTAAAATTCTGAAAGCTAAGTACGCCTAGGGAAAAACTGGCTTTGCGCCTTTGCGATGCTACGACCTAAACAGATATGCTCGAATGCTTGGATGGGTATTGTTGCTGCTATACCTATCATTCAGATGGGAGTCCGATTCCACGTTCGAGATGGAAGAACTGCCACGTTCTGGAAAGACTCATGGGCACATGAGAATCCAATTGCTGACAATTTCCCTAACCATGCGAACACCCACACCAACGACAGCTTGGTTAATCAGTATTGGGACAATACCAAGGGATGGAAATGGGAGATCCTACCTCCTCTCCAGGCAGAAACCAAGCAGCGCATGGAGCTCATGACACTGCAAGAAGGGGGAGGTGATGACAAACTGTACTGGAGCAAAGAGGCGACTGGTAAGTTTTCTACCTCTTCTGCGTACTCCATTACAATTGACTGCCCTTCTAACAAGCAGGAAAGGAGCTGGTCTAATATATGGAAACTGAAGATCCCCAGCAAATATAAGACTTTCTTATGGACTGCTATGCATAACCAGATAATGGGGAACGAAGAAAGAAAAAGGAGGGGGTTCACCATGGATGATAATTGCGAGCTGTGCCCGGGGGAGAAGGAATCAACACACCACATCCTCAGGAGATGCACAAGAGCAAAGGAGGTATGGAAGGCGGCTGCTTCTATAGACCAGCAGCAAAGCTGGAGATACCTTGATTTCAACGACTGGATTGCATATAACATTAATAGAACACCCGTGGACCCTGATGGTGGCGAATGGCCAGAGCGTTTCGCCATAGCTGCGTGGTGGATTTGGCGTTGTGGCAGAATCTTCAATGGTAATGAAGAGACGGTGCAGTACAAGTTAAGATTGCTCAAGGAAGCAGAATAGGAGATCGAGCGAGCATTCACAAGACAGAACACCAAACACAACACGGGGAGGAAGAGTAGAACCCTGCGGATCCGGTGGAGAGCAACGGCAGATCATCAAGTCACAATGAATGTGGATGGTAGCGTCAAGATAGGGACACACCGAGTGGGAATTGGATGTGTCATGAGGAACCGCAAGGGAGAGTGGTTGGAAGGATTTATGTGCAGAACCCCTTAAGGGAACCCGTCCTTGATAGAAGCGAGAGCTATTGAGAAGTGCCTAAGTTGGGCGTGGCAAAAAGGTGTTTGTAACATGGAAATTCAATCCGATGCTAAAAATGTGATCCAATGGATTCAAGAGGAGTTTATTGGGAGGGGGCCTCTTAGATAGTGCTTAGAGAAGATCAAATGGTACGCCAGCAGGGAGTGGAGGATCTCATTCCAAGCGATCTACCGTGAACAGAATAGAGTTGCCGATTGCCTGGCAACTTTCGGGGCTTATCAAGACGATGAGAGAAGGACTGTTGATGCTTGCCCAGTTGTAAGCAAGGAAGCCTATTTCGAAGACCTGCTGTATGTAACGCGACCGCGTAGAGTGGTGGAGTCAGCTTAATGCTTCGACTCCCCAGGGGTACCCCCCTCACGATTTGATTAAAAAAAAAAAAGAGAGAGAGTTAGGCCTAAAATGGGTAGAAAAAATGGCGGTCAAATTATTTAATCAAATGGATGGTTTAGATTTTTTAGATTTATATTTTTCCTTGAGATTTCCTAATTTATCCTTAATTATATGATTATCCGTTAAGTTTTCCGTTAAATATTCTCTTCTCCATTAATATTCCGTTAACTTTTAACTTACCCGTTAATTTCTATAAGAAATGTCTTAGGTTCAAACCTCATCCCAATCAAATTTGGCATAATAAAGTTCTTCACTCTATTTTACTCTTATAAATTAAATAAACTAGTAGCTACAACAAAAAATGATACATATGTATTTCTTTAATTTAGAATTATGTGTTTACAATATCTTTATTTAAAAAATTTATTCATTATCAAAAAATTAAATTAAATAAGAGAAATAATTTCATTAGTTATATTGTCTTTATTTTCTCTCATGCAAAGATTCTTTACATTCAAATTTATCAATTCATATTCATTACATTGTCCATTATTTTATTTTTACAATATCTTGTAATTAAATATCAAAGTTATAATACAAAATAATGTTATATATTTATTTACCAAGTATTTTATTAATTTGAATGAAAAATATTTTTAAAAAAATAATTTGAAGCTACTCGATTAATACCAAGTATTCACAATGTTACTCAAAAGAGAATTAAGAATATTTAGAAATATTCAAACCAAAAGTAGTATTTATTTAGACTATCATTTTTAAACCAAGTATTTAGACTATCGATTTTACAAAATCGCAAACATTTATTTTAGTGACAATTATAATGAATTTCATATATTATATTGGATTCATATACTTTGAGTTACATATTTAAATAAATAAATTCGACATTCAATTACCTATGTGTAAGATCAATAAATGTCTAAACATACATAATCAATTTACGAGAAACTTAACTCATAGTAGCGGAAGCGTAAATCGTAGTAGATCTCCAGCCATAGTTGATGCCTTGTTGTGTTGCTTGTAAATCTGCAGGGTGTTAACTGTTTTGTCTCACACTTGACTCAGAATCCTAGATGGTGTCCTGGTATTGTCTGAGCAGTGTGAGTACCATGTCTGTAGGTGTCTATATGATTGTCTGTCCTGCATCCCATCAATGCAGGCTTATATAGGCATATGGTGGATTGGACTAAACCTAGATGTCCAATCCATCCTATAGCTTAATGGGCCTAGTCCACTTGCACCAAATTATTAAGGCCCACAATATATATAATATATTGTATTGGGAAAAGTCTTACGGTCTCCCACTTGGTGCAAGTATTAGCACAACTCTCATCAAAGAACAAAACATATGAATCATAGCGATATGTCCTCTACTCGACAGAGTAATATCTTCTATGCATCATATGCATTTTTATTCCCCAACTTAAGTCCTTTATGAACAAACCCAACGTTTATTCTTGGTACCTTAAGGGATGTTTCTCAAAATAAAATATATATGCGCACCTTAAAAGAGAAAACCATCCAAATTGTACAAGAGAGTACACTTCTTGATCTCTAAGATCCTTAATGTTAACTATGTCTTAAGTAGAGATCTCTCAATGTTAGCATAATGCTAACTATGTTCCATGACTATTTTTATAACTTAACTTAAGCACTACCTCTAACGGCTAAGAGCTTGGAGTCGACACGTCTGTCACTCCCACTCATCAAAATAGCCAAAAGATAGTTTAGTCATAGAAGCATTCCAATAACATAGACAATAAACTAAAATTCTGAGTCCATAAATTTGGCATTTTAAATATACACCATAACTTCCTAAATAACTTTAAGGTCCATTATGAGTCTTAGTTTTATGTCTTGCAAAATTGTCTTGAGCCTTATAAATCAAAATGGCCCATGATCAATTTTGAAGAAACTAAAGACTCTATTACATGCTAAAGAATTTATTTAAATAACAGTGTATCACAAGTTAAATGTTTTGTTCTAATAAACTCCTTAATATTGTTACAACATTTTCATAAATATGTTGCACGATTAAATGTTCAATAATTTGAACTTATGAATTTATGTGAACAAATACAATATTGATACTTGTGGAATTTTTGTAACACCCCGGCCCGGCTATACCGTACATCCGGAGTAGTTACCGCCACATCTAGACTGAACCCTGACCGACCTCGGTAGAGTCCACTCTATATGCATAGGCTAAAGAAGAAAACTGCTTCACACCCACACACTTTCTACTTGACATAACCATATGTCCACTTCAGTAGAAAGAAACAAAAGTAGCTAGATCAACTACGAATATCTATATATCAGAGTTGACCACTAGGGCCACAAAACACCAAGATTAAAGTTACTTACAAACTTACTAGCCAACTAAGTTTACTATGGCTACAAAAAATATTTACACAAAATAGGTCCTTCCAAAACTTTCTCAACCAACCATCTACTCCAAGCGGCGGTACACCGGTCTGGAGTATGTGCCCCATACTAGATGCCACTCACTCGCAAACCAGGTGAGATGGTCCAGAAAGTAGCAAGGAGTGATCACCATAGACCACTCATCCCAATAATCCGAAGGACTGGGGTCCCACGGATAAGGATAGAAGACCACGAACTCTAGGGGATCACTCCCCTCTAACACCTCTATGGGATAAAACCAATGCCTAGCTTGGGCAACATCCAGAAAAGTCGGCTGCAAGTTGCGAACCGGAATGCAAGAGGGTGTAGATGGGTAAGCTGGGGGAGGGCTGTACTGCGGAGAAGGAGGAGCAGGTGGATCAGGAGCGTAGCTAGGAACATAAGGGTCTTCGCCTATCAAAAACTGTGAGTAGTCATCATAGTCCATAGTCGGGAAGGTAAACTCAGATGAGCTCCCTGAGCTCATCGGGCTTCAGGAGGCCACACTAGATGACATCTGTTAAATAAAAACACATTGAAGTGCAGTTAGCACGACGGCTAAGTAAGGGATCCATGGGTCACCCAAAATTAAATAAAGGTTTGCAAAACATGTATATTTAAACAAAACCTTTATTACCGTTCTCCTCATTGACACTTAACCTGCAAATAGGTTATAGAGTATAACTCTCGCAAGTAATAATCAAGAATGGAACACAATGGAAAATCTTTGGATAAGGGATTTCTTAACAAGAACACATTACTCAACGCGTCACTAAACATTTAAGCATGTAAGCAAGTAGTGGAAAGATTTTATGAACTTCGCATTTAAATCACCACTCTGTACTTGAAAAGCTTCCTCATCGGGAAATTCCACTAACTTTTTCTCAAAGAGGGTTCATCAACACCCTTTCTTGCTAAAACAATCATCACATCTCTTTTTAGCGTAGCTACAGAGTAACTACATTTTCATACGAAATTCTCCACTTAGTTTCTTTATAGAAAGCGTGAGGCCTTTGGAGTATTCTCTTGACTCCCTCTCTTGACCACTTGGATCATCGAACTCGGGTTCAGTGGTCATCACCCGGTCTAACACTGATCCCCTGGACGTAAGGTTCGTTAAAATGATCCCTAGCTGGCCCTACTAGGTCCATAGAAACGACACCTACCCGGACTTTCTAGAGTAACTATACTTTAAGTGTGCACACCCCCGCGGGAATACCTCATCCAAACGAGTTATATAGTACTTGGCGAATAGACTTCGCTCCTTCCGTATGAATGATCATACAAAATATAACAACCTTGGGCAAAGGGCACTTTAAGGCACCCGAAGGCTAATCAAGGTCCTCCTCAACTTTACTAGAAACTAAGGGTTTGAAAACAATTTCCCTTCTTCCTCATCTTTCTTGAGTCAAAAATTACTTTTTGGACATATTCCACAAAACCAAGTTCCAACTTGAAAACATTCAACACTCTTAACTTTGTCCAAAAGTTTTATTTCTCAAAACATTTTAATAGTACACTAATTACCACACACCGGGGTAATAAAGTTTAACTATCCCACATTATTTCATTATCAGATCACATATGTACATAATACTTCATATATGTATTTAGGCAATCAACATAACGCCTCACCCAATTTAGGCATACTCACATAAAAGTGCACATACTACCCATATACATAGTATAATTTCCACAATACTCATACGTATAGGTATGCAAGGTTAACATATATATTCCATATATGTATATGTACATAATACCACACTTTATTTTAATTATACATACATACCCATTTTTATACACATATATGTACATATATACGGATTACATATATACATACATCACATGTATATATATATATATATATATATATATATAAATATATACCATACTTATACATACATACATATATTATATAATACACTTAGCCTCTCTAATTTAGATATTTATGCATATTAACTACCACATCTCCTCAACACAACAATTTATTCGTATATATTATGCAAAATATAATTTCATATATATTATACATACAACCATGTACACAAGATTTCCACCTAGATCTCATCATATTTCAACCAAACAATCAATTATCCAATTTCAAGTGACCTTAACCTACTTAAGGGATTCCTTACCTCGAGAAAGTTTACTAACACCGTAGAAGCAAGTCTTGGACTTTTTCCCCAATTTTTACTCAAAACCCTAGGAGAAAAATTAACATCATAACAACAAATATTAAGAAACTAAGCTTAGATTCAAGGTCTAGGAATGAAAATAAAGCTTTCTACCGAATAAAATTAAAGTTTTACCGAAAAGCTTGAGACTTGAGAAGAAATTTTGGCTATGGAAGGTGAAGCTCTAATGGGGGAAAAGATTATCTCTCTCTCTCTCTTCTCCTTGCAATTTTCGTCCAAATGAAGAAGGAAGGGGAAAAAAATGACTTTATGATCTTAATCCACTGGGTTGACTAGTCCACACCAACATGTGGTAAATAATTGTGACAAGTGTCACTCACTTACGGTGGGGTCTTGAAAAAAATATCTTAGCTAGACTGATCGGGATTAAAACAGATGAATTCTCGGTAGAAAATAATTTAAATCAAATAATTTTCAAAACCAAAAATTTATCCCAGACTGAAACTCAAAATTGGGCTAGGTTCGGTACACCGCGAAATTTAGCGATGCTACGATCAAAATAAATTTTCACTGCTTATGGGCTAATTTAATTAAATAGGAAATTCAAGAATAATAATATGGTGTCTAATAATCCATTTCCTAGGACAAACGGGTCCGAACACCAGCTCCTAAAATTCTTACGGTTCGTGACCGGTACGTACGATCGCAGCTTATTAACAGCTATTCTAACTAGCAAAAATTATTCTGAATATCTATGAATCATAACTTGAGCATGCCAATGCTTAGAATAAAATAAAATTTAAACCTCCCCCTTTTTTTTTTTGAAGAAAATATTTCGGGGTATTACATTCTACCCCCCTTAAAAGAGTTTCGCCCTCGAAACTAAGGTTAACCATACTTATTGAAATAGAAGCTTCAATTTGGAAAGAGGTAAAGGTTCTCTTTTACCTTGCTTAAACAACATAGGGTATCGCGTTCTCATTTCATCTTCCAACTGCCATGTAGCTTCTTCCCCCAAATGGTTTGACCATAAAACTTTCACCAACTTTATGGACTTTCTGCGGGTATCCCGGGTCTTAGTATCCAATATTTTCACTGGTTTTTCTTCATATGATAAGTTCTCGTCCAAGGTCACCTCCTCAGGTTGGAGTACATGCGATGTATCGTACACGTACTTCCTTAATTGCGACACATGAAATACATTGTGAACTCGATCCATCATCACAGGTAGTGCTAATCGGTATGCTACCTTTCCGATCCTCTCAAGGATTTCATACGGTCCTATATATCTTGGACTCAATTTTCCTTTCTTACCGAACCGCATTACTCCCTTCGTAGGAGATATTTTTAGCAATACCTTATCACCTTCTTGAAATTCCAATAATTGTCTTCTTTGATCAGCATAAGACTTTTGTCGGTCCTGAGCAGCTTTCATCTTTCCTTGAATCAACTTGACCTTTTCTATCACAGAGGGCTTCTACACTTCTGTCCATATAAAGCTTCATATGGTGCCATTTGTATACTTGCATGATAACTATTATTGTAAGAAAACTCGATTAGATCCAAATGTTCCTCCCACGATCCTTGAAAGTCCAACACACAAGCCCTTAACATATCTTCCAAGGTTTGTATGGTCCTCTCAGTCTGCCCATTAGTCATAGGATGAAAAGCAGTACTAAGTTTCAACTTCGTTCCCATAGCTGCTTGCAAAGCTTGGCAAAATTGTGACAAGAATCGAGAGTCTCTATCAGAAACGATATCCTTAGGTATTCCATGATACTTAACCACCTTGTTCACATAAGCCTTTGCCAATTGAGTCATACTCTAAGTTTCCTTCATGGCAATGAACCTTGCTGTCTTGGTAAGTCTGTCCACTATTACCCATATCTTATCTTTCCCTGACCTTGTTAGTGGCAATCCCCCCACAAAATCCATAGAAATAGAGTCCCACTTCCACTGAGGAATCTCTAACGGTTGTAGTAAACCTTTTGGTTTACTCCTTTCTGCTTTAACCTTCTGGCAGTTTAAGCACTTGGCCACAAATTCAGCTACGTCCTTTTAAATGCCTGACCACCAAAAGTTTTGTTTCAGATCTTTGTAAAGTTTGTCTCTTCCAGGGTGAACTGAATATGGGGTATAGTGACCCTCTTTCATTAGCTGATCCATTATCTTCTTACAACCTGCAGGTATGACCCATCTGCCTTGAAATCTAACACTCCCATCTGGGTGTAACTCAAATGAACCACACCTTCCATCACCATTTTCTCCTTGAGTTCATTCACCCCATTGTCTTCTCCTTGTGCTTGTTTGATTTCTTCAAATAGGCTTGGGGTGACCGACAGGTGATATAATTTCCTCTCTTGTTCCACTTGACTACCCATTCTTATTTCCAAATTGAGCCTTTGAAAGTCTTTGCATAATTGCTCGGGCAATACCCAAAGAGCGTGATTTGACTTTCGACTCAATGCATCTGCTACCTTGTTTGCTTTGCCTTCCTGGTATTGGATTTCCAAATCATAATCCTTAATTAACTCCAACCATCTTCTTTGCCTCAAATTGAGATCTCTCTGAGTGAAGATGTACTTTAAACTCTTATGATCCATAAAGATCTTACAAGTAACTCCATAGAGGTAGTGTCGCCAGATTTTGAGAGCAAACACCACAGCTGCTAGTTCCAGATCATGGGTTGGGTAGTTAGCTTCATGTGGTTTCAATTGACGAGATGCATAAGCTATTACCCTTGCATGTTGCATCAAGCACATCCCAGTCCTTTGTGAGACGAATCTGTATATAGTTCATAGCCTTCTGTTCCAACAGGTGAGGTTAATACTGGGGCAGTTGTTAACTTCTTCTTGAGTTCCTGGAACGCATGCTCACACTCTTCACTCCAACGGTACCTAGTAGTCTTTTTGAGCAGATTTGTCAATGGTCTTGCTATCTTCGAGAAATCCTGGACAAATCTTCGGTAATAGCCCGCCAATCCTAAGAAGCTTCGGACCTCCGTGACCGATTTGGGTGCTTCCCATTCCATTACAGCTTTTATCTTAGTTGGGTCCACTGCTATTCCTTCCTTGGTGATTATGTGACCAAGAAATGCTACTTCCTCCCTCCAAAATTCACACTTAGACAGTTTCGCAAAAAGTTTCTTTTCCCTCAGCATTTGCAATACTATCCTACGATGTTCTTCGTACTCCTCTGGTGTCTTTGAGTACACCAAGATATCGTCTATAAAGACAACGATGAACTTATCTAGATATGGAAGGAAAATCCTATTCATCAAGTCCATGAAAGTTCCTGGTGCATTTGTTACTCCGAACGGCATGACGGCAAATTCGTAGTGCCCATATCTAGTCCGGAATGCTGTTTTGGAAATATCCTGCTCCACGACTCGTACTTGGTGATACCCTGACCGTAAATCAATCTTTGAAAATACTCCAGCTCCTTTCAATTGATCGAACAGATCGTCGATCCTGGGCAATGGGTACTTGTTCTTCACTGTGACCCGATTGAGTTCTCTATAATCGATACACAGTCTCAGGCTCCCATCCTTCTTCTTTACAAACAGTACCGGTGCACCCCAAGGTGACACACTTGGTCTGATGAATCCCTTCTCCAATAACTCTGCCAATTGAGTCTTCAATTCTTCCATCTCTTTCGGTGCCATTCGATAAGGCGCTTTTGAGATTGGCGCGGTTCCTGGTACGAGATCAATAGTGAATTCCACTTCCCTTTTCGGCGGCATTTCCGTGAGATCCTCCGGAAACACGTCGAGAAATTCACGCACTATTGGGATTTGATTGATCTCCGGTTCTTCCATCTCAGCATCCTGCACCAAGCAGAGGTACACTTCACACCCCTGGTGAGCGTACTTCCTCAACTTCTGCATTGTCATCAACTTGGGCTCGGGTTGCCTCTTAATCCCTCGGTAGGATATTCTCTTCCCATTCGGTCCTCGTAGGACAACCTTTCGCTCATTACAAACAATTTGAGCCTTATACATATCCAACCAATCCATTCCGAGTACCACATCGATGCCCTTTAACTCAAAACGAATAAGATTTCCGGGACAATTGAATCCCGCAATCTCTATCGAAATGTTGTCATATCGATCCTTACAGGCTACCACCATCCCCGAGGCAGTTCTCACATTTAAGTCTAACTTACTAGTAGGCCATAACTTCAATCTATCCGCAAACGTAGATGATATAAAGGAATTGGTAGCTCCCGTATCAAATAATACTGAACCAAACACCGAGTTTATAAGAAATGTACCGGTTACGACGTTGCCAGCCTGAGCCTGAGCGCTGTTGACGACGTAGATTCGTCCTTGGTTCCCTGTGCTGCTTTCTCCCATTGGTAACTTCCCTTTGTCGCTCGAACTTGTAGCAGCGTTCGCTGGTCTTCCCCGGTTCACTTGTGGAGAATTAACTCCCCTGTTTCCTGATTCCGCAGGTTTCCGGCCGCTTTTCCCATTGAATCCTCCTCCTTGCCTGGTATTCTGCGAGGAGTTCCGGAGGTTTTCTACCTTGGTTTGGCACTCATAGAATTTGTGTCCTAAGAGGCCACACTTGTAGCACCTTATTCTCACTCCTTGGCAATTTTCTCCATGATGGCTCTTTCCACATCTGCTGCAAGCAGATTGTTTCCCTTGGTCTGTTCCTCCCCTCTTCTCTCCTTGCTTTGGTTGAAATTATAACACCCAAATTTTCACCTCTTGGATTTATTACAAAATCCCTAATGATACAATACATTACGGAAGCATCTAACCAGCAGAAAACTGGGTGTTATCGCCACGCTTAGGTATCTCTCCTATACCCAAACGCTAAGGCTAAACTTACAACCTCAAATAACCATATCAACATCCAAATATGTACATATGGAAATAATTCTTCCAGGGTGTCTATTCTAGGATAGAGTAGTCCTCAACCTCGACTTCCATCCTATTCAGAGCTCATCGGGCTTCAGGAGCCCACACTAGACAACATCTGTAAACACATCGAAGTGTAGTTAGCGCGACGGCTAAGTAAGGAAAATCCATTGTCACTCAAAAGTAAACAAAGGTTTCGAAAAACATAATTCTCAGAAAACGCTTTACCCATAAGTTGAAAATCTACCTGCAACCAGATTATCAACAAAAGAAAGTATAGTAGAGTATACGAGTTGCATCAGCATATAATACTTTTCATTTCCGAGAATTTCCATCATTTAACTCAAAATAGAGAGTTCAACAACACACTTTACTGTTCAAAAATTCGTGACATTTTATTCTTCGACATAGTTACGGAGTAACTATGTTTTCATAGTTAGAAAAATTTACTTAGTTTCCCCCTGGATAAGTGTATGGTAATCTCGGAATATTTTCAAGAACCTCGGGCCGCGGCACTCATGCCTCCCGCAGGTCAAACATCTCAATAANCACTCATGCCTCCCGCAGGTCAAACATCTCAATAACTTTCGGGCCACGGCTCACAAGCCTCCAGTAAAGTCAAACACCTCAATAACCTCTGGGCCACGGCTCACAAGCCTCCCGTAAAGTCAAACATCTCAATAACTTCGGGGCCACGGCTCACAAGCCTCCCGCGAAGTCAAACATCTCAATAACTTTGGGGCCACGGCTCACAAGCCTCCCGCATAGCCAAACATCTCAATAACTTCCGGGCCACGGCTCACAAGCCTCCCGCAAAGTCAAACATCTCAATAACTTCCGGGCTACGGCTCACAAGCCTCCCGCAAAGTCAAACATCTCAATAACTTCCGGGCCACGGCTCACAAGCCTCCCGCAAAGTCAAACATCTCAATAACTTCCGGGCCACGGCTCACAAGCCTCCCGCAAAGTCAAACATCTCAATAACTTCCGGGCCACGGCTCACAAGCCTCCCGCAAAGTCAAACATCTCAATAACTTCCGGGCCACGGCTCACAAGCCTCCCGCAAAGTCAAACATCTCAATAACTTCCGGGCCACGGCTCACAAGCCTCCCGCAAAGTCAAACATCTCAATAACTTCCGGGCCACGGCTCACAAGCCTCCCGCAAAGTCAAACATCTCAATAACTTCCGGGCCACGGCTCACAAGCCTCCCGCAAAGTCAAACATCTCAATAACTTCCGGGCCACGGCTCACAAGCCTCCCGCAAAGTCAAACATCTCAATAACTTCCGGGCCACGGCTCACAAGCCTCCCGCAAAGTCAAACATCTCAATAACTTCCGGGCCACGGCTCACAAGCCTCCCGCAAAGTCAAACATCTCAATAACTTCCGGGCCACGGCTCACAAGCCTCCCGCAAAGTCAAACATCTCAATAACTTCCGGGCCACGGCTCACAAGCCTCCCGCAAAGTCAAACATCTCAATAACTTCCGGGCCACGGCTCACAAGCCTCCCGCAAAGTCAAACATCTCAATAACTTCCGGGCCACGGCTCACAAGCCTCCCGCAAAGTCAAACATCTCAATAACTTCCGGGCCACGGCTCACAAGCCTCCCGCAAAGTCAAACATCTCAATAACTTCCGGGCCACGGCTCACAAGCCTCCCGCAAAGTCAAACATCTCAATAACTTCCGGGCCACGGCTCACAAGCCTCCCGCAAAGTCAAACATCTCAATAACTTCCGGGCCACGGCTCACAAGCCTCCCGCAAAGTCAAACATCTCAATAACTTCCGGGCCACGGCTCACAAGCCTCCCGCAAAGTCAAACATCTCAATAACTTCGGGGCCACGGCTCACAAGCCTCCCGCGAAGTCAAACATCTCAATAACTTCCGGGCCACGGCTCACAAGCCTCCCGTAAAGTCAAACACCTCAATAACTTCCGGGCCACGGCTCACAAGCCTCCCGCGAAGTCAAACATCTCAATAACGTTATCCAGAAACTAAGGTTTTCAAAACATTCATCCTTTCCTTGAGTTTAATTAGTATTTTACACATGATGTCTCAAAACAATTATTCTCATCCAAAAACGTTTCCAAAATACTCATGTTTGCCAATGACTTTTCACCATAAATTCCCAAGTGACAAGGGACACACTTGTTTCTTAAAAACACGGTTTTTCTCCAAATTGATGAACATAATTTACAAAATAATATTTGAACTTTCAAAAATTTACTCGGTTGCCCGTAGGCCTTCCAAACATCATAACATTCAGGAGCAAAAACATCGGAAGAAAGTTCGGTCGAAAATGGATCCGCGTCGCGCAGACTCGCGGATGTCCGCAGCGTCGGACGCACGGCGGACGCGTGCGTCCGGGCCACGTCCGTCCGTTCGGCTGTGACGCCGAAATTCTTGGCATCCACGGACGCGCAGCGGACGCGCGTCCATGGTTGCGTCCGGCCTTTCGGCCGTGACGCCGAAACTTCGGACACTGATGGACGCGCGGTGGACGTGCGTCCATCCGGATCTGCCAACTTCGGGCAGCAAAAACTGGGTTGTAACCTTCGATTTTCCAATATTTTCACAAGTATAAGCCTATATGGGCATAAATACAACATATACATGCATAAATTAGCTATGAACATGTATACAAAAATTACCAAAAATCAAGGTGTAGTCCTTTGAGCCAACTTGTAGATCCACAAACTTAACACATAATTTTCACATAAAAATTCCTAGTCTCACAATTTACTAGCATTTGTTCACCTTCAAGTGACTAAACCAACTTAAGGGATTCCTTACCTCCCAAGTAGATTTTTAAGACCGTAGAAAGATGGTGACCTTCTCCTCCAAACTTTTCACCGAAGATCCTAAACAAAAATCACCATAATAACAACATTTTCATGAATCCTTAGCTTAAACTTAAGTTCTAGGAAGGATTCTAGCCATATTAACCGAATAAAACTAAAGTTTTACCTATTATGGAAGCACTTGTGTTGAAGAAAATAGCTATGGAGTTCTTGGATCCCAAAGATGAAAATGATATTTTTCCTTCTCTTTTTCCTTCTCTATTTTCGAAAATGAGTGTGGGAGAGATGGGGAAGACTTGGAGTGTAAGTTACATCTTAGCATGGCTTAGCTTATCCCATACTCTTCCCATTTAATTAATTATTTATTACTATGTGGTAAATAAATGTGACACTTGTCACAATCCCATGGTATGCCTTGTAGAGTAAGTTTGCTTTTCCAGTTAGGGATTAAATCAGATAAAAGTTCGGAGGAATATAACTTAATTCGGGAAAATTTTAATACCAAAATTATTCTAAAAAAATAATCCCATCATTAACCACTAAAATTGGGAATTTTCCGGTATCTCGCGAAATACAGTGGTACGGAGGTTCGTAATAAATTCCACTCTTACAGTTCGTCTAATTTCCACTGAATTGAGTAGGAAGTTCACGCTTAATCGTATCATGCTTAATAATCCATCTCCTAGGGAAATTCGAACTGTATATACGTCCTTAAAAATTTTACGATTCGTGACCGGTACGTAGATCGCAGTTTTTTTAATAACTAGTCCCACTTATAAAAATCCTTCTGAAGTACCGAGAAATCATCTCATAAATGTCATAGCCTAAAAAAAAAATATTTTTCGAACCATAAACTTATCGGAATAGACGAGGGGTTACAGAAATTTTCCTTGGTTAGACTTCCGATCATCCACCTTGAATCTCTTCTGTTTATCCTCAGCTTTTCTTTTGTTCCTGCCGTAAACTTCCTGTTGATCCAGGTACACTTGGTACTGATCCGATGCCCGATTATATGCCTCCTTGAGAGTGGAGCACATGAATGGTGCGATTGCCCTTCTCACGTCCCAATCCAGTCCTCGCACAAATCTTCTTGCCTTGCTTGCCTCGTCCGGCACAATATCTTGAGCAAATCTCATTAACTCCACATACTGGTCATAGTAGACCTGAACAGTTTCTCCTTTCTGCTTCAGTCGCAAGAATTCCTCGCACTTAATTCCCTTAATTCGTTCCGTGTAAAATTGTCCCCTCAATTCCTCCTTAAATTCCTCCCAGCCAATGTCTGGGTTTTGCAGGAGTTCAGGTCCAGCCGTTGCCCACCAGTTATCTGCGGCCTTCGTCAAGTAATAAACCGCAGAAGAGACTCGTTGATTTGCCGGGCAATTTACTGCGTCAAGTAGTTTATCAAATGTCCGTATACATTCTTCCAAAACCACTGGGTCATCTTCTCCCGCATAATTCGGTGGGTGTCTACTTGCTATTGCTTTAGCAAAGTCGACCCGAGGGTGTCCCTGGTTTTGATTCTCGGCCTGCTGAGCAATCATAAACTCAGCCATCTGTTCCATTGCCAAAGCCATACGATCCATTGCCGTGGTGGCGTCATCACGTCCCGCAGATACATTTTGTCTTGGCGGCATTTTCTCTAAACGGTCGTTCCGAGTTAGCTTCTCAATTTCACTCACAGCAATCATACGAAATGATTAACACATATAAGAATACACAAGTATCAGTCAGAGTATTTATCAACCAGAATCAAGAGATTCGGTAAGGTAGAAGTGGAATACCCCCTTTTACGCTGCCTGGTCTCCGTTGGAGCTCTGCTCCGAAACATATACTCATCAGGCTGTAATAACGACTTAGGTTGGTCTTAATGAACCTAAGCTTACTCGAAACTTAATTAACTTGAAACTGGCTGACTTGAAGCTAGGGTTCAAGGGTTTCACAGCTTAGACTCCAATCTAACCTCCAAAGATTCAACCGCTCTGATACCAACTTGTAACACCCCGGCCCGGCTATATCGTACATCCGGAGTAGTTACCGCCACATCTAGACTGAACCCTGACTGACCTCGGTAGAGTCCACTCTAGATGCACAGGCTAAAGAAGAAACTGCTTCACACCCACACACTTTCTACTTGACATAACCATATGTTCACTTCAGCAGAAAGAAACAAAAGTAGCTAGATCAGCTACGAATATCTATATATCAAAGTTGACCACTAGGGCCCCAAAACACCAAGATTAAAGTTACTTACAAACTTACTAGCCAACTAAGTTTACTATGGCTACAAAAAATATTTACACAAAATAGGTCCTTCCAAAACTTTCCCAACCAACCATCTACTCCAAGCGGCGGTACACCGGTCCGGAGTATGTTCCCCATACTAGATGCCACTCACTCGCAAACCAGGTGAGATGGTCTAGAAAGTAGTAAGGAGTGATCACCATAGACCACTCATCCCAATAATCCAAAGGACTGGGGTCCCACGGATAAGGATAGAAGACCACGAACTCTAGGGGATCACTCCCCTCTAACACCTCTATGGGATAAAACCCATGCCTAGCTTGGGCATCATCCAGAAAAGTCGGCTGCAAGTTGCGAATCGGAATGCGAGAGGGTGTAGATGGGTAAGTTGGGGGAGGGTTGTACTGCGGAGAAGGAGGAGCAGGTGGATCAGGAGCGTAGCCAGGAACATAGGGGTCTTCGCCTATCAAAAACTGTGAGTAGTCATCATAGTCCATAATCGGGAAGGTAAACTCAGATGAGCTCCCTGAGCTCATCGGGCTTCAGGAGCCCACACTAGATGACATCTGTTAAATAAAAACACATTGAAGTGCAGTTAGCGCGACGGCTAAGTAAGGGATCCATGGGTCACCCAAAATTAAATAAAGGTTTGCAAAACATGTATATTTAAACAAAACCTTTATTACCATTCTCCTCATTGACACTTAACCTGCAAATAGGTTATCAAGTATAACTCTCGCAAGTAATAATCAAGAATGGAACACAATGGAAAATCTTTGGATAAGGGATTGCTTAACAAGAACACATTACTCAACGCGTCACTAAACATTTAAGCATGTAAGCAAGTAGTGGAAAGATTTTATGAACTTCGCATTTAAATCACCACTCTGTACTTGAAAAGCTTCCTCATCGGGAAATTCCACTAACTTTTTCTCAAAGAGGGTTCATCAACACCCTTTCTTGCTAAAACAATCATCACATCTCTTTTTAGCGTAGCTACAGAGTAACTACATTTTCACACGAAATTCTCCACTTAGTTTCTTTATAGAAAGCGTGAGGCCTTTGGAGTATTCTCTTGACTCCCTCTCTTGACCACTTGGATAATCGAACTCGGGTTCAGTGGTCATCACCCGGTCTAACACTGATCCCCTTGACGTAAGGTTCGTTAAAATGATCCCTAGCTGGCCCTACTAGGTCCATAGAAACGACACCTACCCGGAATTTCTAGAGTAACTATACTTTAAGTGTGCACACCCCCGCAGGAATACCTCATCCAAACGAGTTAAATAGTACCCGGCGAATAGACTTCGCTCTTTCCGTATGAATGATCATACTAAATATAACAACCTTGGGCAAAGGGCACTTTAAGCCACCCGAAGGCTAATCAAGGTCCTCCTCAACTTTACTAGAAACTAAGGGTTTGAAAACAATTTCCCTTCTTCCTCATCTTTCTTGAGTCAAAAATTACTTTTTGGACATATTCCACAAAACCAAGTTCCAACTTGAAAACATTCAACACTCTTAACTTTGTCCAAAAGTTTTATTTCTCAAAACATTTTAATAGTACACTAATTACTATACACCGAGGTAATAAAGTGTAACTATCCCACATTATTTCATTATCACATCACATATGTACATAATACTTCATATATGTATTTAGGCAATCAACATAACGCCTCACCTAATTTAGGCATACTCACATAAAAGTACACATACTACCAATATATGATAAGCACCAAGGATAGCACTTATAAGGGGTTTCTATTAGATTAAAAGCGCATCGTTTTGACATCCAATTACAACAATTGCATGCATTTCAGCTCAAATGCGATCAATTTCTTCTAACAACATTTCCAGAAAGAGTCTTGAAGTATTTCACAGGTTGGAGAGGGATTTGAACCTGAAATAGAGCAAAAGACAAACAAGCCGATATGCAGTAGCGCCCTACGCAGCCTCACACGCGTGTGGTTGGGCGTGGAATTATTCCAGAGAGCCACCACGCTACTCACACGCGTGTGAGCAAGCGTGGTCGGGCCAAGGGCTATTTTGGGAAATTTGTTCCTTTTCTTTGTCACCTATATAAATCCCTTTTGCCCTAAACCTAAAGAAAAAAGAAGAAAAAGATCAGAAAATTGATAGAATAGGATAGTTAGATCTAGAGGGTTTTCTCCCCTCTTGGGGGAAAATTCCTTCCACCCATAGTTAGAATAGATCAAGGGCAAGAAGGAAGATTGGGATTCAAGATCAAGGTTGTAAGACCCTCTTTTTCAAGAGGTGGTAACCATTCTCTTCAATTTCTAATTCAATACTTGTTTCTTTGAATTTCCTTTTCCTTTTCTTGTTTCTTAGTAAGCCAGAGTAGATTAGATAGGGGATTGGTAGCCCCAAGGTATATCTATGTGGATGTTTAATATTATTGCTTTGATTTGTGAAATGCTTGTTTGTTGGATGTTGAACTTGTGTGGATGATGTTCTTTAAGCTTTGTGTCTTTTGTGGCCACATTAGGTAGCAAACCCAAAGGAAGTGAGTGTGCGCGCGATAGCGGCCACCCACGAGTCTCACTCACCCACATCTCCGCTCTTAGTCCGAAAGGACAAGATCCGAGAGGAGTGGTAGACAAAGTGTTCGATGAAATGCCCCAACCTAATGAGGATGTGGGAGTCCAAAGTGTGACGCCACTTGGTGATGTGCCATGAACTCCCTAGTCTATTCCACAACTTGCATTCTCAAAACCAACCAAAGATAAACCACATGGAAAAGCCTAAAGCCCCAATCTCCACCTTACTTTTCTTTGTTTTACACAACCACTATCAAACTTCCCCTTCTTACAAATGAATCCAATCCTTAGCATTTCCTTAACTCTTTCTCTTCAACCACTTAGATGCCAACACACCAATTCGATTCCCATTCGCCATCCTTAAGAGACACGACACTCGGGGAGTCTAAACTCTTCGTTTTACCACCTCCACATTCACCCTCACCACATTACACACAGCACCAAAATGGCGTCGTTGCCGGGGATGGCAAACGGTTTCGAATAGTGTTGACATCTTAGATGTGGAATTTTAAAAGTTCTTGAATTGCTTTCTTTTTGTTTATTTCGTTTCTTATTTTTATTATCTTGCTTGAAGAAGTGAGCTTCTATTATATTGAATATCTTGTGCTCACTTGCAATTACTTTTAGTTGCAAAATTATTTGTTGTTGGCTAAGCTACTGTGCAGGAAATTCTCCTTAAGCAAACCTCTTGAAGCTTGCCAATAAGTGCTATAATGAATCCCCATGATTACCCACATCATGGAATCCTCAACCCCAACCATATCCTTATTACCCCCATTCCACCTATACTTACCCTCCACCAACATACCATTACCCACCTCCATACTCTTACCCATCTCCATACCACCATTTACCACCTCCATATTCATATCCATTTAATACACCTAAACATCCCCCACATCCATACAAAACACCACCTCCACCTTTTAAAAAAATTTACCCTTCACAATCACCCAATTTCCAAGAAATTGACTCGTTAAACTCCAAAGAAATATCCCAAAATATAGAGAGTAAGCTTGCACAAATGATGAGAGCGATCGACCCAAGCTATACTCCCGAGTCAAATTCATTCCCTACTTCCCACGTAAACACCTACTACCCACATCCATCACAAATTCACCAAGAAAACAACACTACCCATTCCTTTGAAGCACTACCCTTTTTCCCATATAATACCCATATAGATCCTTGTGATTATATCCCACCGGCCACCGATGAAATTGAAATCTAAAAGCAAAAATTGACGAATTCACTAGGATGGCCAAGGAGGATACGGCTAAACTAAGAGTCGAAATCAAAAGCGAACTAAAGGACTATCTCGCTACCCTCCGGAAAGAAGGACTTCCATTAGAAGAAGTTGAAACGAAGATGCTATCTATGATGGAGGAGCTCATGAAAATGAATGAGTCCCGAGCTAACTCCACCATCATAGATGACATCCCCACTTTGGAGTCCCATCCAAGGACTATACAAGGGGAAGAAAACGCGCAAGATGCTAGGGAAGAGGAGAATGTTGAAGAGAAAATGGATTGTTATGCCTCGGTGCTTGAAGAAGTTCCAATTTTCGAATTGGAAAATCAAAAGGAGGTAGAGATGGAAAGTGAGGATGATGACATTGAACTAGTGTGGGAAGATGAAGAGCCAACATGTGGTAAAATTCCTAATCCTTCTTGTGCTAATATTTTTGAAAATCCTTGTGCTCTTTTTAAAGACACCCTTGTGGATGACTCCCTTCGCATTGATACTTTTATCATATGTGATTATGATTGCTTTAAATTTAGGGAGGATGATTCCATTAAAAGTTTTGATATATTGATTGATGATTGTAAGGATTATCTTTTGTTTAAATATGAGTATGATTGCTTTAACTTTTTAGAAGATGAATCCTTTGTCTTGGGTGAGAGTGAGTTGGTGAGTGAAGGGATGATGCTTCATTCTATTCGTGTGAGAGTGTGAGTGATTTTTCTAACCCAATAGAGTGGAGTAATGAAGAAAAGGAGTGTGAGGAAGAGATGGTGGGAAATGATAGGTCTTTCACGTTTGATCTTATGAAAAGAATTGAGTGGAGAGAGTTGACCACACTTGAGATTGAGGAAGGGAGTGAGGAGATATGGTTTGAACCAAACGAGAAAATCTTTAGTGGGGGGAGAGAGGAAAAAGGAAAGGAAGCAGACACCATCCTAAAAGAATTAAGTAGGGTGTTTGACGTTAACATTCATCCAACCTTGCATGTTGTTCTTCCTTTATTCATGTGGGTATTCAAGGATGTTTCCCACCTTGGGACATTCCTTGAAGCTAAGGTTCACGGGACGCTTGGTCGGGTCCCAAAGTCTGTGTGCCTTGAAGGATAGGCCACACCATGTCTGGCCAGGAGACGTAAAACCATGGCGCACTTGGGAGGCAGTCCCAATGTTATTTTACTGTTTCTTTAAAATTCTCTTGTTCTATGTAGTATGTTTTACTTAGTCTTATTTCAATAATGATTCTATAATCTCGGTTGAGCTAACAAGTACAGATTAAACACCCGAGAGTTATAAGTTGCCCGCAATCAATTGACACACATCATCACTAGCAAAGGAAGAAGGGGGAGACCGAGGTAAGCTTTGCACAATGAATAGGGGGATAAGGCTTTAAATAGGGTAGTACTATGAATAGTTTTATGTACTTAATGTGCTTTGAAATCCTCCAAAAGAAGTACGAATGGAGTATTGACCGAAAGAGTAAGAATATGCATAATCTATTCTTAAAGGCACTAAATTCACTTAAAAGGTACTAAAACATGCATAATAAGCAATTAATTTAGTCCTAAAAAAAGGCTCTAAAAACAATCTTAATGAACATGCTTTTCTAAAGGCATAATTATAACAATCAAATAATATAATTAGTGCAATTAATATATATATATATATATATATATATATATATATATATATATATATATATAGCATGCTCAGATTATTATGCATATTACGAACTCAAACTCCACAATTAAATATTTAAATTGTAACAGTACATTGAATACAATTTAAACCGAATATTCAATATTAAAATTAAAATTCAAACAAATTAAAACTTAATAATTTGTTCAAAATTCAATAATGAATTTAATACCACAACGAAGGAAAAAAATAATAAAGGGTATTAAATATTTCAAAACAATCAATTACCATACATTTACTACATGTCATAAATAATATACAAATCAATTAAGGTAATATTAATATGGCAATACTAAACCAAATAATTACCACTTACCAAAATTAATATGTATAATATTACTATATATTTACCATTTGCCAATAATATAAAATATTAAATTAGGTAATATAAATATGATAATAATAAACTAAATAATTACCATTTTACCAAAATTAATATGATAATTAAGGTAATATTAATATGGCAATAATAAACTAAATAATCACCATTTACCAAAATAAATATATAATATTAGTCAAGGTAACATTAAGATGGTAATATTTAAACCACATAATAATTACCATGTACCAAGGTTAATATGTAATTAATTATTAAATAAGGGCAAATAAAATATATATAGAAAATAAATATATATGGCAGACAAAAGATAATTGCATTTTAATTAAAATAGGAAATTAGCTACGAATCACCTCTGTTCTTCGTCCAAAGAATCGCCGGAAAACTAGCCGGGAAGAAGCAGCGAAGGAATCCAGCAGCAGCCGCCTGAAGGAGGGGAGAGGACAGTGACACCGACGGCAATCCAGCCCGCATCTGCCATCTCTCCTCGCCGCGAAGCTGCCGGGAAATAGAATTCGCATCCGCCTTCCCTGCCTCGCCATCTCGCTTCACCATAGCGCTGGTCCGCGACGCCGCCAACTGCCCAGGACTCCAAATCGCGACGTCGCCGATTATCCTCCTCGCAGTGCCATCGTTGACAGAGAACCGCCAACCACCGCCGTCCTCGCCCTTAGTCGCGTCGCTGTCGATGAAGAAGCAGAAGCCGGACGTCGCCATGCACCAGCACCGGCCGCCGAACCAGCGACATCTGAAAGGGAGAGAAGCAGCGCCGTCCGCCGTCCTCACCGCGACGCCACACCCGGATCCCTCTCGCCGTCGACTAGAGCTCGAGGAGCAGCGTTAGGAGTCGCCTGAAGGAGGAGAAACAGCTTCCAGCGCCATCCACCCTCAACCACGTTGTCGACCAAATCCCGCCGTCGGCAAAAAAAAAAATATCAGTAATTTCATTAATTAAAAAAAAAATTTCCATGCTGATTTTTTTTTTTGGTGCTGAAACTGAATCAATAATTCAAAAACAATAATAATAATAATAATTCTAGCCATCTTAAATCAATTACAAATAATTCATTCAAAATATACATAATATTTTACTCAATTACATCAAAAGATATATATTTTATATACATATTTTGATGAATTAGGATGAATGTAATTGAAAACAAAAGCATATACTAAACTTAATGTATATTCAACTTAATATTGTTTTAGGCAAAACAAACAACCAAGCAGAGATTGTAAAAGCTCTGATACCAAATGTAAGATCAATAAATGTCTAAACATACATAATGAATTTACGAGAAACTTAACTCGTAGTAGCGGAAGCGTAAATCGCAGTAGATCTCCATCCATAGTTGATGCCTTGTTGTGTTGCTTGTAAATCTGCAGGGTGTTAACTGTTTTGTCTCACACTTGACTCAGAACCCTAGATGGTGTCCTGGTATTGTCTGAGCAGTGTGAGTACCATGTCTGTAGGTGTCTATATGATTGTCTGTCCTGCATCCCATCAATGCAGGCTTATATAGGCATATGGTGGATTGGACTAAACCTAGATATCCAATCCATGCTATAACTTAATGGGCCCAGTCCACTTGCACAACATTATTAAGGCCCACAATATATAGAATATATTGTATTGGGAAAAGTCTTACACTATGTATAAACTTCTCCTATATAATCTTGCATTGATATACTTTCGAATATTTATTTAAATATAAACATGGGGCATTAACCCATTCGCGCAATGCGCGTGTAAAACTAGTAATAATAATAATAATAATAATAATAATAATAATAATAATAATAATAATAATAATAATAATAATAATGGTGGCGGTGGTGATAATAATAATAATAATGTTAATCTATACTATTCATAAAAACAAAATCCTTCGTTTTAACTTTCTGTCCAAAACACTCCTATACTATATCCTTCGTTTTAACTTTCTGTCCAAAACACTCCTATACTATTAAAGTTTGTTTAACTTTCTGTCCAAAACACTCCTATACTATTAAAGTTTGCGTAATATTGTAAAATATGGTAATACAATTCCTATCCCTAATACAATTGTAAATTAAAATAGAATTCCTAATAAAATATATTCTTCCCTACGTTCCTATTCGTAATACAATTCTAGACTAGAATTACTAATTAATGGTAATAATTCAGTATATATATTTCTCTGCAATGCAATCTATACTATTAATAAAAACAATATCCTCAGTTGTAACTTCCCGCCCAAAACAGACCGATAGAATTATGGTATGGTACTATTAATAAAAACAATATCTTCAGTTTTAACTTCTCGCCCTAAACAAACCGATAGTATTATGGTATGGTTTGCGTAATATTGTAAAAAATATGAAAATTTGGCATAATTCAACCCGCAAGGCCAACCAATTTTCTGAACGACATTCGTGCATGCAGGTGTCGGCGCATGAGTCAAGCCTTTTTAAGTTCATTTTGGGATTTCATTTGCACCCCCCCCCCCCTTGCGCGCGAGAGAGAGCCTCTATGCTATACAATTCAATAAGCCTTAGAAAAACTCTTGTATAAGTAGTGGTGCAAACCACTTCTCAAACCAATGTGGGACAAAAGTTACTTGAAAGGTTTTTCTCTATATTTTTTTAACTCAAATGGGTCAACTTTGAGAACCAATTTCTCATTCACCCATTATCAGTTTTGAGCGTACAATATATCAATCTTTTCCTCTAACTACGAAGAACACAAATCCACTTTGACCCGACCCAAATCGAAAGTGGACCCCACATATATTTGTACCACAATATTGCCAGTAAAATGCCATTTTATGCTAATTTTTTTCCAACAGTTATTTGTCCAGAGAATATCAACGTGTTGAAGGAAGAAGATGATATATAGTGAAGGGCAATATCATCTTCACTATATATCATCTTCTTCCTCCAACACAACACTCTACGGTCAACCAACAATTACTCAACTGATTATCCCATTACTTCCATGTAAATTTTTCTCTAATATAGTTATAATTACTGAATATCAAAATATAAGTGTACCTCAAGATCTTGCAATAACTAACCAACAAGTAATTAAATTAATGAATATGATGCAATAATGTAAATTATCTACCTATTGCGTTTATACACTTATTTTAGAACACTGAATTTTTGTGATATTTATTGCATGCAAGGAAGACTCATACTATAATTGCATTTATACACTTATTCATACTCATATTCGATGTTATAATTTATATAATTGTATATCGATTCAAATATTTCTTAAAATATTATAACAAATTCATTCCGTGCAACGCACGGGTGAAAATACTAGTAATAATAATAATAATAATAATAATAATAATAATAATGGCGGCGGTGGTGATAATAATAATAATAATGTTAATCTATACTATTCATAAAAACAAAATCCTTCGTTTTAACTTTCTGTCCAAAACACTCCTATACTATTAAAGTTTGTGTAATATTGTAAAAAATATGTTAATACAATTCCTATTAGTACTACTATTGTACATTAAAATATGGTAGTACAATTTTTAATACAATATATTTTTTCTTACTTTAATTTCCTATTCGTATTACAATTCTAGACTAAAATTACTAATAGTAATAAATTACATATACTTCCCTACAACGTAATCTATACTATATTTATTAATAAAAACAAAATCCTCCATTTTAACTTCATGTCCAAAACACTCCTATACTATTAAGGTTACGTTTGCGTAATATTGTAAAATATGGCAATATAATTCATATTCGTACTACAATTGTACATTAAAATATGTTAATACAATTCCTAATATTATATATTCTTTCCTACTTTCCTATTCGTAATACAATTCTAGATTAAAATTACTAATAGTAATAATACAGTACATATACTTACACGCAACGTAATCTATACTATAAATAAAAACAAAATCCTCCATTTTAATTTCGCACCCAAAACACTAGTATACTATTAAGGTTTGCGTAATATTGTAAAAAATATGGTAATACAATTCTTATTCGTACTACTATTGTACATTAAAATATGGTAATACAATTCCTAATACAATATATTCTTTCCTACTTCTCATTCGTAATACAATTCTAGATTAAAATTACTAATAGTAATAATATAGCACATATACTTTCCTGCAACATAATCTATACTATTAATAAAAACAAAATCCTCCATTTTAACTTATCACCTAAAACACTCCTACACTATTAAGGTTTGCGTAATCTATACTATTAATAAAAACAAAATCCTTCATTTTAACTTTCCGCCCAAAACACTCTTATACTATTAAGGTTTGCATAATATTGTAAAATATGGTAATACAATTACTATTCGTACTACAATTATACATTAAAATATGGTAATACAATTTCTAATACAATCTATACTATAGATAAAAACAATATCCTCCTCCCAAATTTTCCCGCCCAAACTTAGTGGCATTTTAGTAAAATCATTTATTTTATTCATTTATTAATTTATTAATTAATTATCATATATATATATTCTTTCACAGTCAACATAAGAATTCTATTATACACAAATGATTTTTAATTCCATGTACATCCCTGATTTCTTTCCATTTCTTTTTATTGGATGATTATGAAGACAAGCAATCACTCATTCTATATAAATACATACAATATAGATTACTCCATGATTTCCTCCCTTCTCTTGCAAATACACAACCGTTACTCACCATTTTTCTTTCCCTCTCATTGGCTAAAAACAAGTATAAGAGGGAACTACATCATTCTGTACCTATTTATTCACTCTATTTTCCAGCCTCTCACAATGAACTCCTCACCTCTCTCTCAATCGGTTTCTACTTTCTACACACGCTCTTCTCTATTGCTTCAAACTAAGCTTACCTTTCATTTTTAATTAGATACAATACCTAATTGCTTTACTTTTTTTTTTTATGTCTGTATATAATCTTTCATTGTCTGATCTATTAATTTATTTTTCATAGTTAATAGATATTATATTCCTTCAATTATATACAATACTTATATAATAGTTTACCGCTAAGATTTGATCTCTGATTAGCAGTTAATCCGTATCACTATGTTAAGAACACGGTGGAACACACTATTGGTGTTTTAATTTTTCTTGGATAATGATGAGGATAAATAAAGAAATGATGATAAGATTTGGTATTGTACTGGTATAGATGATGAAATTGGCGATAATAATGATTTTGAAGGAAATTAGAATAATGAGAAGGTAAAGATTAAGGTTATGGATGTTATTGATGGTTTGATGATGATTCGGCCATGCTGCTAATAAAAATAATATTAATTAGTAGTAATTATATTAAGGTTTGACTAATGTTCATTGTCAAAGTGGCTATGGTGCTACTAAGTATTGATAAGAGTTTAATTTTGGGCTTTTGAGGTAAGATTTCATGTTCACTAAAATTACATATTTTGCTCCAATATTTATAAATATATTTTCATGATATGATATCAAAATTATGTGTTTTACAAAGTTATGTGCATTGTAATGTTCATGTGATCACAAGTACATTTGCATATTGTGTGTGATGATTATTGAAATATCAAGAATGGATTTGACGGGTCAAACCCGTGTGTTGTGTAAATAATGGCTTGGAATTTTTGGTGTTATATACTCCGTACAATCGTAAATTAAGAATTATTCATTACTATGGAATGAATTATTGTTGAGAAAATGTATTTGGAGAAATTATATATTATTGGTGGTTTTCAAAAATATATATATATTTTATTGGTGAAAATATTTATTATGAAGAAAAATTATACTTTTGAAAATTATATATATACATATTCGGTCTTGGAGGATAATAATATTTGGTGCCGGTGTGAGTTGGGAAAATCTCACAACTTACCATTGGAATTGTGGTCATTATGAAAATTTAATTGATTGGTATTGGTGTGGATTGAATCCCCCAATTTGGTTTATGATTTATGAAATTGGAAGTTTGGCCTGTGGTGCCTATTGGTTTTGATTTGGCTTATGATGCCTATTGGTGGTTATGTTTAGAGCTTAAAGACTCTCCACTTAGTATTTACTCCTCTTGACAAATATGTTGTATGTTATTTTTGGAAAATGATATATCCACATTATTTTTTGAAAAGCATATTATTATATAAGATCATGAAATAAGTGATAAATAAAACCTAAGCCTATATTTTACGGGGTGAAATGAAACTTACTTAGCTTATGCTAATTTTTGGATACACCTCATATATTGTGTTAAATGATTTTTACAGGTGACATGGATAGGAATTCGAGATGAATTCAAATTGAGAAGAAATTAAGAATTGAGTCATTGGAGATTTATTATTTGAGAAGTTGTATGGTTGTATAGTTTATTTTCACTAATTGTAATTAAGTTGGATTTGGATTATTGTTTTTAAGTGTTGTAAGTATTAGCCTTAGCATTTGTGTATAGAAGAGATACCTGAGCGTGGCGGTAACACCCGTTTTCTTTTGGTTAAATATAATGCTTCTGCTATTGTATTAGTAAATTTTCAATTAAGAAAAAAAAATTAAGGAAATTTGGTTATGAAAATTGGGGTGTTACAATATATATATATATATATATATATATATATATATATATAAACAGAAGTGCCTGGACAATTTTTCCTGTCTAAACAGGAGTACTTTGTAAAATTAAACTCAAAATTATTTCAGTAAAATCATTGATTTTATTAATCAACCATATATATTTTCATAAAATTAGCAATTAATTGTTATTACAATTAAAATTAATTACACTTTCGTTTGAGAGGATCTATCATTCCATATGACTTGGAGTCCCTAAGAAACAATTACTCCATAGGAATGAGATTTAAAATGAGGTTTGAAGGGGAAGAAGCTCCCGAGCAGAGGTATGTCACATGTGTTAGCATTGTTAAGGGTGATGTGTCTTTTCTTCGTATCAATTCTAGACCAATAACTAATATTATGAGCGTTATGTGGTGGTTTTTTTTGGGTTTATTAGAACTATTGTTGACATTGAAGATCGTTATCTCCACAAGTGGCCGGAATCAAAATGGAGATGTCTAAAGGTAATACCTTGTGTTTGAAAGGGAGGGGTTTGGTGATACATTTTTATTTGTGATGCCTAAAGTGATATTTATTGCTATCTTTAGGTGCAGTGGGATGAAACTTCAACGATTCCGAGGCCTGATCGGGTTTCACCTTTGAAAATAGAGCCAACTCTTTCTCCTTCTGCACTAAATCCACTAATTTGTACCAAGTTTTCCTCCAAAATTTAGAGGCATTTATTATAAATTAATTTCTCTTAAATAATCATACTTTACTATGTGTTTATGTTTATTGGTTAATAATGTTTTTTATAAACAAGAAAATTGCAAACTTTATTTGCAAAATTATGATCAAATAATGATTTTAGTCTCCAATTATCCAGTATATGCATAATAACAATAATAATAATAATAATAATAATAATAATAATAATAATAATAATAATGTTATTACCTTAATTACTTTACTTTCTAAATTTTTGTAATGTCAACTATTTAGACAAAAATATTATTTAGAATTAATTAATTTTATATACATACATACATACATACATACATACATATATATATATATATATATATATATATATATATATATATATATATATTATTGCACCATTATTTAATAATAATAGTAATAATAATAATAATAGTAGTAGTAGTAGTAATAGTAATAATAAGGGTAAATCACCGATTTGGTCCCTCAATTGTTATCAAACTGTCAATGTTGCCCCTTAACTCCGTATTCATCGATTTAGCCCCTGAAAATAATTGTGTTTAGTCACATAACTCCATTCGGCCAGTTTCTGGCGAACACTCCGACTTATCAAGGGTAAAGTAGTCTTTTCCTCTCTTCAATACTTCTTCCCTCTTCTTATAACACCAGAGACCACGCGCCAGTTCCGGCAGCTCGCACCCATCGGGATTCCACCGCCTCTGGGTTGGGAACCCATTCTCCGGTGAAGCTATCGCAGCAGCTGATGCACTCCGCCGTCCTGATACGCTGGGGTTCGGGCTCCTGCTCATATCTGTCCCGCCGATTCTCAGATAGACAAAGAGGTGAAAGAGGAGCGAAGTTGAACCTAGACGGGTAAATGGCGACATCCTAACACTAACAGAGGCAGCTGGGGAAGATACTCCAATCCAATACCCAATACTCAAATAGACATGGTCCATACGTGCTGGCGTACAACAAATCATCAAAAGGAATCTCCAAAGGCAAGAATATATATAAAAAAGATAAGAAAAATACAATAAAAAACAAAAAGTAATTCACTGTTGGTTGTAGTGCTGTGGAGTGGAGAGGAAAAGGAAATTGTTAATAAATTGGACTGTGATTGTTATGACATGATGACGACGATGAGACCCATTCACAAAGTCGTTTCCTTTCATCACCGTTTCTGTATGCTCGCCTCTATTTGCCTTCTTCTCCCTCACTCCTTCAAACCCATTTTCCCCTCTTCCCTTCCCATTCTCTCTTCCTCCCGCAAACACCTTCCATTAATCTGCCCTCTTTCCGGAATCTCTGCCATGCCTTCCTCCTCCAGATCTCCTCATCTTCCCTCGCTCAGTGCCGTAAAAAACGAGGACGGCGGTGGAGCTTTCGTCGCTAACGGCGCCGCTGCTTCAACTGATCCTTCTGCTCAGAGGTTCTCCGCCGACTGCTTTACGGGCGGCTTTGAGGCCGGAGGGGCATTAGAGGGGAGGTTAGGTTTGATTGTGAAGTCAGGGGTGTGTTGGGAAGTCAGGGCTTCTTCGGCATTAGCGGCGACGAAGAGGGGGGAGGATTGAAGAAAGGAAAAGACTACTTTACCCCTGCTAAATCGGAGTGTTCGCCGGAAACTGGCTGGATGGAGTTATGTGACCAAAAACAATTATTTTCAGGGACTAAACCCTAAACCCTAAAAAAATATAATTAATTAAAACGGAAAATGAAATGGTCAAATCATTGTATTTTAATTTTTCACAATAATATTACACAGTAGAATAAATCAAATCACAATTAAATCGTAAATCTTTCACACATTTAAACAATGGAACGGAAATTAAAAATGAAACGGAAATATTTCAATAATAATATTCTACATCATCAATAGTAAAAGTAAATTAAAAATGGAAAAGAAATATTTCAATAATAATAGTATACATCATCAATAGTAAAGGCATATTTTAAATTTTAAACAATAGTAAAGGTAAATTAAAAATAGAATGAAAATATTTCAATAATAATATTCTACATCATTAATTAAAAATAGAACAGAAATTAGGTAAAAATACCAGTCAATCTATTATTCTAATTGACTAATTAACTAAAAAAAATCAACTAAAAATTGAATCTGATATTACTAATTGACTGAATATATAAAAGGAAATGAATATTAATAATTGACTGTAAATAAGAAAATATCCATAATTAACTAAAATGAAAAAGGAAATGGTCATATCATTGCAATTTAATTAAAAAAAAAAAGGAAAACATTCTACATCATCAATAATAAAGGCATATTTTAAACAATATTAAAGATAAATTAAAAAAGGAACGGAAATTAAAAATGAAACGGAAATATTTCAATAATAATATTCTACATCATCAATTAAAAATGGAACGAAAATTAGGTAAATATTACTACGTAATTCTTTTCATTTTTCCTAAATAAGGTTGCCTAATATTAATTTACACATAACAATCGGCACTAATAATTAAAAAAAAAAATAGAAGAACTGCTAGAGACGTCTGTTTTTTTTATTAATTTTATTATTATTATTATTATTATTTAATTATTTTAATTAAAATTATTTAAAAAGTTTATTTTAAAATTAGTAACCACCATGTCATCACAATTGTAGGTAAACAGGTCAATTTGGAACTTTTTTTTTTTTGGAAAACATGTCAATTTGTACTTAATTGCATGAGTTTATATAGCTCAGGAATCCAATTGCATTCTTTTTTAGTTCGATGGCCTAATTGCAGTTTTGTGTGTAGTTCAGTGGCTTATTTGACCCTTATTCCGAGAAAAAATGATATTACTAATTGATTTAAAATATAAAAAGATCGTAATCTGTATTCTATACTATATATAAAAGTAAAATCCTCCTATTTTATTCCCCGCCTAAACTTTTGTAGTCAATTAATTAAATATTTTATTGGCCAAATAATTAATAAAGCTTATTTGTTAATAAAATGTAAAATAGAAATTAACTAATATCTATTAATTGATAATATGTACACTCACGTATCAACACTATTAATAAAAGTAAAATCATTTATCAGGAAAAGAAAATGATATTACTAATTGACTGAAAATTATTGAAAAACTTTAATAATTAATTATACTTTACTTTTGAAAACTGTACTCTAAGTTATTTAAACTTTAAAAAAAATTTAATTGAACATGTGTTGTTAGATTTTTATAATAATCAAAATTAATTCATTCAAATATGGAGGAGGAAGATAAAAGTAAATGCAATATGGGAAAAATGAATATACTTAAAGTATAAAAGTATAATTACACATATATTAGTGTAATTGACTAATAATAATTGCCTAATAATTATTATAATAATTAAGTTAAGCATTGGTCGTTGAATTTATTTTTATAATAATTACAATTAATTTATTTATCATTTTCTCATATTTATTTTAGTAATAATATAATAATTATATAAGTCATATTACTTATAGATATTTTTAAGATAATTTTAGACAAACAAGTCATATATTATTCAATTAATTGAGTAATATTTTTGTACTAATCTTATAATCAAATAAATGTACACGTTCAATATTAGAATTTTTTATAATTTCATCTTTATTTTTATTATCTCAATATATAATAAAAAAATTTTATCCACGCCCGGGTAATTGGACAATTATTTATTCTAATTCAAAGGAAAACATCAGAAAACATAATCGATCCAATCAATTTCATCAATTGCGCTATATAGTATTCGATGTTATAATATATATAATTTTATGTTGATCCAAATATTCTTTAAATATTATAACAAATCCATTTCGTGCAACGCACGGGCGAAAATACTAGTATATATATATATATATATATATATATATATATATATATATATATATATATATATATATATATATATATATATATATATATATATATTCTTTCATACTTTCTTATTCCTAATAAATTTCTAGATTAAAATCTCGAATGGTAATATATGAGGGCGTTTTTGGAAACGATTACAAAACGCTATAATGAAACGCTGCAAAATGCAGTGTTTTAGTTTTCAACGGTTTGGAGTAAACTGCTAAGTTACCAAATGATTTATTTGACGGTTTGTGTATTTTCATTAATTATTATAATTTTTGTTCTTATTTATCAATAACAAAAATTAAAGAAACATTAATTAAATAGAGTTGTTATAGTTTTAAATTGTAACATAAATATAATTTGGCCTACTCTTACTATTAACATTTTGATTTTTTAGTATTTATAAAAATAACATTAATGTTGTAGCAATAGCAATGTAAAAATTGATAGTGACAAAACAATGAAAAGCCAATGAATAGTAATGAAGCAATGATGAGACCAAAACAATCCCTATTTTAAAAATAAGATTTAATAGTTTTATTTTTACAGAGAAAAATCTCCTAAAATTATTGTATTAAATATTTTGGATGATGATTTGGATGCCATGTAAGCCTACCTGCTAAAACAAATAAAAAATTTGTCTAATTATTCTTTTTTTTTTGTCTAATTGTATTTTTTTCCCTAAATTCAATGATCTCTTTAAAACTTTTTAAATTTAAGGATTCAATTCCATTTTACTAACAAGTTTGAAAGCTTATTTGACTTGTATTTCATAATTAAAAATGACTGTGATTAAATAGGCTCACTTATGGATAGATATCTTTGGAACTTAAATGATTTGTGCTCGATTGCGAATTGCTCGAGGACGAGCAATCTAAAGTGTGGAAACTTTGATAGGTGCTAAGCGTACCTATGGTTTAGGGTAAATTCGGGGGTTGTTTAGTGTTGATTAATGCCTTGTTGTGAAACAATTTGTGGTATTTATTGTAATACCCGATTATTTTACTATATGGTTCATAATTATATGAATTTATTATTATATATTATGTGACCCAAAGTTATTTTGAGGGTATTTTATTAATATTATTTTAAAGGTATTATAGTTTCCTAATTCATATTATCTTATGAATATTATATTGAGTCTAATATTTTCCTAATATGAGTAATCCTAATATATATCATATGTAGTATGTACGTATGTGGATGCCCCATCATATATTTATAATTAAATTCCTAATCCTAATTATATTTTCCCTCTACATATATATACCCTCCCTAAGATAACCCTAATTCCATATATTTCTTTCCCCTCTTTATGTTGTCATTCCCTCTCTCTCCCAAACAAATAAACCCCTAGTCTTCTCCATATTCATCATCAATTAGTCTCAAACTAGCAGACAAAGATCATCAGGATATTTCTAGTGGCTGAAGTGGAGTTTTGGCTTTAGAGTAAGTATCACCAAATTACTACTTTTGTTAATAAAAGTATGTTTACTTCTTCTTATGTGTTTAAGTTGAATTGTGTATAAATATATTTTGTGTGGTATATAGATTATGGTGATTTTATGGTATTTAGAAGGAAGGATTAAATTCATTGTATCCATTGTTTGAGAAAATTTTCTGACTGGCGCAGTTTGAAAACAAAATTCGTGAAAAATACTTTTTGAACTCCGATTGGCCTAAAATGTTTTTAGAGAACTTAGATTTATGATATTTGATGTATATAAAATTATTTTGTTAGAGATATGTTTCATTATTTCCAGAAAAATTTCGTAAAGTTGTGGCAATGTGCTGTCAGTTAAATTTCTGTGCAGCGCAGTGTTGGGAAACATTTCAGAAAAAATACTTCTATACATTGGATTGGCCTGAAATCATTTGTGTATAATCTAGACTTGTTGTACTTATTATCTGGAAAATTTTGTGTTAAAAGATGTTCCCGATTTTCCTCATAAAATTCTACAATCCAGGTTATAATTTCTGAAATTTCTGTCAGTTTCAATTTCTTGTGTTTTGTTGAATATTTGAGCCATTGAGAAGTTATTTACTTGAGATTATATGCATGTAGTTTAGTTACAAATGTTTTTTATGGGAGGCATATAGAGATGTTGGGAAAACACATATATTTGTATATAAAGTTCAAAAGAATTTTATTAGCGGTTTGTGTTTTAGTTGTCTACTATGCTTATGATTGGATTTTGAAAATCTACTATTTTGGAGTGTGATATGAGAAATATTCTTATTAATATTT
The DNA here is from genome assembly GCF_003576645.1 of Ipomoea triloba. Lineage (NCBI taxonomy): Eukaryota > Viridiplantae > Streptophyta > Magnoliopsida > Solanales > Convolvulaceae > Ipomoea > Ipomoea triloba. The sequence continues at coordinate 13,549,176 of NC_044920.1, read as the reverse complement.
TTATAAAGATGAAGGATAAAATGTTTTGTTGGGTTGTGATGCCCTTAATGAATTTTAAGGTTTGTGTAGTATCCTGTGGTGAAATTCTGGATACTTGGGTTAAAACCCAGTTTGTTGTGGAGTGAGCAGTAGAAACGTATCCTGTCTTGTTATTTTGAGGAGTGGTTAGCGGAGTCTACCACTAGGGTATTTACCCTGTTGGGTAGTAGTCATTAGAAATGTATCATGACTACTAGGACTAGTTACTACCCATTGGACTTGGAAACCCATTGGGTTGTGCACACTTAAGTTATTAGTTCGATTCCACTTAAATGGGATCTTTGTGTAGTGTTCAGTAGAGTGATTACTGTTCACTAGGGCTTATTAATTAAGACCATGCCCATTATTTGAGATTAAATGAGATTTATGCGTAGTGTTTAGTAGAGTGATTACTGTTCACTAAGGCTTATTTATTAAGACCCTGCCCATTATTTGAGATTGAATGGGATTTTTTGTAGTGTTCAATAGAGAGATTATTGTTCACTAGGGCTTGATGAAACAAGACCCTGCCTATTATATTGAGATTGGTGTTCCTCCATGTATATGTACATGTATATATTAACAATAATTTTGAATGATATATTACATTTGAAATGTTCGTAAAATTTCTATCATCGGAAATACTGATTTGGAAATTATGAATTATGAGTATTTCTGAGAAATTATGGGTTTTGGAAGTCTTGAGTATTTTTGGAGAACTGTGAGTACATAGAATATTGTGAGTATTTCTTATTTGCATCTATATGTTCCAATAATTTTAATATACACATTTGTACATATTATTATCTACAAGTTTCTGCTCTTGTGTGCTATGTGTAAATAGTTATTTTAGGATGTGAATTAAATCTTACTTAGCTTTGCGCTAACTTTGGATACTCCTTGATTATTTTTCAGGTGTATCTGCATGAGCGTGGATTATGAGAGTGAATCACCTAGAGAATTTATCATTTAATTAGATTAGTTAGATAGTTGGTTTGTTAATTGTCTTTGTACTAGTACGTACCTTGAGTTATTTTAATTTGGTTGTTTTTAGCCTTAGCGTTTAGGTATAAGAGAAATACCTGAGCGTAGCGGTAACACCCATTTTCTTTTGGTTAGATGTTTGAGCTTCCGCAATATTATTAATGATTTTAATATAGATATTGTAGGAATTTTGGATATGGAAATAGGGGTGTTACATGTATGATTTGATGTGCTAACACTTGCGAGAATGCTATCATTAGAGTGTTTTGAAAGGAATTGGATAGGTTCGGGATCACGAAGTGGTCACTAGAACAAGACGAGGGATTCACTAGAAGAGGGACCGACCGTGGCACGTTCAAAACCACCCCGCACAAATAAAGAAGCAAAAAGATAAAGGAAAATTACTTTTCCACGTCTGTCTCACGCGTGGAACAGACATGGGAAATTTCCAGAATAGATCCACGCCTATGTCCACGCGTGGACTCAGGCGTGGACAAGTCACTTAAAGGGTAACGCAGAAACTATAAAAGGAGCGGGGGGTGCATTTCAGCAAATTAGGGGATGACTTTTATTTTAGTTTTTCCATATTAAAGAGCTCTAGGTTAGGTTTTTAGAAAGAGAAAGGAGAAGAAGACAAGGATTGAGAAGATCTTGAAGGAATCAAGCTTAGATTAGATTGTAATCATCAATTTGTAACATTTTCTATTTCCTATTTTGTAATCTCAATTTCCCCATTGAAGTTTGATTTTGAATTTGTTCTTCTTGCAATGTTTACCTTTTGAATTGAATTTGAAGCTATGTTAGCTTTGATCATGCATCCTAGTGGCTAGTTAGTCTAGGATTGGATTGGTAAACCTAAAACTCTTGCACTTTAGAATTCAATTGCTTAATTGGAGATTGAATTGAGCTTTGCATTACCTTTGTTATGACTATGGTTGTGTTTGATCTTGATGAGTTCAAGGCCCCAATTGTATCAAGAGTTAGGGTCACACACTTGGCGAGATATCGCAAGTGTGTGAGAGTCTAGGTGCTCACATCTCCCGCCCTCGATCTGGAAGGATGAGGTCTGGAGGAAGCTCATAGACAAGGTGTTCGATATAATGCCCCAACCGAATGAGGACTTGGGAGTCCGAGTGTGACACCGCTCGGTGTAGGGCATATAGTTTCCTTAGGCAATTCAAATGCCGATTCGACCCCTACCTTAGTCCGTTGAGTGTAAGAGTGGAGGGGAAACCAATATGGTCCGTCTACTTGTATTCTTGAGTTGTGTTGAACTTTTGCCTTTGCCAAATGCTTGCTATTTCTTTGCTCTTAAATTGTCCTTGAAGTCAATCGTAGGTTGTTTAAGCTCTCCAATTTGCCATCCTTCGAGAACACGACACTCGGGGAGTCACTTCTTCGTTTACACACACCACACCACCACTGCTAAAACAACAAAAAATCAGATGCCATATCCGATTAACGAGTACCGCAATTTAGATGGTGCTAATAAAGCTAACATGGTAATACCGCAATTTAGTACCGCGTGGAAGTGTGTGTGGACTTCTTCCAGCCTCTTCTCCTTTGTTTGCTTCACTTGCCAAGTTTACATGCTTTCCCTTTGAGCCTCAAGAACCTATAAAACCATCCAAAGTGTGCCAAGAGTAAAGCTTTGCAATGGTTAACACATTAGAGCATAGAAACACCATCATTTACTCACAAAAGGATACCAAATCAATCATAATTTCACCCCAAACTAGACCCTTAAACTAGGTATGTATCTTTGGCACCTATCAACTGGGTAAACGATTGGTAGTGACTCAGATTCTTGTTCAGTGGGCCAACTTGCCGGAGGAGGAAGCTACGTGGGAAGATTTTTACCACATCAAGAATCAATACCCATCTTTTGATCCTTAGGGACAAGGATCACGTGATGAGGGGGGAGATGTAATGAACCTGGGACATGGAATCGAGAACTGAAAGAAGGAAGAGTCCAATAAATAAGGGAGTAGTACGGAACGATGTCGTTAACACCTTCTGTTATTAGTAGTTGGGAGCTGGCCCAAAACGCCGTCGTTTGAAGATGTTCGTTGGTGGCAGTTGAATACCCTTCGGACGACGTCGTTTCATCAGCCTTCTCCATTTTTGAGTCTATTAGCACTTAGCAGTCAGTTGTATTTTTGCAGTATTTTACAGTATTCTAGCTTAGCTCTTGGCTTGTATTTAAATCCAGTTTTGGATTGTGGCTGGATTATGCTGAGATTTATGATCATTCCTTTTCTCTTCTCTCTTCTCTCTCCCCTAAACCCTAATTTCTTCCCTCTTTACCTCCCTTATACTTTGAATATGCTATTTTACTCTATAAGTGCGTTGCAGAAGTGTGAATGGTAATTGTTAGTGTAACACCCCTAAATTTTCACGCTGAGATAGGCAATTACTTAATATAAAAGCTAGCAAATCTCAAAACCAAGACAGAATAAAGCGAAAGCAATACTAGAACTCATAGGGTGTCACACCACATCTAGGTAAATCAATCCCTAGATGCTAAGGCAAATATCCACAATCTAATCCATCAAAGTAAGCATAACTGCATAAGTCAATACAAAATCAGAGTCTAAGGCGTGCAGGCCTGAAAATGTCTAACAACCGATAAAGTGCTAAGCTACTCATAAGGCGGGGTAGATATAATGCTAGCGCTCTCATGGCTCAAATCTACTCCATACCTAGAAAATAGTTAATAAAACATTAGCAAAGGAATGCTAAGTAATCAACCACTCACACTCGTGAGAAATACATAGTATAGTATAGGTTGTAAATAGGTTTACACACGCGTATAGAATATACACGCCAACGAGACTGTTCTTTATTCAAAATCAGATGACTCAACAACAACAAGTTGAATGAATCACAAACCAAGACACTTCCAAGTGAATCCAATATCAAGGAACGAATCCATAATACAATAGTTCTACAATATGACTCAATCAAAGCATAAGTTCAACAGAATAACCACAAGTGAAACCAACTAAGCACAATCTCCCATCACTCCCGTAGAGTGACTACGAACCAAGGTACATAAGATACAACTCAAACCACAACCACCAACCCATTACCAATATCACACCACAGACGCAAATGATGCCCAAGCACAGAGGCGTAAAAACCCATTACTACCAAACCATATTACCAATACCACACTACAGAGGAAACAATGTCCAATCATAGAGGCATAAAGCCCATTACCACAGAGACACAATATGTCTAATCACAGAGGCATAGTGCCCATTCACAAAGGCAAACCTAACCCAACCAACACAGAGGCAAACCTAGCCCAACCAACACCTCTCATAACAACAACCATTTGTAAAGCCTTAGCTCAATAACCATTCCCCAAAGGGTACACAGGACTCAAGAAGCTAAAGGATCATTCAGAAGGACTCAAGGTCTCAATACATCAAACTCATAGTCAATTCCAAAGGAATAACCCATACTCACAGTGCACAGATTCAGAACATGAACACAGCACATGCTCATAACAATAGCCAAGAAATTAAACACAATACTAGCTCAATAATCCAAGATAAATGACAAATGATCACGAATAAATACTCAATAATCAAGGTAGAGTACTCAATAATATATTCTGAACAGATTCCAGAATCAAAGGTGAAACAACAAAGTCAATAGACCACAAAAACACTCACTGGAACGAAACCAGGAAATGTACTGAAGGAACACATCGACGGAACACACTGGACCGCCATACTCAACCACTCCAACTCATGGATAAATCAAGCAGAACACACGGATTCGCCGCACTCTTCCGCATGAAGATGCGGATCACCACGGCGGAACGACACCCTCCGCCAACCCCATACCGTCAGACACATGCGGATTCCCAAGCGAGACACATTATACCGCCCAAACGCACCGCAAGTGCAATCCCAATACACAGATCCCAAACTTGGAATAGAATACACGATAGTTCATTTCCAGAACACAGAATATGATCAGATTACACACTCAGAGGTCAATAATACATGGAATCCATAACAATAAATACCCATACTCATTAAGATGAAAGGATAATGAACACAAGTCCATAGATCCACAATATAGGTTCAACAATCCAACATATCAAAGGTTAATACCCAAGAAATTCCATGGGATTCCACGACACCAAATAATATTCATATATTCAAGAGTGAAAGTAGGTTTTAGTGTAACATGGAAGATTACCTCTTGAAGCTTTAACAATCCAAAAGCATCCACCACTCCCAAGCTCAATCCCTCAAATCACCATCACCTCCTTGGTCATCTTACCCCAAGAAACCCCGAAGAAGAATAATAAGAACTTATAGAAAGACTAGGAAATTATAAGATGAAATGCAATCTAACTAGAGATTAGTACTTACCCAAGCACAATAAATCCTAAAAGAGCAATCTTGCTTGAAACCTTGCTAGGATGAAGAATGGTGAAGGTGTAGGATTTTAGAAATGAAAGAGATGGTGAAAGTCTTTTGCAAGAGAAGGAAAGAGGCTAGGAAATCATTATTATGAAGCTTTTTTTTGAACCTTGAAAATCATTACATACATAGTGTATATCATATTAGGGTGTTTAAATAGAACATGGACTCATCCATAAGGGATGGGCTCTCCAATTAAATAATATTAATTCAATTAATATAAGACATGGTCATTCAAAGTTTGGGCCATTTAAATATTTAATCAACTATAAGGGATGAAGAAGACCTAAATGGAAAATCTCTTACAAAATTAAATCAAGGAATTGGGCTTTCTTATTAATTCACCAATTAGAATATGAAATATATTCCTATTTAAAGGAATCGGGCCCAATTAAATAAAATTAACCACACGGTAGAAATAATTACCAGGGTTCAAGGCATGAATTAAATCCGGGGTATCACAGTTAGGGGGCATTTGGTTCAGGTCATTTGAGATTACCTAGGTAATCTAAGTTCGGTAATGTTATATTACCTTGTTTGGTTCAAATTATGAGATTACCTGGTAATGTTATATCACCTCAAAGCTGATGTGGCGGTAATGTTTCATGGTAATGTGATTACACTCATTTTCTTAGGTAGTCTTAAGTTATCTTGAATTATTCCAACTTTGTCCTTGTTAACTAATCCTTATAATAATAATAATAATAATAATAATAATAATAATAATAATAATAAATATATGTTTATATAATCAAATATACATGTGTAGATTTATATATTTATTTTTTTAATATTTAAGCATTGATATACATTCATACATATAAATAAATAAATATGTGTGTGTGTGTGTATTGAGGAGATTATAGTAAATTGATTCATATAACCTAAAATAAAACCCTAAACTAAACAAGATAATATATATTCAACAATTCAAACCAAACACATAAGATAATTTTACATTCCCAAAATCTCGGATTACCTTCCTAGAAGTAATTCTATTACCTGAGGTAATCCAAGATCCGTGGACCAAACACCCCTTAAAGTCTTAAAGCTCTATGAGAGACATGGAAGCAAGAGGAAGAGTGAGAAGATGAGCTGAGCTGTGGAAATGAAATGAGGAATGATACTGTCTAACCCTTAAAAAAATTCCAACCACCTAGGTGGTAGAAAACGAAAATCAATTTAAATATATAACCGGCTCCGACCACCCTCAAGAGTGGTTGGAAATACCGACCTCTAAAGAAAAGGTAGTCAAAAATTTCGACCTCTTTCCATCTAGACATTTAGTGTAACTTTTCAATGAAAAATGGATAAAAATGTCACTTTTTTCTGACCATTTTTGTAAATGGTCAGAAATGTGATCCGAAAATCGAATATTTCCAGTAGTGACCGTAGGTTTCATTTTTAAAACTCATTCCTGACATCCCTATTAGGCCCACCCCAATAGTCTATTTTGGCACAAATTTTAATAGAAAAAAATTGACACATTACTTTTTACACAAATGGGAGAATGAGTTTTTAGCCATTTTTTTTCCTGCAAGTATGAGATTTTGTCAGAAAATGGTGGTGTAACCCCCCGTATATTCCGATAAGTTTAGGGTTCGAACAATATTTTTTTAGGGCTATAATATTTACGAGATGATCCCTCGGTACTTCAGAAGGATTTTTACAAGTGAGGATAATTATTAAAAAGCTGCGATCTACGTACCGGTCACGAACCGAAAAATTTTTAAAGACGTATATACAGTTCGAATTTCCCTAGGAAATGGATTATTAAGCATGATACGATTAAGCGTGAACTTCCTACTCAGTTCAGTGGAAATTAGACGAACTGTAAGAGTGAAATTTATTACGAACCTTCGTACCTATATTTCGCGAGATGCCGAAAAATTTCCGATTTTAGTGGCTAATAACGGGATTATTTTTAGGATAATTTTGGTGTTAGAATTTTCTCGAATTAAGTTATGATCCTCCGAACTTTTATCTGATTTAATCCCAAACTAGCAAAATAATCCCTACTCTTCAAGATCTACCATGGGGAGTTGACAAGTGTCACCCTATTTCACCACATGGTAATTTAATTAATGCAATGTCATAAGAGGTATGGGATGGTATACTTGTTTCTTAATCTACAAGCCAACCTCCCATCATCATCTCTCTCTCCCCTCCTATTTTCGAAAATCATAAGGAAAAGAAGAGGAAGGAAACCTCATTCTTCTACATTGTGATCAAGGACTCCATAGCTTTCTCTCCAACTCAAGTGCTCTATTATAGGTAAAAACTTCGGTTTTGTTCGGTTAAATCCTTCCTAGAACTTAAGTTTAAACTAAAGGTTCATGAAAATGTGGTTATTATGGTGATTTTTAGGATCTTCGGTGAAAAGTTTGGAGGAAGAGATCATCAACTTTCTACGGTTTTAAAATCTTCTTGGGAGGTAAGGAATCCCTTAAGTTGGTTTAGTCACTTGAAGGTGATCAAATGCTAGTAAATTATGCGACTAGGATTTTATTTAAAAATTACGTGTTAAGTTTATGGATCTACAAGTTAGCTCAAGAAACTACACTTTGGATTTTTGGTAATTTTTATATGCATGTTCATAGTTACTTTATGCATGTAGATGTTGTGTTTATGTCCATATAGGCTTATGCTTGTGAAAATGGTGGAAAAATCGGGACGTTACAACCCCGTTCTTGCGGCCCGAAGTGGGCAGAATCGGATGGACGCGGCAGTGGACGCGCGTCCACCGCGCGTCCATAGCGGAAGAAGGCTTCGGCGTCACGGCCGAAAGGCCGGACGCAACCACGGACGCGCGTCCGTTGCGCGTCCGTGGCGTCCAGATTTCGGCGACAAATGCCGAACCAGCAGACGCGGCTCGGACGCACGTGTCTGCCGTGCGTCCGCTGCTGCGGACAACTGCGATTCCGCGCGACGCGGACTCGTTTTCGACCGAACTTTTCCCCGATGTTTTTGCTCCCGAGTGTTATGGTGTTTGGAAGGCCTACGGGCAACCGAGTCAATTTTTGAAAGCTCAAATATTATTTTTGTAAATTATGTTCATTAACTTGGGGAAAAATTGTGTTTTTAAGAAATAAATGTGACTCTTGTCACTTGGATTTTCATGGTGAAAAATCATTAACAAGTATGTGTATTTTGGAAACACATTTGAACAAGTATGGTTGTTTTGAGTCATCATGTGAATATACTAATTAAACTCAAGGAAAATAAAGAATCATGTTTGCAACCCTTAATTTTTGGAATAAGGTGGGGACCTACGGGAATGCTTGAATGCCACGGCCCGGGGTTGGAATAAGGGTGGACCTACGGGAGGGCTGGAGTGCCATGGCCCGAGGTTGGGATAAGGAGACCTACGGGAAGGCTGGAAATGCCACGGCCCGAGGTTTGTATGATCAATTCATACTGCAGAGCGAAGTCTATTCACTGAGAAGAGAGGGAGTTATGAAATTATTGTAATGTTTGACTTCTTGGGAGGCTTGTGAGCCGGGGCCCGGAAGTTAGTGAAATGTTTGACTTTGTGGGAGGCCTGTGGGAGCCGTGGCCCCAAAGTTATTGAAGTGTTTGACTTTACGAGAGGCCAGCGGGAGCCGTGGCCCGAAAGTTATCGAGATGTTTGACTTCTTGGGAGGCTTGTGAGCCGGGGCCCGGAAGTTAGTGAAATGTTTGACTTTGCGGGAGGCTTGTGAGCCGGGGCCCCAAAGTTATTGAGATGTTTGACTTTGCGGGAGGCTTGTGAGTCGGGGCCCCGAAGTTATTGAGATGTTTAACCTGCGGGAGGCATGAGTGCCGCGGCCCGAGGTTCTTGAAAACGTTATAAGATCACCCTACACTTATCCAGAGAGAAACTAAGTAATTTTACTAACAATGAAAAATCTAGTTACTCCGTAACTAGATCGCAGAATAAAATGTCGCGAGTTCTGAACAGTAAAGTGTGTGTTGTTAAACTCTCTATTTTGAGGTAAATGATGGAAATTCTCGGAAATGAAAGTTTTGCAAACTTGTCTGAAAGGACATGAAAATGTTTTGAGCGGCAGTTATGCCATTGTATTTAACTGAGAAAACTTTACATGATTTAACTCGTATACTCTGCTATACTTTCTTTTATTGATAATATGGTTACAGGTAGATTTTCAACTTATGGGAAAAGCTACAATTTTCTGAGTATTATGTTGTTTTGAAACCTTTGTTTACTTTCGAGTGACAATGGATTTCCTTACTTAGCCGTCGCGCTAACTACACTTCGATGTGTTTACAGATGTTGTCTAGTATGGGCTCCTGAAGCCCGATGAGCTCTGAATAGGATGGAAGTCGAGGTTGAGGACTACCCTATCCTAGAATAGACACCCTGGAAGAATTATTTCCATACGTACATATTTGTATGTTGACATGGTTATTTGAGGTTGTAAGTTTAGCCTTAGCGTTTGGGTATAGGAGAGATACCTAAGCGTGGCGGTAACACCCAGTTTTCTGCTGGTTAGACGCTTCCGCAATGTATTGTATTATTAGGGATTTTGTAATAAATCCAAGTTGTGAAAATTGGGGTGTTACAGGTGGGCCCTGCCCAGAGAAGAAGAAGCTGGGCCTGTGATTATGTATATTTTATATATATATATTTTTTTCTGTTTTAGATTTTGTTTTATTATTTTATTTTCTTTTTTTCCTCCACCTTACTTTTTCTTTCTTAATCACACTTACAAAAACTCCTCAAAAATCACACTAAAATTACAACTATTGTGGAAGGCCTTACAATGTCACACTGTGGAATGTGGGACTATGTCAGGATGTGTACACAATCAGCAAAAATTATATTGGAAAATATTATTATATTTCCAGGTTGACTGCAAGTCATTGCGCACGCTGTATTATGTTTACGAAGTCTACCGTTGACTCTAGTCAACTAATTGATGTCGTTGTTTAAACGCAACAACTTGCTGAAAGGACATAAAGGTATTCGTCCAGCTGAGTACTGGCAGATTGATACAAAGAATCGCCATCACTTTGTCCAATTTCTATTTAACTCTCTCCAATTTAACAGACAGCAGGAGGAAAAAAATAAGAAGTGGAGCCACTAACACAATTATCAAAATAATCATATCGAAGCCATTCAAAATGGAGGGACCTCCAATGTGGAAGACCAATAATTAGCCATTTATCCACTTCAATGGAAGACCACTAGTGTAATGTAGCCCTACTAAATGGGCTATTTGCAAGAAGATGGCCATCACACTGGAAAGAAATAACAGGTTTTGAGGTTTATCAACACAATTTTGAGAACCGACAGTCCATACTTCCTAAAAAGAAAACCTCAAAATCGGCGCCAGAATGCCCATGAAAACCTTATCATCATCAACCCAAATCAACCTCTGTGTCCTCGCAGTCTTTATCTTCACTTTCCCTTTATATGTATATGTAGAGTCCCAGTCCCAAACTAGTAGCATCATTTCTGAAAGATCAATTCTTCTTGATATAAAGAAGCACTTTTCGAACCCACCAAATATCTCTCACTGGACTTCATCATCGGACCACTGTACATGGCCGGAAATTACCTGCCGGAACGGCGTGGTCACCGGAATTCAGCTTGGTGGGCTACTTATCAATAATGACACAAGTACAATCCCATCCTTCATCTGCGACCTGAAAAATCTGACCCTTCTTGATCTCAACGGCAACAATATCCCTGGACCATTTCCTAAAATTCTGTACAATTGTTCCAGCCTTGAAAACTTGGACCTTTCTTTTAACAACTTCAGTGGCATCATCCCTGATGATATTAGCAAGCTTTCGCCTCAGCTCAAGGTTCTTAATCTCTCTTCTAACGGCTTCATGGGTAGCATTCCAGCTGGAATTGGAGGCCTGAAAGGTCTAAAGGAACTTCAGCTAGCTGGAGTGGTGTCAAATGGCTCATTCCCTTCAGAGATTGGAAACTTGTTGAATCTTGAATTTCTTGTTCTGAGCTGGAATTCGTTTTCACCACAGGAAATCCCACCAAGTTTTACCCAGTTGAAGAAACTGAGGATCTTCTGGATGCAACAGGCCAATTTGATAGGCAAAATCCCAAAAAATATGAGTGCCATGGAAGCTCTAGAGTACCTGGATTTAAATACAAATGACTTGAGTGGGAACATTCCTAATGACTTGTTTCTGCTCAAGAATTTGACCACAATTTTCCTCTACAAGAACAGGTTGTCAGGGCCTATTCCTCGCCCAGTTATGGCCTTGAATTTGAAGACAATTGATTTTTCTAATAACAGCCTGACAGGGAGCATTCCAGAAGACTTGGGAAATCTGGCTAAGTTGGAGGGGTTGGCCCTGTTCATGAATCAATTATCAGGCCAAATACCAGTAGGCTTAGGGAGATTGCCAGCATTGTCTACTGTTAAGCTTTTCAAGAACAATCTGTCAGGTGAACTCCCACCAGATTTTGGTCGATTTTCGATGCTTCAAATTTTTGATGTTTCCACAAACCATCTTACAGGATCACTCCCAGATGGTTTGTGTGATAATAAGATGTTGTCTGGCATGTTTGTCTTTGACAACAATCTCACGGGTGGGCTGCCAAAATCACTTGAGGATTGCAACACCTTGAGTGGAGTCAGGGTTGAGAGAAACAATCTTTCTGGTACAATTCCTGATGGTTTGTGGACAGCTAGGAATTTGGCAAGGTTGTTGATTAACAATAACCAGTTCACTGGTCAGCTTCCACAAAAGGTGGCATCAAATTTATCTCTAGTTGATATCAGCAACAACCGATTTTCGGGTGAAATTCCACCTGAAATCTCTTCTTGGAGCAAGCTAGATACCTTCAGGGCAAGCAATAATCTCTTAACAGGTAAAATTCCTCAAGAGCTCACGGCTCTTAGTTCGTTATCAGTCCTTAAGCTTGATGGGAATAAGCTTTTTGGAAATTTTCCTAAAAATATTATATCTTGGAAGTCATTGTCCACATTGACTTGCAGTAGAAATCAGCTTTCCGGCACAATACCTCCAGCACTAGGTCTTTTACCAAACCTTTATCAGCTAGACCTGTCTGAAAACCAATTCTCCGGGGAAATACCACCTGAAATTGGCCGTAAACCAATTTCACTCAATCTGTCCTCCAATCATTTCTCGGGGAAAATCCCAGATCAATTTGAAGGTGCAGCTTTCCAAAGGAGCTTCTTGAATAATCCTGGTCTTTGTGCTACTATGCCCTCAATAGGCCTCAGGGATTGTGGGGCAAAATCTGAGAAATCCAACAAGATTTCAGCCAAAGTTATTGCCATTCTAGGAAGTACAGTAGCATTTTTATTTGTAGTGATCATTCTATATATGGTGTATTTGTTCAGAAGTTACAAGAAAAGAGAACGAGCATTATTGGCTCGCGATTGGAAGCTCAAATCATTCCACACTTTGAGCTTCAACCAATCAAACATTATACCAAATTTAAGAGAGGAAAATGTGGTCGGGAGTGGTGGATCAGGGAAAGTTTATGTTGTGCCATTGAGTAATGGAGAGAAAGTTGCTGTAAAGAGGATTTGGAGCAAGCACAAGTTGGATGAGATGCTTGAGAAGGAGTTTCAAGCAGAGGTTCAGATATTGGGCACAATTCGTCATTCCAACATAGTGAAGCTCTGGTGCTACATTTCAAGTGAAGAATCAAACCTACTTGTTTATGAATACATGGAAAATCGCAGCCTTGACCTATGGCTTCATGCAAAAAGAAGACCACCCGGCGAATTCCTGGATTGGCCTACTAGGCTACGCATCGCAATTGGAGCTGCTCAAGGGTTGTCCTATATGCATCACGATTGCTCACAACCAATTGTTCATAGAGATATGAAATCCAGCAATGTTCTTTTAGATTCAGTGTTCAATGCCAAGATTGCAGATTTTGGCCTCGCCAGAACATTGATAAAGCATGGAGATCCCAACATAGTGTCCACAGTTGCTGGCTCCTTTGGCTATATAGCTCCTGGTAAGTCACTATATATTTCAAGACTTTGAAACTAGAGATGTTAATTGGACCAACCTGCTAGATTTTGGGCAAGTCCTGCAGGACTGTTGGGTTAAATGGCTTTTCTTTTAGATTGGATTGGTCCTAATTGCGGATTGTCAAGTTTATCGCATAGGTTAAACCACTAAACTAAAATTGAAAATTGAAAAGTGAAGGTGGATATTTACATTTGGTCGAGTGCGATGAGTTTTGAAAAAAATCTAGGAATTACATTGACAAATTAGAGCGGATAATGTTGATAAAATTATGTTTAGTATATATATATTTTAGGAAAGCCCGCGAGTTGGTCCATGGCCCATCGGACTAGCCCGCGTAGCCCACCAACTCGCACGGGCTAAGCCAGTGAACCTGCATTTTCGCAGACAAAAAATTTAAGTTCTAACTCATCCCATTAAGGGTTGGATTAGAACTAAACCACACATTTTGACCCACTTTGACACCCCTACTTAAACTCTGTAATGTCTCGTAAGTTAAACCTCTACTTTAATGCTTATTCCAGAGTATGCACACACTAGAAAAGTGAATGAGAAGATTGATGTGTATAGTTTCGGGGTGATACTTCTGGAACTAGTGACGGGAAGAGAGCCGAACGATGGAGACATGGATTGGTGCCTAGTTGACTGGGTGCGATACTATGTTCAAGAAGGAAACCCCATTGAGGATGCTTTAGATGAGGAAATAAAGGAGGCAGAGAACATTGATGAGATGTGTGGAGTGTTCAGGCTGGGAATATTCTGTACTGGTGCAAATCCTGCTAAAAGACCCTCCATGAGAGAGGTCTTGCGGTTCCTCCTCGATTGCAGCTCTCAATCAGCAAATGGAAAAGAAATGAGTGTTAGTGAGCGCGATGTTTCACCGCTTCTCAAGTGTTCTAGTAGTGAGGGGATATTGGAAGATGGAGATGATGGTTTAAAGCCAGGCCAGTTGTAGTTTAAAAATATATAGAAGATAGAATGGACTCGACAAATTGAGTATGGGTTGTTTTACTACGAATTCAACATCTCTATTAATCAAAGGGGTGATTCAAGTGGCAAATGAATTTTGTTGTAAGGACGATCTTCGGAATAACTCCGATTCAATACCCACAAGTGACAATTTTTCTTGAGTTAGTTCTTGTGCCTCTCCTCAGAGCGAATGATAATTACTTGGGTGGAATCCGACCGTTAAATGGACGGAGAAAGACCCGAATCACCTTGTGGTTTAGACACACAAAAGAAGAGTGTCTATTTAGAAATTCAGAAAGTAGAACAACACAAGGAGAAAATCAATGTACGTGTACGGGAGTATCTTCTGCAATTTCAAATAATTCATGGATGCAGGTAAGTCATATCTTCTAAGTACATCATATTTTGTGGAAATCGTGACAAAGTCACTATAGTTTAGTCGCATGTTTTATCGCTTGAGATGGCTTCCTAGCTATAATGATTTTTTTGGTCATAAAAGGTGTTTTTGATCATTATAACAATATCTCTATTATACTATAAGTAACAATTTATTTATTTTAAATATGTATTAAATTTTTTATAATAAGTATTATGATTTCTATCATAAGTAATAAACAACTATTCTAAATTCGACTTATCTCTGGATTAAGATTTTTGTGAGACAACTTCACACAAATGCGACTCATTTGTTTCCTTGCTAATTGCACATGCAGCATTGACTCATTTGTTTCCTTGCTAATTGATTAGTGAGTTTCTTGTGAGTTGTAACATTAAGACACATTTTAATGTTCATATTTAAGGGATGTCTTTAAAGAATGATATAGTGTGTTATATGAATGATTGAAGTTATACAGTTTATTGCTACCCAAGGTGAGCAATTGCATATAGTCTAACATTTAAATGGACATATCAATGGATCTAGGTAGAGTGATATGTATATTCAAAGATAGCATACTTATTTATGTGAGTGGCGCTTTTTGTACGCAGTGAGCAAAGTTCTAGTCTCTATGTTCGGTTGAGTTATTATGATTTATATCCTCCGAGATACTTTGTCGGGTTGGGGCGTGGGGTCCCTTGCGATTGGGGATTCAACCTTTTGGGAGAAGAAAAAATACCTTACTTATTTAACTGAAGTATTTTGTTATTGTCCAATAAATTGTGTTTATTTTGGCATTAGTTATGTTATGTAAAGTATTACCGAAAGTTGAACTTCATTGCATATTGAAAGTTTATTATTTATTAAAATTTTGAATATGTTATTGTTAACTCACGACATTAATGGTAAGCATGTATGAATTTTTGCAGCTTTGATTAACCTTTTTGCATCTGGGAAATGTTGTGGTTAAGTTGAATGGGTTGAACTCCAAGCCAATCCGTGATCATTGTGAATTTGTGATGAGATGGCCAATCTTTCACAAAAGTTAACAAGGTATAGGGAATGGAAGTAGATGATTCTTGGTTTGTAAACTTCTTTATTATTTTTCTTCCACCAGCAAAGTTTGCTCAGTTCTAGGTGAACTATAACACCCTTAAGAAAAAGTGGAGATTTTTTTTTTTTTGAAATAAAGTGGAGATTTTTTAGAACTTAAACATTTACTACATCAAGAGGAAGGGATACAGGATACTGAAGAAAATGAAGGATAATTCTATTCATCTTGTATTCCATTATGGTTCTAATAGAAACAAGTTCAAACTAGGTAAGAGGAATGAAGAAGAACAAGGTCCCAATGAATCCAAGCAGGTCAAATTCAAAAGGCTGTTAGGTGTTTCTTTCAGTACGAAAACAAGACATATAAAGAAATATTGTCCTAATACTGGTTCGAAAATAAAGGTATAAATTATACTCCCTATTTTTTTGTGCTTTGAATAAAATGTTATAGAAGTACCAATTAATACATGGTGATTAGAGTCTTGTGCTTTTACTCATGTGCCTCACATTTTGCAGGGATTCAATTCGATCCAGCTCATAAAAGAACCCCGTACATGTACTTGTTCATGGGGAACAAGATGAAAGCATAGGTACACCATGGTATAAGTAGATTAAATCTCAACTAGGGCGAGGAAATTATGTAATACCAGTGAATCATTACCTTGTATAGTTAGAACAGTACAATTTTGATTGCTTAATAATTATAAGCATTAGTATAATAGTATAAATAGCCTTATTGTATATTGAAGGATAACCATAGAAACATATCACAACCCTAATACCTATATATACACATACGTGTGTGTGTATATATATATATATATATATATATATATATATATATATATATATTTTTTATTTATTTAATGCATGAACAATGTTTTTTTTTTCATTTTTATTCTACTTTTTAAAAGTAAAGGATATAAAATGGTAATAGGTTTTGTAATTATTAAAAGATTTGAATCTAATAATAAGATAAAAAAAAATAGACAAACAAACATGATAATGGGTATCAAAACTCATACTAAGGTGCAAAAGTTTTAACCAAACATCACCTAAGGGGGTGTTTGGTAGAATGGAATTGTAATTCTAATATTCTGTTTCTACCAAACTCCATAGAATTACAATTCCATGGTTTTGTTGGAGAGAACTGCAATTCCTGGTGTCCTATCATAGGAATTGCAATTCATAGTTTGTGGAATTATAATTTTAATGTGTAATACCCCGTATTTTCCTAACATTATTATTTTAATAAATATTTTCAAAAAGGATTATTATTATTATTTTATATAAATCTAACTATTTTGTTATGGGCATTGGGTCAACATATTTTTATTTTACTACTTAAATCCCTAACCCTAAATGTGATTATTTCTTAATGTTCTGAACCTAACTTTAGCCCAATTCCAAATTAATTATTTTAGCCCAATTTTATTGGTCCATTTATAATTCTCTAATTTTTCTACCATAAAAATTTTTAGGAGTATGTGTTCTGTCCCGATTGTCCTAGGAAGTGGGTTATTAGGCACCATACTGTGAACCTTGAATTTCCTATTAAATTAAATTAGCCCGTAATAGTGAAAATTTATTTTGACCGTAGCATGCTGTATTTCGCGATGTACCGAACATTGCCCGATTTTAGAAACTAAGGTTAGAATTGAGTTTGGGATAATTTTGGTTTCGAATTTACCCCTACCTAAATTATTTCCTACCGTAACTGTATCTGTTTTAACCCTTAACAGTCTAGCCAAAGATATTTTCCTTGAGTTACCATAGGAATTTGACACTTGGCAACTCCCTACACCACATGCTTATATTAAATTAATTTAGAGTTGCTATAAATAGAGACTTGATCTCCAAGTTTCTTCATTCTTATCCCATTTGGCCGAAATAAAGAGAGAGGAAAAGAGAGAGAAATTCTTCATATTCATTTTCAAGATTAGCAACCTCCATAGCTAGAATCCTTCATCAAGACCACAAATATTCGGTAAATTTCTATTTTTGTTTGGTTAAAAGCTTTGTTTTCTTCCCTAGAACCTAACTATAGGTTAAAATCTCTTAAAAATTATTGTTATGGTGGTATGTTTTGCTTAGGAATTTTTGGTGAAAGAATTGAGAAAAGGTTCAAAAGCCATTCTTGCCAAAAGAGCTTCACCCAAAAAGGTAAGAAATCCCTTAAGTTGGTTTGTCACTTAAGATTTGATGATTGATAGTGGAAATAGGAATTTATGAGCTTTGTGTTAGAATATATGGATCTATGTAAGTGTTAGTAGAATATATGAGCATATAACTAGGTGGGTAATATATGATATATATATATATATATATATATATATATATATATATATATATATATATGTAGGTATTAGGAAGAGGTTATGTTGTATATGCTTGCTACTTATGAGTAATATGTATAGATGATACATACATGTGCACAAAGTGTGTTTTGTGTTACTAGTATTGTATATGATGGAGTGGTGAGATATGCAAATGATTTTGGAACTATGCTTGAAAAGCCTTTGGGCAAATAAAAATGTTTATGAAACTTATGTCGAAGAACGTATGTTATTTTGGTAAATAGGTTGTCAAAAACCTTATTTTTGGTGTGAGGAAAATTCATTATTAGTAAGTGGGTACCTTTCTTGAAAGATGAGAAATGATATTTGGAAAGCCTACGGGCACTGGAAGTATTTTGAAAAATCCATTTTAAACAAAATCACCATCTTGGGCTAATGAGGTAGCCAATTTCAAGTATTGGACTCAAATGTGAAATATGCCCAAAAAGGAATGATTTAAGGAAGAAAAAACTAAAGAAAGGAAAATGTTTTCCAAACCTTAGTTTCTAAGTAAGTTGAGGAGGACCTTGATTAGCCTACGGGATGAAGCGGGCTTAAATGCCATTTCCCAGTGGTTGTTTACATCGTATGATCAGTTCATACTAAAAGGGGCGAAGTCTATTCGCCGAGTACTGTATAACTCATAGGATGAGGTATTCCTATGGGGGTGTGCACACTTAAGGTATAGTTACTCCAAAAGTCCGGGTAGGTGTCGTTTTTATGGACCTAGTAGGGCCAGCTAGGAATCATTCTAACGAACCTTACGTCCAGGGGATCAGTGTTAGACCGGGTGACGACCACTGAACCCGAGTTCGATGATCCAAGTGGTCAAAGAGGGAGTTAAGAGAATACTCCAAAAGCCTCACGCTTGCTAATATGAAACTAAGAAAGATTTAAAAGTAAGAAAGAGTTATTCTGTATCGACACTAAGAAGAAATGATTGTATCCAAAATGAAAGGTTGATAGTGGTTCACTAATCTCTTTTTGTGCAAGTCTTCGTTGCTAACTTATTTACAGGTGAAATCTCAACAAATGGGTAAAGTTACAAAACTCTTACATACTTGTTTTGAAAAACCTTTGTTGAATTTTGAGTGACCATGGATTTTCTTACTTAGCCGTCGTGCTAACTATACTTCATTGTGTTTCATAACAGATGCCATCTAGCGTAGGCTCGTGTAGCCCGACGAACCCCAGGATTCGTCGGAGTACACATGCCCAGGGATGGCTATGAGATGTATATACCGTGTATGATGGGTGCCGACCCTTACGACATGAATAGGATGGAAGTTGAGGTTGAGATCTACTCTATCTTAGAATAGACACCCTGGAAGTTTTAGCATTTGGAGAAATATCCGGTTGTATTAAGTTTGAAATGGGGATGATGTATTAAGTGTTATAAATTAGCCTTAGCGTTTGGGTATAGGAAAGATACCTGAGCGTGGCGGTAACACCCGTTTTCTTTTGGTTAGATGTATAAGCTTCCGCAATATATTATTAGTGATTTTGTAATAAATTTAAGATGTGAAAATTGGGGTGTTACATAATGTAAATTATTATTTTGCCTTTGTTGTTATTTTTATTATTATATCATTATTATACAAGGGTAACCCAATGGGGTAGCTCAAGTGGCAAGTGAGTTCTCTTTGTGGGGAGGAATTTCGGGAGAACCCGGGTCCAATTCCCACAAGCGGCGATTCCGCTTGGGCCAGCTCCTGTGCCTCTCGGAGCGAACGTGGGTGGACCCGCACCGTTAAACGGACGGAGAAAGACCCCGTGAATTTACCAAAAAAAATTATTATACAAGGGTTTTTGAAAGAGGATAACAATCCTTATTTAACGAAGGATCACACTTGTGTGAGACCGTCTCATGGATCCTTATTTGTGAGACGGGTCGGGTCATGTTGAATCAACATGCAAATGTCCTTATTTGTGAGACGGGTTGGGTCGTGTTGAATCAACATGCAAATGTCATACTTATATGCTCAAATGTAATACTAATCAGGAATAAAATTTTTGTGATTTATAAGGAAAAATGTAATACTTTTGAAGAAAAATGTATAGTAATAATTTTGCATTTTGATGTAAAAGTATTATATTTTCTATCAAAAGTATTACATTTTCCATAATAAGTAATCTTCCCCTTATTTATAAGAAAAAATATAATACTTTTGAGGAAAAATGTAATACTTTTAAATCGAAATGTAAAAGTATTACGTAGTACATTTTACCTTAAAAATATTACACTTACCATTATAAATAACAAAAATTTTATTCTTACATGGACCCAACTCGACTCGTCTTACGGTGAGACAATCTCACACAAGTCTTTGCCTTTAAAGAAAACCTTAAAGTCACTGCTCAGAATATATGCCCATTGCATGTATGTCAACAATATCATTCTCAACCAGAATCAATCTCTGTATCCTTACGCTCTTCATCTTCACTTTACCCTTCCATATAGAATCCCAAACTAGTAGTATCAATTTCGAAAGATCAAATCTTTTTTCTTTAAAGAAGCACTTTTCAAATTCGCCAAACATCTTCACTGAGTTTCGAACCCACTCCCTTCCAAGTTACTATGTTATATTTTTTGAAAATTACTAAAAGACCACTTCGTGGCTAGTCTTCCTCACAAAATCTGTTAAGATAGAAGGATTTTCATGCCAGCAATCACTGCCCAGAATATATGCACATTGCATGCCAACCATGCCAAACAAACTCTGCATCCTCAACTATTTGGTATGAAAAAACTAATATAGTCAATACTTTTCTCCTTAATTAGACCAGTCCGGAAGAAGTTTGTATTTGCAAAGATTGAACAGTTAATTGGATTTTATGTTTGACTAATTAAATTACCCTTATTTGCTAACTTTTGCATGTTTTGGTAATTTAATTTTCAGGAAAATTAAGGAAAATAGGAGTCTGTAATTGAATTGGGAAAAATGGTCAAATTTGTTCACAATGCTTTGGGCGTTTGGTTAGAGAGAATTACAATTTGATTCCCACTTAATTCTCACATGATTCTGAAGGCAACTAAATTCTTTTGTTTGGTTGGAGGGAATTGCAATTTCCTCATTTTCATGGAATTAGAATCCCATAGCCCTCCGGGATTTTAATTCCGGAAATTTTACGAAGAAAAAAAAATAATCCAAGACAAAATTACCCCTCCCTTTTTTTTTTTTAAACTAATATTAATGCTTAGCTTGACCTTCCCTTCTAGATTATAATGTGTATTATTTTTCCACTGCTGTCAATAGAGAATGTCGTTCCTGAACAATAATCATTCTAGGCCAACCTTAATCAACTATGTTTTCTCAAAATTCTCAAGTATTTAAATTTAATATGTGTATATAGCGTATTTGCCTAAATTTTGAATAACAAAATTTTCATTCTGTGCATTGATAGTGGGTGTGTTGTATAATGTTCATTTTGTGCACCGATCAATGCAACAGTGAATGGCGTGAGTTGTGTGCTTGTTAACTTTGATGCAATAGAGAATGATCAAATTCTTTATTTATATGCAATAGTGATTGAAAATTTGCATTATTAGGAGGAGGAGGAGGAGGAGGAAGGAGGAGAAGAAGAAGCAGCAGCAAATGTACAATTACATTCATAAACAATTCATTTTGATGCAATGAGACCCAAAAACATGTTAATTACCTGCTATCCAAATACTGGAATTTAAACTCTCACTTTATTTTCACGTTATTTTTTTTCCAATGGAATCACATTTCATTTCTCACCTAATTTTTTATCTCCAACCAAACGCCTCGTTATGGTATATTGAGTCCTTTTACAAAGCTTTAGAACCAATCAAAATGGGTTCAGCGACAAAGCAGAACTGACGCAATTGAAACTGAGGGTTAGTTTCGGCAGTTTATATTTAACAAAGATGTTTGTTGCCTGGAAATCTGGAATAGCTAAATGCCTGAGCTCCTGGACTACGGCGGTGTTGTTGTGTACGAAGAAACAGTTAGAATATTTTATAATTATTTTTATTATTTAATTAAAATAATTAAATTAAGAATTAATTCCAACAAAAGTTCTCCGAGTATAGTGATTTTCCAAAATTGATCCTCATTTTTTAATTTGGACAAATTTAATCCTTGACTATCAAAATCATTTCAATGTTGGTCCTTTCGTCACATGACTGTTATTTGAACGTCAAAATAAGGGGTAAAACTATCATTTCATATGCTAATTGTCTTCTTCATCTCAATTTCACCGTAACTTTCAGCTTACAGTACCAGCGGTGGAGCCAAGAGCAAGAGTGCAGTGCCTTGGGAGAAGGAGCCACAAGTTTGAACGATGATCTTTTTTGCAGCTTTCTTGAGCTTTGACGTTGCTCTTTCGATAGCCCATCCGAGTTGCGGTGATGAGTGTTTTTTTTAATGTTAAACCGAACTAAAACCAAACTCTAATATTAAACCAAATAGTATATATTTTTTTAAAACCAAAAAATCGAAACTGAAACCCAAAAAAGCGAACCGAAGCTTGAAACGCCAACCCTTACATACTGTAGTGTCATTTCAGCAAAACTAAAGTATCATTTCTATTCAATTACACTTCTATTTGACAGTATACACACAATATGTGAGACACGTTATTCAATTCCATTTTATACATATCGCAGTTCCATTTCAATACAATTAAAGTATCATTTCAATTCAATTACAATTTCATTTGATAATATAAATACAATATGGGACATAGTTTCATTTTAGGTACATTGTAGTTTTATTTTGCTATGAACACACAAAAAATACAGAGTTTGTTAATATATAACAACTGCCGTTTCTTTATTTAACGAATTGACGTCATTTTCGAACCATGGTCCACAATATAACAACCGCCCTACGGTTAATAAGATCATAAAAGATCATAAAAGATATGGTCCGCAAAAATGTGGACCTAATGAACTTAGCCACGAAGGCCCGCTGCTAGCGTGGGTCGCGGGCTATGACTAATTTATTAGAAAAAAAAAAAATTCTCTCCAGTCTTCATTATCACAACTGAATATGTAGATATTGACTCCGCGAAGACTACTAAGTTGACTTGCAAAAATGAAAGTCTTCACAAAAATCTGCAAGATAGAAGAACTTGCATGCCAACTATCCTTACTAAAAGACTATGTTATATCTTTTGAGAATTACTAAAAGACCACTACGTTAACTCCCCAAAGACTACTAAGTTGACTCAGCAATAACGTCTAGTCTCCCTCCTTACAAAATTGTTAATATACCTTAGAATATATGCACATTGCATTCCAATCAACCTCTGCATCCTCACACTCTTCATCTTCACTTTCCTCTGCCATGGACAATCCCAAACCAGTCCTGACAGATCAATTCTTCTTGTTGTAATTAACAAACTTACACAGGATGTTAAATTGTTAGTAACAGCCAGTTACTATGTTATCTTAAAAAAAAATTCAACTTTTAATAATACAAGTTGTATTACTATACAAAATTTATATATTTAGAAATTACATTAAGAATACTATTAAACACGAAAACAAATCAAATTTAAAAATAGGTATAAATATTAAATAATATAATCATTAAAAAAAATTTAATCACAAAATACTACTACTATACGTTGACTTCTTAAAGACTACTGAGTTGAGTCACTTGAGTGTGCAATACTGCAAAATCTGTAACTTCACAAAATCCCAGAAGGATTTTCATGCCAACATTCCTTATTTCTTGAATAACTTCATTCCCAAAATATATGCACGTTGCTTGTCAACCATGCCAATAAACCTCTGCACCCTCACACTCTTCATCTTTATTTTCCCTTGCCATGGACTCTTCCAAACCAGTAGTATAAATTCTGAAAGATCAATTCTTTTTAATTTAAAGAAGCACTTTTCGAATTCACCAAACATCTCTCATCACTGGACTTCATCATCAGACCACTGTACCTGGCTGGGAATCACCTGCCGGAATGGCATCGTCACCAAAGTTCAGCTTGGTAGGCTAATCATCAACAACACAATCCCACCCTTCATTTGCGACCTGAAAAATCTTACTCTTCTTGATCTCAACAACAACAATATCCCTGGATCATTTCCTACATTTCTGTCGTTTTTGGTCACTATTGAAATTAGTGACTAAATTTTGAAGTCGTCACCTGTCGTCACTATATCCCCCGTCACTATTGTAGTAGTGACGACTTTTGGAAAGTTGTCACAATTACTCAAGATTTTTGTGACAATGTTTACTTACACTAAAAGTAGTATTTGAGTGATAACAATAGTGGTCACAATAAAGTACATTTTGTGACCAAATATGTTATTACAACAAATTAATTTAGTGACAACTAAAATCGTTACAATTAATTATTTTATTGTGACAATATTTTAGTCAAAATAGTTGTACTTATTTGTGAGAATTGTTCTTGACGCAAAAAATGATTATCAGTAACCTAAAAAGTGGTAACAAATAAATACTTTGTTATGACAACAATAATGGTAACAAATGTTGTATTTATTTGTGACAAAAGAAATTAACTCTAAAAGAATCATTGCTTTTAGCTAAAGTAATACAACAATTGAATTTCTTGTAGCCATTATCTTTGTAACTAGTATATTTAAAATTAGTGGCGAAATTTGTGTCATAAGTTGAAATAGTGTCATTACTGTCAAAAGTTAGTACTTTTCAAGTGCAAAGAAATCAGATTGAATAATAAGAATGTTAAACAAACTATTACAACTGCATAATCCCATGTCAATACTTATATTAAATAATAAGAATGGAAAAAGGCGTGAGAAATAAAGGAAGAAAGAAGAACGGATTTTATTGAAAAATGAAATTAAACTGCATACATTCTACTAGGTTCAGCCAGCGCATTTAATTTGTTATTCTAGTTCACCAACAAGTTGTTCGATAAAATGCACAGTAACTTATTTTTTTTCCAACCACAATAAGCCATACATTGTAGGGCTAATTATCAACTAGTCTCCCACATCAAATCAAATTCACAAACATTTACAAATGCCCATACAGCCAAACACATTGGAAACTAACAAAAGCTAATAACAGAGCAATAGAATGAGAGATATCAAAAGTTGAATAGTATGGCAGTCTATGACAATATAGTTGTGGTGAACACAAAAGCATAGAGCTTATTTCATGTAAGAGTTTGCAGGGAAATTGCACATCTGTGTTCTAGTTTCTCCCTTTCCTGGTATTGTTGCATATACGTGTAGGTTCCGATGAGTGGACCAAGAAGGAGGGTGGCGCTGATCCAGTTTTTAGAGACCTTGTGGTGGATCTTACCGGAAAGGTCCTTCCAAAGACCAGTTATAACATTTTGTTGGAACGGCGATAGCACGTACACCACTGCCTTCAACCTCACCGGTTGCTTCCCCACTGTCTGCTTCTTAGACTAATTTTTTGCTTCTGCCAGTACAGTGGTGTTTGAATTTTATATATATAAAGAAATAAATATTATGATAAAAACCTAGTTGAAGAGGCGCTAACTTCCTATCAAAAAAAAAAAAAAAAAAAAAAAAAAAAAAAAAAAAAA
>NC_044920.1:13429437-13523231 GCF_003576645.1 Ipomoea triloba | reverse complement strand
AAAAAAAAAAAAAAAAAAAAAAAAAAAAAAAAAAAAAAAAAAGGAGTCATTACCTTTTTTTCATTTACTTTCCAATTTACTAAATAATTACCATTAAAAATAAATATTCTGATAAAAACTCTATAGAAGAGGCGCCAACTTTTTCTCCAAAAAAATAAAAAAGAGGCGCCATTAATTATGTTTTTTATCATTTACTTTCCAAGTTTTGTTCTTTGATTAATTTAAAATTGAATTACCTTGTGGGTGAAATTGTTACCTAAGCAATCAAACCAATACTTTGATTGTTTTAATTAATTGGTCAAATTAATCAACATTTTTTATGTATGCTATTTTTTATATTATATATTTGATACAACCAACTTGTACAAAAATTGTATTACAGGGATGACTTTAATGAAAAAATAATAGCCTAATATGGTTAGGAGTAATAATTCAATTAATTAATTTGATCCAATTAACCAATAGTCATCCAATTAATTTTGAATCAAACTTAGAGATTAAGATGCCATATTGATAGCATAAAAAGCAATCCCTAGGAATGACATTCATTGTTCTGATTGCATTTGTCTTCCCCTGCTTTAAAATAATTTTTTAAATAAAAAACAGAGCTTCATCTCCGGTCATGGGGACGAAGGCACGAAGCCCTCTGTTTTTTTAAAATATATATATTTTTAAAATGATTGTTTTAAAATTATTTTTTAAAAATATTTTTAATTTTGGTTGAATGGTTAAAACCCTGAAAAAACCTGCAAATTAGACTAATTGCATTGAATGGATTAGTTTAGGGATTTAATTGTAACTTTTTAAAGTTTAATGGTCTAATTGCATTACCTTGTGCAATTTGATGGCTTATTTGACCCTTATATATGTATATATATATATATTGAGTTTGAATGGTTAACTTTAATAAATCTTTTTGAAATATATTGTTGGTACTAAACATATAATTTTTGTTATGGAATTATAGAGCGTCACAAATAGTTGTAACAATTTTATCACAAATAGTTTTTTCTCACAATTGTTTCTCATTTCTAGTGGTACTAACCAATTGTATTTTTATTGACAAAAACTATTGTCACAAATATTATAAACAAGAGTGACCAACAACTATTTGTCACAAAAAGTACAAAAATTTGTGTCCACATTATATTTTGTCACAATTACATTCGTTCCCGCCATAATTATAATACCGCCAAAATGTACATACATTTAGTGACAACAAATAGTGACAATGTATGTTACGACACTATTATTCTAGTAATAGTGACAACTTATTCGCAACAAATATTTACTTGTCACAATTCATATTATCATAGGGCGAAATGGGGATCTATCCACTTTGGACAATAGTATACTGTAAATAAGTACTCAGGTTTTTTTTTTTTTTAAATAAAATTGTTTTGATCTTGTGTTGACTTTAAATAGTACAAATTTGATAATCAATGACAATATTTCAAAAAAAAAAAACAGTCAATAACATTATTCGATGAAATAAAATGTTACAAAAAAATTTTGCCAAAGTTTTCTATGTAATATTTACGTGTACGTGATTTTTACGTTGTTATAGTCTTCTTTAATTTTTTTTTTTTGGTTTTGTGTGTGCACGGTAACGGGATAATGTGTGCCTGTCTCCTTTGTCTTGTGAGCACTTGTCATATTCCAGGTGTGTTGACATGCATTTTTCGGTTGTGTGCACTGTTATGTTTGTCTGTGTGCACGAGTTCAGAGTGGTGTGTGCACTGTTTTGTTTGCCTGTGTTCACGGGTTATAGTGTGTTGTGTCACTTGGCTTACATTTAGTTTGTTTTAGTGATTGTGTTTGTTCATGTTGTTGGTCGGCAGCTAAGAAGGCAAGGAATGCACCTTCGGAGGGTTGTTCATCCGAATTTTGTAGATGGGATGCGGCAAGAACCTTTGTGTGATGATCCGAAGATTGATTTTACTCTAGAGGAGCGGGTACGATTTCTAGGTGCTAGAATTAGGGTGCTTCCAACACTGTTGGTATAGGCCTTGGAAGACCTTACTGCATAACAAAGGAAGGATATTCATGTTGGTATGACTTTACTGTCTCGTCACATTCTAGAATAAATTCATCTGTTATTCCAAGAGTTATTTCCTCCTTGCACTCTGCACCGTAATTGACCTGTCCGTCTGATTCAAAGTAATATCAAAATGAGTACCACGTTGATAAAAAACTATTATTTTAACCACTAACACCTATATGTTACTTCAAAAAATTTCAGCACTTTAGGTGAGGAAAGTTAACTGCTTCCTGTTTAATTAATATGGCACACGACATAGTATTAGCATGAACACGATTTCCTCAACAATGCACACGAGATGTAAAGATATATGACTCAATAAAAGATAAGCAGTGAAGCATATATTAATAACTAAAATCACCTGTTGACTCCAAACCATATTCTTTTATGTTATTGGTTTAACTACTAGTACACATCATTTACATATATCATTAACCAATGATGCCAAACAATCGTTGCATTTCTAGGAGTCTCTAATAACTTCTCAATTAACCATTGTTTACTTAATCAAAGCAATGTACACTACCACCTGATTCACCTTCCAGAGGACTAGTGTTGACTCTGGAGTCTGGACTGCAATAGTGGCTAGTCTTCCTCCTTACAAAATCTGTTTAGAAGGATTTCATGCCAACAATCACTGCCCAGAATATATGCAAATTGCATGTCAACTATGCCAATCAACCTCTGCATCCTCACACTCATCTTTTAAAAAAACGATTGAAAAATCCTATCTTAACAATTGTTGGCATGAAAATCCTATCTTAACAATTTTGTAAGGAGGAAGACTAGCCATTATTGCTGAGTCAACTTAGTAGTATTTGAGAAGTCCACGTAGTGGTCTTTTAATAATTTTTTTAAAAAATAACATAGTAACATCATGTGTAAGGTGGAAGAATAGCCATTATTGCTGAGTCAACTTAGCAGTTCGGACCACGGTCCACAATGCTTTGTGGACCGTGGTCCCAAAACGCCGCCGTTTCATTTACTAAATGAAACGGCGGCCGTTTACTCCGTCCCACGACGTCAACCCGTCGTGGGACATTTGATATTATTATTATTTTTTTTTTAATAAAATACGAAAAGAACGGGGAAAAGGCATCATTTGTCCTCTCCACTCTCCCACTTTCTTTTCAAACAAACAAAAGACGTACTTACCATCTTCTCCAAAAAGCAACAGTGCTCTTCACTTCTTCTGCCATTGTCGACCATTTTCATCGCCATTATCGACACATTTTCAACTATTGTTGCAATCTAAAAGCTTCAATACCGGTAAACATCTTGTTATGTATCAAGCAAACACATTGTTATGTATCATGAATGAGCTAAGAGTTTATTTTCAGTTATTTTACATCCATTACAACGCATGCACTGAAATGAAAAAGGCATATAACAAAAATACATATATTATTGTCAAATGTGAAAAAGAAATCGCGTGTATCATTCAAAAAATNATTTTCATCGCCATTATCGACACATTTTCAACTATTGTTGCAATCTAAAAGCTTCAATACCGGTAAACATCTTGTTATGTATCAAGCAAACACATTGTTATGTATCATGAATGAGCTAAGAGTTTATTTTCAGTTATTTTACATCCATTACAACGCATGCACTGAAATGAAAAAGGCATATAACAAAAATACATATATTATTGTCAAATGTGAAAAAGAAATCGCGTGTATCATTCAAAAAATTGTATATTACTTGAAAGGATACTAATCTTTCAAAATGATGAAATCACATGGTTTATAAAATCGAACTAGATGTATGAAAACACATGAATCGTCAAAATATTCTGTTGTATTTTCAAAATGAAACTAAAGGTTTGTCTAAAAGAAACTAGTGGTTTGTCTAAATGAAACTGTAGGTTTGTCAAAAAGAAACCGTATGTTTGTAAAATATAACAGTTTAGATGGTGTCTTGTTATGCCCTAAAAATTATTAAATGAAAATATAGAGTAATTCAAAAGATACTGTATTGTTTTGGGAAAGAACCTACATTGTTCATAAAATGAATCTGACAAAGTGGAACTATAGTGTTTGCAATAAGAAACTGTAATGTAATTTAAAAGAAACTGCAGTGTTTGGTAAAGGAAAGTGCTGTATTTTCAAAAAGAAACTATATTCTTTTTAAGTATATTGTTTCTCCATAATTCCTAAAAATCTTAAATGAAACTATAGAGTAACTGAAATGATAATGTAGTATTCATGAACTGAAACTGAAGGGTTTATTAACTAGAACTGACAATGTGGTGTCAAATATTCCACTGCAATTCCATTTGAAACTATAGCTAAATGAAAAAGAAACTGTAGTGTTTTTCAAAAGAAACTGCAGTGTTTGGTAAAAGAAAGTGCTGTATTTTCAAAAAGAAACTATATTCTTTTTAAGTATATTGTTTCTCCATAAGTCCTAAAAATCTTAAATGAAACTATAGAGTAACTGAAATAATAATGTAGTATTCATGAACTGAAACTGAAGGGTTTATTAACTAGAACTGACAATGTGGTGTCAAATATTCCACTGCAATTCCATTTGAAACTACAGCTGAATGAAAAAGAAACTGTAGTGTTTTTCAAAAGTAACTATAGTGTTTTGTAAAAGAAACTGTATGGTGTATCAGAACAGGGGGTTGTGTGACCAGAAAACTATGAAATCTATGAAAAGAAATTTATGAACTGTATGAACACAAAAAATTATGAATAGAAAACAATGAAATCTACCTAATTATAATAATCATTGTTAATTTGTGACCTTGTTTGCAGAGAAAAAATGAAGAAGATAGCAGCAACACAGAAAAAAACCAAAGAAATCGATACAGAAACAGAAATGCCAGAGCAGCCAAAAACAAGGGGTAGTAAAGCTGGTGCTAAGCGCAAGGCTCAAAAACAAAACCTCCCAAAGCACCCAAAAACAAAAAATCAAAAACAACTCCAGAGAAGTCATTGATTACTGACCTTGAATACCTGCAAACCCGAATGTCACCAAAGCACTTTAGGGAACTCTTGTAACACCCCAATTTTCACATCTTGGATTTATTACAAAATCCTAATAATACAATACATTGCGGAAGCGTCTAACCAGCAGAAAACTGGGTGTTACCGCCACGCTTAGGCATCTCTCCTATACCCAAACGCTAAGGCTAAACTTACAACCTCAAATAACCATATCAATATCCAAATATGTACATATGGAAATAATCCTTCCAGGGTGCCTATTCTAGAATAGAGTAGTCTTCCACCTCGACTTCCATCCTATTCAGAGCTCATCGGGCCACAGAGGCCCACGTTAGACTGCATCTAATAAAGGACACAATGAAGTGTAGTTAGCACGACGGCTAAGTAAGGGGATCCATGGTCACTCGAAAAATAAACAAAGGTTTTCGAAAACAGCATTCAATAACAAGTGGAGTAAGACAAACGTTACCCAGCAGTCGCAGTCTACTTGCAATCACTCTAACAGCAAGCAATTCCACATTATATAAGTAATTCCGGCACATAACACAGCCATTAATTCACACGTGAGAAACACAACACCCACACTACTGTTCGAGACACCCGACAGTTAGTTCTCACAACTTCACTCAGCGAATAGACTTCGCTCTGCAGTATGAATCAATCATACAAAATCTCACACATCACTCAGCGAATAGACATCGCTCTGCAGTATGAATCAATCATACAAAATCTCACACATCACTCAGCGAATAGACTTCGCTCTGCAGTATGAATCAATCATACAAAATCTCACACATTACTCAGCGAATAGACTTCGCTCGGCAGTATGAATCAATCATACAAAACCTCACACATCACTCAGCGAATAGGCTTCGCTCTGCAGTATGAATTAATCATACAAAATCTCACCCATCACTCAGCGAATAGACTTCGCTCGGCAGTATGAATCAATCATACAAAACCTCACACATCACTCAGCGAATAGGCTTCGCTCTGCAGTATGAATTAATCATACAAAATCTCACCCATCACTCAGCGAATAGACTTCGCTCGGCAGTATGAATCAATCATACAAAACCTCACACATCACTCAGCGAATAGGCTTCGCTCTGCAGTATGAATTAATCATACAAAATCTCACACATCACTCAGCGAATAGACTTCGCTCTGCAGTATGAATCAATCATACAAAATCTCACACATCACTCAGCGAATAGACTTCGCTCTGCAGTATGAATTAATCATACAAAATCTCACCATTCACTCAGCGAATAGACTTCGTTCTGCAGTATAGATTAATCATACAGACCCCTCACCATTTCACTCAGCGAAGAAACTTCGCTCTGCAGTATAGATTAATCATACAGACTCCCTCACCATTCATTATTATCACACGACTCCATAACCATCACACTTGATCAAATATATTTCCCCAAAATACACACTTTGGTTAGTGTTAGTCTCGTTATGGAAATTCGAGTACAGGAGACACAATAATTTTCAAAACACAAGTACTTTCCAAGTTAATAAATATAATGCACAAAAATAATATTTGGGCCTTCAAAAATTCACCCGGATGCCCGTAGGCTTTCAAAACATCGCAACACTCAGGGTTAAAAACATCGGGGAAAAACCGGGTNTCAAAACATAATTATTTTCCACGTTAATATAATGCACAAAAATAATATTTGTCAAAATTGTTTCTAACCATCCTTTTTCAGAAAATTTCAGCTTGGCGCAGTCAGAAAGATTGAGTCGGTAAAAATAGTTCCCGAACTCTTTTTCACTTGAAATTTTTATGGTAGAACCCCAACTTATAGTACTTGATGTCCATAAAAAGTTTTGGTCGTTTTGATCCGCGAATAAACCCAGAAAATTCCATTTTTTCCCTTGGCAATGTGCTGTCCAGAGTTTTTCTCTCTGGACCAGTTTTGGAAAAAAATTTTAAAACCATACTTATACTACTCCGATCATTATGAAATTTTATATGCAGGTTCTACACTTATAGGACTACATGTCAAAAAAAATGGGATCAAAATACCTTACCGATTTTTCCCAATAAATCTCGGAAGTTACTGCCCGAGACTATCCTTATTTCTTTTCACTATTTTCACAAATATAAGCCTATATGGGCATAAATACAACATATACGTGTATAAATTAGCTATGGACATGCCTAGTAAATTTACCAAAAAAAAATCAAGGTAGAGATTTTGAGCCAACTTTTAGATCTATAACATAGCACAAAATTTTCATGTAAAAATTCCTAATCATATAATTTCCTAGCAATTGTCTACCTTCAAGTGATTGGGCCAACTTAAGGGATTCCTTACCTCGATGGAAGATTTTAAAACCGAAGAAGTTGCTAGATCCTTCCTTTGAGTTCAAAGACCCTAAAAATATCACCATAATAACAATATTTTTCATGCACCAAACATTAACACTTAAGTTCTAGAGATGATTTAATCCAACAAAGTCTAAGGTCTTACCTACACTTAGTCTCTTGGGTTGGAGAAATGCTTGGGAGCTCTTTGATCACAATGGAAGACCAAACTAATTCTTCTTCTTCTTCCTAATTGTGTAGTTTCGAAAATGGGATGAAGGAATGAGAGAGATGATGTGAGTTTGTCTTGATCATTAAGCAACAAGTGCAATTGCACCATACCTCTTATGACATAGCATTTAATGATCCAATCTTAGGCTAAGATTTGGTTGCCACTTGTCATCACCCTATGGAGTCTCTAGGAAGATCACAACTTAATTGGCCAGTTTATGGTTAAATCAGATGAAAGCTCGGAGGATTATAACTTAATTCGGGAAAATTCTAACACCAAAATTATCCTAAAAATAATCCCGTCGGAAAATTCTAACACCAAAATTATCCTAAAAATAATCCCGTCGGAAAATTCTAACACCAAAATTATCCTAAAAATAATCCCGTCGCAAAATTCTAACACCAAAATTATCCTAAAAATAATCCCGTCGCAAATCACCAAAATTGGGAATTTTTCGATATCTCGCGAAATATAGGTACAGAGTTCGTAACAATTTTCCCCTTACAGTCCATTAAAAATTTTCTTGAACTAACTAGAAGTTCAGGCTTAATCGTATGATACTTAATAATCCAATTTCTAGGAAAATTCGAACTGAATCTATATCCTTAAAATTTTCTCGGTTCGTGACCGGTACGTAGTTCGTAGCTTATCGATAACTAATCTTAAAAAAATTCTTTCGAGCACCGAGAAGCCTTCTCTTAAATGTCATAGCTAAAAAAAAATTATATCAATATTCTCGAATCTTAACTTTGTCGGAAAACCCGAGGGGTTACAACTCTTATCTTCACTAAACCCTGCACAGCAACAAGCAGTTCAAGACATCGGTTTTGGATCAATGCTGACAATGACAGTTTTTGATTGGGACAGTAGGTTAACAAGATACCTAGTCCAGAAGTTTGATCCCTATAGATGCTCATTAGATTTACAGGGCGATCAAATGAGGATTTCTGCTGATGATGTGTATAGCACAATGGAGCTCCCAAATGGACAAGACCCTGTCATTGAATCTACTTCAGAAACTGAACCAGCAGAGTATGTTAATCTTTTGACTGAATGGAGGCAAAGATGGGAAATAACAAAAGGTTCACCACTCACAAGACGCATGCCAGCGAAGATGATTGAAAGAGGAGATAGTGGAGATTGGTTCAAACGGGATTTTGTTATCCTATTGGTGTCCAGCATACTCAAAGGGAATCAGAGTAGGAATGCAGCGTACAAGGTCCTATAATCGCTGAATGATGTTTCAAAAATTAAAGACTTGAACTGGTGCGAGTACACTTTCAAATCTTTGATTGACTCTGTTGAAGCTTGGAAAAAGAAGCCGAATGCATTCTTCTGTGGCCCTGCACTGTTTCTGATGGTAATAATTTAAACCATATATTTATAATATTTCTCTTATTGTCCTACATACTAGAACAATTAAATTTAACTTGTACTAACTAATATTCTTATTGTTTCAAACACAGTTGACATACCTTGACCGTTTAGAATTCAAAGGCAAAAAGATACAAAGGGTAGCTCCTGCAATAACATCATGGACTGAAGAAAAAGTAAAGGAAAGGATAAAGTCAGAGATATTATCTGGACAATTTGGAAGGGGAAAGGTAATCCCACGATTTGAACGGAAAGAAGAACATGTACATGAGAGGATTGATGAGAATGTCCAAGATGAATTGTCTGATGAGTCTTTAAAGAAGGTCACTTCTGTCTTGAGGAAGATGGCTGACACAGTGGTTGAATATGCTGAGGTAATGGCTGAGATTGGCAACACCAGGACTGGAGGTGGAATAATCAAGAGAACATTTGAAAATATTGCTGAAATGATCAACGGTGTGTCCTGTTCTCAACCTCCACAACAACAAGGTCTGCTAGATGATGATGACATCTTCAATCAACAGAGCTTTCTTGATGCAGTCAGTGCTCTTGAGCAAGCATTCTTACAGACAAGGAAAAATTACCCAGCTCAGCCAACACAGCCTACAACTTCACAATCACAACAACAAATTCAAACACCATCTTTTGACCTTGGAGTGCCCTCTCCTCAACCTGCTGCAATGGAACAACCCCAAGATAAGTTTGATTCTAATGAACTACGAAATATTGCAAGAGATCTTGAAGAAGATAGTGAGAATGCCATTTCTGATGAATAACAGTTGGACACAACCCCAGCAGACAACACAATGAAAGAACTCTTTGATAGGTATGCTCAATCCTTTTATATATACACTAATTTTAACACATAATATTTGCATGATATCAAAATGAAATTATAGTCTAACTTAAAGGATAGTATAGTGTTCATGAAAAGACAGTGAAGTGTCTATAAAATGTAACTAAACAGCATGTCTAACATATTTATTCTATGTTGACAATTGAACATATAATTGAATAGAAATGATAGTGAGGTCATTATGAAAAGTAACTGCAGTGTATGTTAACTGAAATTGACCAGCATGCCTACTCTATGTTGTATGAGATCTGATAGGAACTATAGTTGTAATAAACAGATAGTGAAGTGTTTGTGAAAAGAAACTGCAGTGTATATAAACTGAAACTGACCAGCATGCCTACTCTATGTTGTATGAGACCTAATAGGAACTATATTTTTAATAAACTGATACTGAAGTGTTTGTGAAAAGAAACTAAAGTGTGTATCAACTGAAACTGAACAGCATGCCTACTCTATGTTGTATGAGATCTGATAGGAACTATAGTTGTAATAAACAGATAGTGAAGTGTTTGTGAAAAGAAACTGCAGTGTATATAAACTGAAACTGAACAGCATGCCTACTCTATGTTGTATGAGATCTGATAGGAACTATAGTTGTAATAAACAGATAGTGAAGTGTTTGTGAAAAGAAACTGCAGTGTATATAAACTGAAACTGAACAGCATGCCTACTCTATGTTGTATGAGATCTGATAAGAAATATAGTTGTAATAAACAGATACTGAAGTGTTTGTGAAAAGAAACTGTAGTGTATATAAACTGAAACTGACCAGCATGACTCACAGATTATATATTTGAACAATTAAACTGCAGTTTGATTGCTGAACCTGATGATGATGACCAATTAAACTGCAGTTTGATTGCTGAACCTGATGATGATGACCACTCTAACTGCAGTTTGATTGCTGAACCTGATGATGATGACCACTCTGAGCAAGTAGTGATTGCTGAACCTGATGATGATGACCACTCTGAGCAAGTAGTGGCTGAAAAACCTGATGATGATGACCACTCTGAGCAAGTAGTGGCTGAAACGACCCGAAGATTTAAAAATCTACCAATGAATCTGAGATCACCTTTTTGGACCAAGAACGATGAAATTTTGAAGAAAGTCGGACCAAAAGAAAAGTTGATATCTGATTATGCCTTCCTTGACCCAACAAAAGAACGACCTTTGACGTATGAAAGACACTCATCTTATATTATTATCTCCATATTTTTGCCTAACTAACTTAAATATCTATACATGCTCTTTTTGCAGTGAACAACTGTTTGAGTATGNAAGACACTCATCTTATATTATTATCTCCATATTTTTGCCTAACTAACTTAAATATCTATACATGCTCTTTTTGTAGTGAACAACTGTTTGAGTATGCTGGATATTACTTGAATAGAGAAACATTCCAATCTATGAGAGCCGGAGAGCTGGAAAGTGTTATTGTAGATGTTTGGTGTCTACGACTAAATCAGCTGGATCTCAACAGAGGGGTTGATAAGCCCAAGCGAATATTCTTCTCAACCCAGGCTTTTGTAAGCAACAACACTTTTTTACATTATGCTTAATTTTTATAATTAACATCCTACACTTTTTTACATTATGCTTAATTTTTATAATTAACATCCTATAACATATTACATTATGCTTAATTTTTATAATTAACATCCTATAACATAAAATAAATTTTTACAGCTCCAACTAGACAGCCCTATAACATAAAATAAATTTTTACAGCTCCAACTAGACAGCCCAACAAATTGGGAAAGGGGTGAAAATACAGAACAAAGCTCCTACGAGACAGACTTTGAGCAGTGCTTAGACACTGAAATAAACAACGTCGGAAAGTTAGACATAAGTGATGCTCAGCTGGTAAATAATGTCCTATGCAAAAAAAATATTATACTTAGAATTAAACAAACTACTAATATTTTATTAATTGTTAACAGATATTCTTTGGCATATTCCGGCATCATCACTTCTACATAATGTGCTACAATTTCACAACGTCAATGCTTGAAATCATTGACAACAGGCCCCTTCCAAAAGGAATGAGAATTCAACAAAAGTATGCTGACAGTCCAAAAGTACTAGTAAGTATTCTAATTACCTATTCCATTCAAAAAATACTTTAGTTTAATTTGATAAAGTGTCATATAGTCTTATATGTGGTTCATTATGAAACTGTGTAAAAAGAAATATATTATTCATCAACTGATACTATAGTATATGCAAAAAGAAACTATAATGTATTCGAAAAGAAACTGTAGTGTATGGTAAAGGAAACTGATATATATTCAAAATAATTCAATCTAACACTCTAATTATGAATATATGATGCATATCTAACTACTTTTAATTTGCAGAGCAATGCATTTTCGGAGTATTTGATGAAAAGAGGACATACCAGTCTAGCTGAGAGGATAACGAAACTGCCCGTGGAGTTGGTAAAAATGAATTGGAGAACAGCTGATAACATGACTGATTGTGGATTGTATTGCATGCGCCACATGGAGACCTACATGGGCAATCCACAATGGAAATGTGGTTTTACTCCGAAAAACCCAAATGTAAGTTTACATAAAACTTTAAACATTTATACTGCTCATTCAATTATAAAAATTTAAATAACAAACAATTAACACTAATACAGGACCCATATTTGGCATCACTATGAGCATTGTACACATCAAGGATCATCATGATACCCGTGAATGTTCACGAAACAAATGTCATAAGGAATGCCGAAGAACACTTTATTGGAAAAAGGCTCTTACAGTGACTTTGAATTTGAATGTAAGGATAAATGCACCACCTGACAATGTTTTGTTCTGTTTGATTGTGAAGCCAAGGTAGCTTTAGACTACGTTTATTATGCAGGTTTTAATCATCATAGTTTTTGCTAAAAATACTTTTATGTTTTTGACTTATCATGTTAATATATAATCAATGGAATATTATTAATCCTGAAATGCTACATTTCCATTCACAAAATACTTTAGTTTAATTTCATAAAGTGTCATATATTCTTATATGTGATTCATCAACTGAAACTATATTATATGCACTAAGAAACTGGAATGTATTCGAAAAGAAACTGTAGTGTTTGATAAAGGAAACTGATATATATTCAAAACAAAAAAGTGTAGTATTCATGAAAAGGAACTACAGTGTCCGTGAAAGGAAAGTGTAGTGTTTACCAAGGGATACTGTCAATGTGAAAAAGAAATCACGTGTGTCATTGAAAAAACTGTATAGTACTTGAAATGATACTAATCTTTCAAAACGATGAAATCACATGGTTTATAAAATCGAACTAGCTGTATGAAAACACATCAATCGTCAAAATATTCTGTTGTATTTTCAAAACGAAACTAAAGGTTTGTCTAAAAGAAACTATTGGTTTGTCTAAATGAAACTGTAGGTTGTTCAAAAAGAAACTGTGTGTTTGTAAAATATAACAGTTTAGATGGTGTCCTGTTATGCCCTAAAAAGTATTAAATGAAAATATAGAGTAATTGAAAAGATACGGTAGTGTTTTGGGAAAGAACCTACCTTGTTCATAAAATGAATCTGATAAAGTGGAACTATAGTGTTTGCAATAAGAAACTGTAATGTAACTTAAAAGAAACTGCAGTGTTTGGTAAAGGAAAGTGTTGTATTTTCAAAAAGAAACTATATTCTTTTTAAGTATATTGTTTCTCCATAATTCCTAAAAATCTTAAATGAAACTATAGAGTAATTGAAATGATAATGTAGTGTTCATGAACTGAAACTGAAGGGTTTATTAACTAGAACTGACAATGTGGTGACAAATATTCCACTGCAATTGCATTTGAAACTACAGCTAAATGAAAAAGAAACTGTAGTGTTTTTCAAAAGTAACTGTAGTGTTTGGTAAAGGAAAGTGTTGTATTTTCAAAAAGAAACTATATTCTTTTTAAGTACTTTCATTTGGATTAAAATGAACCAACTTTGAGCTACTACCACCAGACGGATGGACCAAATATCCACTGCCCACCATACTAGAAACAGATTCTAGCAACAGATGATTGCACAGTCGCCTTTGTATTCAACTCGACATACTTTGAATAATTCTTTCGTCCTCTTGCATATTTATACTTCTTTTCTATTGTGCTAATCAACCGTTTGTTGCGTTCACCTTTTGGCCTACTACGTGATGGATTTTGTATAACACCATATGTGGTTTGTTCACCATCTTCAAAGAAAATAGGACCAATTTCAGCTTCAATCTTCATCTTGGCATTTTGAAAGGCATCTTCACATGCTTCCCAAGCTTTAGAATTGTCTTGACTAGATAAAACCAACCGCTGAAACTTTCTACCAATTTGTATAACCCAACCACTTGAAGCAACACCACAAACATTCTCTACTGTCCTGTCTTCAACAACCCTTTTAGTCCATCTTTTAAGAATATACTTATCAGGGATTGTTGCAACACAGTGAATATTTAAAATGCGAAGAGAATGAGAGCACAAAATACACATCTCTGAAAACAACCTGCACCTACATGATATATCCAAGTCCTTAAACTAAAACAAACCTCATGACGAATCAAATCAACATCAGAACGCCAAACATGATATTTCATTACCTCACCACTAACCCCCACCAAATCTTGATGGCATGAAGAACCTTTCAAGAACTGTTCCTCAAATAAAAAGTATATCTCAGTAATGTAAACTTCTCTAGCATGTGAAAGTAACTTCACGTAATTCATAGCCATTGATGGCAAACCTTGAGAACAACGAACATCTTCACCACTCAGAAATCACACTAACAAATGAATTATAAAAATCATACAATCCAGCTGTTTTTGAAAGTCTTCTAGAAATTGAATGATTAGTAGACTCACTCCTTTGCGAGGATAAAATACCACCAGAGAAATACTGTTTGCTAAAAGCAGGACACCACTTCTCCCTAATATTATATAATCTATCTAACCAAACATTCTTATGAATATTATAGTCAGTCACCATCCTGAAAAAATATAACATAAAAGATAAATTGTAATAGCAAAAAAAACAAAACAAAAATTTCATATGCACAACTGATTTGGATACCATATTTGTAAGTAGAGAGGGTGTGGGGTATGCCGAATAAATCCAGTTGAGCTCTACAAACAAATAGGATCTACAACTAATAAACAAAAACAAACCGAAAATTCGATACTAAATATATAAATAAATAAATAAACATTGACATGTTATCATTTTGTCAAACCCCAAATATCATTCTCTCTTAACAGTACTATTATTTCATAAACAAAGCCAACTCATACAATGTACGGGGAAAAACATAAAAACACAAACACTGACACAGTATCCTTTCATCAAAACAGTAGTTTCATTCACTCAAGCCTGCACTGTCCTTCTATAAGGTCCTGTTTGGTAAATTATCAGCCTATCAGCCAATTTTGGCTTATTTGACCACTATTAGTTGTTTGGTTAATAAGCTTTTTGTAACTCCAAAATGCTAAAATTCAAAAAGCTACTCAAAGCAGCCTTTTCAATTAGCTTTTTGAGAAAAGAAATTATACAAAACAGCTATCAGCTAACAGCTAATTTATCAAACAACTTTCTACAATCAGCCAATATTATCAACAAATCATACCTTCTAACCCAAACAGCCAATCCAATCAGCCAACAGCCATTTACCAAACAGGGCCTAAATAAAACAAAATCATTCCAATTACAGTAGAAAACAAATATAGTCAAAACTGCATACTATCATTTGATCAAAACCATAGTATCATTTAATCAAAACAGCATTATCATTATATAAACAAAGCAAAATCTAAGGATGAAAGTTGCAAAAAATACCTGTTCCAGTAAAATTTAAATTCAGCTTCTGTATCACTATACTTTAACAGAAAATTAAATAACTCTATGAAACCCTTTTGCATTCTCAATCCTTTGATAT
Source organism: Ipomoea triloba (assembly GCF_003576645.1). Taxonomy (NCBI): domain Eukaryota; kingdom Viridiplantae; phylum Streptophyta; class Magnoliopsida; order Solanales; family Convolvulaceae; genus Ipomoea; species Ipomoea triloba. The sequence continues at coordinate 13,507,511 of NC_044920.1, read as the reverse complement.
GCTTCTTTGAATTCTCCCCAATGCGCCAAATACATAGCCTATGTTTTGAATTTGGAAATACTTGCATGATTGCAGCAGCCATGACAGAACACTGATCAGTCATTATTGTTTGTGGCTGCCTACCATCCATTGACTGTAGAAACGTTTTGAACAGCCAGACAAAAGATTCTGTCCTCTCATTCAATAAAAAGCCACAACCAAACATCACATTCATACAATGGTGGTTCATACCTACAAATGGACCACAAATCATATCATACCTATTGGTACGGTATGTTGTATCATGTACCACCAAATCACCAAACAACAAATAATCCGAGTTCATTTGCACATCCCTCCAAAAAAAACTACACAACCTAGCATCATCATCAACTTCGAAATCAAAAAAGAAACCAGACTCATTCAATTGTCTCTTCCGAAAAACCTCAATCAAAGTNGGCAGTAAATCCAACAAATGGTGAACCTCCAGACTGATATTTTAAAAATCGAATACCATCAGATAATAGGACTCCACTCCTCTTCATATCTTTAAGGTATGTCAACTGATCAACAGAAACATTCCTATGCGACCTAAGCATATAGCTTGCAGATGCCGGACACAACTCATGGTTATGCTCCTTTACATGTTTTGTAACTACCCACTTCCCACTTGAATTTAAGTCAAATTGACACATTGCATCACATCCAGTCCAAGTATCTATCTTTGTATAACACTTATTAGCACTCGCTTGTTTTGCTTTCAACCCAGCCTTATAACAATGGAACTTTTTCGACTTCACATTCCGAGTTCCAGGGAAGTAGTACTGTTTTCCCTTCCTAACACTAAATCCCATCCGAGATGCAAGATCATTATAATACATATCAAATGCTTCTTCAAGTGAATAAACAGAATGTCCCACCAATTCTTGATTAGCTGTGAGTTATTAAAATGAACTTTCGATAAGTATACACTAACAGTTCATACTAATTGGGGAAATCAATTGACACTATAGACATATTGACCTGATACTACAATGTTCTTCAAAAGATAATACAGTGTTCTTAAAAGGATACTAATGTAGTCTGTAAATGTACCTAAGTATGATGCTCCTAAACAAAAAATATAACTAATCTGTTCAAACTCAATGAACAAACAGCTAAACATAAGAACCTGGAATAGATGAATCGTCCTCATTGGCATCTGTAGAAGTACCACCACCTTCAGCAGATGGATTATAGCCATCTGACCAAACAAAAACCAATCAAGGCAAAAGAAATCAGTGTTTGCAATAAGAAACTGTAATGTAATTTAAAAGAAACTACATTGTTTGGTAAAGGAAAGTGTTGTATTTTCAAAAAGAAACTATATTCTTTTTAAGTATATTGTTTCTCCATAAATCCTAAAAATCTTAAATGAAACTATAGAGTAATTGAAATGATAATGTAGTGTTCATGAACTGAAACTGAAGGGTTTATTAACTAGAACTGACAATGTGGTGTCAAATATTCCACTGCAATTCCATTTGAAACTACAGAGAAATGAAAAAGAAACTGTAGTGTATTTCAAAAGAAACTGTAGTGTATTTCAAAAGAAACTGTAGTGTTTTTCAAAAGTAACTGTAGTGTTTCCAATAACAAAAACTACTTCAAAAACAAATTCATACTAACTATGATGATTCTAACACAAATGCATAATTCAACACCAGTAGGGATTAAAACCTGGAATGTCGTCGTGATCACCATCAAAACATGAAGAACTAGCATTACATACAACTAGTGAATCCGATTCAACACCATTAGGGAGATTACATTCAACTGCAATGCATAAAAATTTGAAAATATATAGCATCAAATATAACCTAGAAATATTACACAATCAAACGAGTAAACAAACGAAAGCTAATTATACAATCAAACGAAGATACATACCAGGAGTTGATGAACTGTAATCTTCAACAATCAACGCATTCAAATCAATATCATCAATAAGATTACTTCTACCTAACATCTCTCCCATAATTTGCGAAATAATGAACTCAAATCGCGATGAACAAATGTAATCTCCTCTGCTCCCTTTGCGAACAAAAAAAATTAGATCGAACTGAAAAAGGAAACAAACGAAAGCTGAAAGAAGAAAAATTGCCGCCGGTGATAGTTAACAGCGCCGTCTAAATCTAACGATTAGGAAATAACAAAACGACGTCGTTTCATCCCTTGGTCCACAATGCTTTGTGGACCACGGTCCATGATATAATTTGCGCAACTTAGGGTGTGTTTGGAAAGCAGGAAAATGACTTCTGGAAATGTTTTCCGGAAAATGAGTCATTTTCCGGAAAACATTTTCCATTCTTGTGTTTGGATGTGCAGCAGAAAAATTGTATTTGCATGTTTGGTTAATTTTCCAGAAAATGATATAGAAAACACAACAAAATCTTTTTAAAAAATAAATAAAACAAAAAAATTTCCAACCCACCGGATTTGCGAAACCGGTCGTGCGAAACCAGTCGGTCGACTGGTTTCGCCGACCAGACTAGAAACCAGTCCAGACTAGACTGGTTTCCGGACTGGTTTTCCACCAACCCAGTCCAGACTGGTTTCGCCGACCAGTCTGGAGACTGGTTTCCGTGAAGCGAAACCAGTCCAGACTGGTTTGGCGGAAAACCAGTCCAGACTGGTTTGGCGGAAAGCCAGTCCAAACTGGTTTCGCCAGCCAGTCTGGAAACCAGTCCAGACTGGACCGGTTTCCGTGAAGCAGGGCGGAAAACCAGTCAAGACTGGTTTCGCCGACCAGTCTGGGCTGGTTTCCGTGAAGCGATCTGGACTCGTTTCGTCGACTACCGGAAACCGCAAGCTGTGTGGAAGACTGGTTTTCCGCCGCTAGACCGCAACCCATGACTCATTGGCAACCTACAACCACCATTATACCTTATGGCATAGGCCATTATCGGTATAATATAATGGTCTAAAAAGACTCGACGATTTGGAATGAATCAGGCTCGACGGTTCGGAATGAGCCGGATGAAACGTTCCAACAAATAATTCAAAAGTAAAGACTCGACGATTCGGAATGAGTCAAGCTCGACGATTCGGAATGAGCATATAGGAACACTCCAAGCCGAACAAAACAAATAACAAATGTAGGTTGCCGCATGAGTTTGGTCAAACATTCAAAATAATTCTTATAATCAAATAGCCCATTGTAGCAAAAATCATTTCCTTAAAATCACATAATAAAATACGTATCCAAAAGTAATATGAAATCCGTATAGCTCATAACTTGGCAAAACAAATATGACATCATAAACTAATAATTATCAAATAAGTTACTTGCTCCTATTTTAGAGCAAAATACGTTAGTACAAATCATACCCATAAATCGAATAATAGTGAAATCAAACTTTAACAATCATAACTAGCTTGAGTCATATTATATCAAAAGCCCAAAATATTTTTAACTCAAACTAACCCTAAAATGGGTATTCAAGTAGCAGAGATTTCAAAATAGGTTATGGGTTTTGCAAAATAAGGAGAGAAGAGTTAACCACTTACCTAAAACATCCAAATCTTAGCTATTTAGCTCACCCAAATACTCCTTGTCAAAATCCCTAACATTTTCGAAACATCAATCTTAGGGTTCCAATGATAAACCCAACTCAAAAATAGTGAAATATGGAGGTTGAACTTACCTAGAATACTCCAATTACTTGAGACCTAAGCTTGAAGAAGATGGAGATCAAAGTTTCAAGGTTTTTCCTTCCCCTATCTCTCTAGTCAACTCTCTTAATCTTCTTTCAAATGAGATATCTATATATATATATATATATATATATATATATATATATATATATATATATAATAACAGAAGTGCCTGAAAGAGTTTTCCCGCCCAAACTGAAGGGCATTTTAGTAATAATACAATTAATAAAAAATTAAGTCAATTAAATCAGCAATTAATAAAAAAAAATTAAGTCATTTAAATCAGCAATAGATAGAGTAAATTAATTCTTATTTTGCTATCTACGACTGAAGTCAACCCAATCCGTAATTATTTAAGGAATTAATGAATAGATTAAGGAATATTTATTTTTCGTAATTAATTTATTGAATAGATTAAGGAATTTTTATTTTAATATGTTATTTAGGTGCCTGATTATGTTCATTTTTCTTTTTTGATTAGCTTATTTAGCTTCTCTCTTTCTCTTTTGTTATTGTTACTAAATAAAGTTACAAATATACATCATCTATAAATGTTGAAACCCTCTCAATATTTTCTCTGCCCAGCTCCTCACCCGCAGGTATGTATCTTCCTGCACTCTATCTTTTGAATTTGTATGCACGTAAAGTATGGATGCGTTTATTTACGGATTTGATTTTGGTTTTGGTTATGTGATGTAAAGAAACAATGGATGATATAAGGCAACAAAAATTCGTATGGTGCAAATTCAATGATGATGCCGGTTGGTTTGGGTCATAATGAGGTAGCCTCGATCTCCTTTGCTCAATTTGTACCGGGTCCATTGAGTTTTGAAGCCAGCAATTTCTAATTGTTACTGATATATGATATTCTAAAATTTTAATATGATTTGTTTTTTATGAGTTCCCCATTTGAAAGAGGGCGATGCTCGGCCGCAAGGAGGGAGACCAAGATGGGCGGTGCCACCAAATCCTAGGATGGGTCCTTGGTTGATTCTCTTGAAGAAGATTGCTCATCAATCTCATAATCTGCTTTCTGAGTTTGAGGTATGTAGAAGAAGTGTGTTGAGAAATTTTTTGGGGTGTTTTCTAAATGGGTCACACTTATGTATCACAATCAATTTTATTCTAAATAGTATCACAATCTCAAATATAAGTATTACAATATTTATTATAAGTAATGATGTATTTTTAATTCAAATTGGTATTAAATTTTCTACCATAAGTATTACAATTTCTATCCTAAGTAACATTCAAAAATATGCAAGATAGAAGAACATTATTTAGCGTACTTTACAATAACGTCTGGTATCCTTACAAAATTGTTAATATAATGCCAACAATACTTATGTTGACTTTGCAATAATGGCTAGTCTGTTTTTTGTTTTTTATATACTATCAAATAACGTCGCCGAAATAACGTCGATTTTTCAAAAAACCGTCGTCAAAAAATTATTATTTTTTTTTTTTTTAAAAAAGGGATACGACGTCGGTGCTCCAATCTCTGCTCCCAATTGTCACACTCATGAATACACCATTCAATATCAGCGTGACTTTCACTTCACAAAGTCTAGTAGTGAGGGGATATTGGAAGATGAAGATCATGGTTTACAAATAGAGGATAGAAACTCTAAAATTTTAGACTTTAGGGAATAGTAAATTGTAAATAAGAATTTTCTTTTTAAAAGTTATAATGGTCTTCGCCAAGTCAATTTGTAAGAATTTAGACGCGAGATAATTTTATTTATTTTTAATAAACAAGTCTCCTTGCTTATAAAATGTGTAAGGTGCCCTCAAAAAAAAACATATCAGCAAGATAGAAGGACTTGCATGCCAGCAATCCTTAATTGTAGAATACCTTACACAATGTATGCACATTGCATGTCAACCATGCCAATCAACCTCTGCATCCTCACACTCTTCATCTTTACTTTCCTCTGCCATGGACAATCCCAAACCAGTCCTGACAGATCAATTCTTCTTGATTTAAAGAAGCACTTTTCGAACTCACCAAACATCTCTCATCACTGGACTTCATCATCAGACCACTGTACCTGGCTGGGAATCACCTGCTGGAATGGAGTCGTCACCAAAATTCAGCTTGGCAGGCTAATCATCAACCACACAATCCCACCCTTCATCTGCGACCTGAAACATCTTACTCTTCTTGATCTCAACAACAACAATATCCCTGGATCATTTCCTGCATTTCTGTACAATTGTTCCAACCTTGAATACTTGGACCTTTCTTTTAACAACCTCAGTGGCATCATCCCTGATGATATTAGCCTGCTTTTTCCTCGACTACAGGTTCTTAAACTGTCTTCTAACTGGTTCGTGGGCGGCGTTCCAGCTGGAATTGAAGGCCTAAAAGGTCTGAAAGAACTTCAGCTAGCTGAGCTGTTCACAAATGGCTCATTCCCTCCACAGATTGGCAACCTGCTGAATCTTGAAGTTCTTGTTCTTAGCCAGAATAGTTTCTCACCACAGGAAATCCCACCAAGTTTTACCCAGTTGAAGAAACTGAGACACCTCTGGATGAAAGAGGCCAACTTGATTGGCAAAATCCCGGAAAATATCAGCAGCATGGAAGCACTAGAGTACCTGGATTTATGCAAAAATGACTTGAGTGGAAACATTCCAAGTGACTTGTTCCTGCTCAAGAATTTGACCACGGTTTTCCTCTACACAAACAGATTGTCTGGGCCTATTCCCCATCTAGTTATGGCATTGAATTTGAATGTAATTGATTTTTCTAATAACTGCTTGACGGGGAGCATTCCAGAAGACTTCGGAAAGATGGTAAAGTTGGAAAATTTGGCCTTGTTCATGAATCAATTATCAGGGAAAATACCAGTAGGCATAGGTAGACTGCCAGCACTGTCTTCTATTGAACTCTTCATGAACAATCTGTCAGGTGAACTTCCGCCAGATTTAGGTCGATTTTCAAAGCTTAAAGTTTTTGATGTCTCCACAAACCATCTTACAGGATCACTACCAGATGGTTTGTGTTATAATAAGGTATTGTATGGCATTTATGCTTTTGACAACAATCTCACGGGTGAGTTACCAAAATCACTTGAGGATTGCAACACCATGAGTGGAGTCAGGGTTCAGAGAAACAATCTTTCCGGTACAATTCCGGATGGTCTATGGACAATTGGGCCTTTGACAGAGTTGCTGATTAACAATAACCAGTTCACTGGTCAGCTGCCACAAAAGGTGGCATCAAATTTATCTCTAGTTGATATCAGCAACAACCGATTTTCGGGTGAAATTCCATCTGCAATCTCTTCTTGGAGCAAGCTAGATACCTTCAGGGCAAGCAATAATCTCTTGACAGGTAAAATTCCTCAAGAACTCACGGCTCTTAGATCTTTATCAGTCCTTATGCTTGATGGGAATATGCTTTCTGGAAATTTTCCTTCAAATATTATATCTTGGAAGTCATTGTCCACATTGAAAGTCCAGCTCAAAGACCCACCATGAAAGAAGCCTTGCAGATCCTTAGTGGACCGTAGTCTATATAGCAGCGTGGTATGTATCACTTTAATTCGCAAATTTTATGGTGGACTGCGGTCACAATGGATTGTGGTTAGTTGATATATATATATATATATATATAAAACACAATCTCAAAACCTACTTTTGGATATCAATTACAAAGCATATGTATGTAGTTTTACATGTTGGAATGAAATTTACATAGCATCTTCGCTAATGTTTGTAACTCGTGTTTTCAGGTATGTGGTAGAGTTCGTTCTCGTGAGAGCGGTTGTATGCTTTCTGGCTCCATTCCTTCCTTTTGGCTAGTTTTGATGTTCTCTTGTTAGACTCGTGGTCGGTAGACCTATGCTTAGACATTTTGGGATGTAATAATTTGGCTCTTGTTAGCCTTTTGGATTAGATGTTTAGTAACTATATTACTACTGTTATGCATTCACACATTCAAAACTCTATATTCACAGGTCCTATACTCCACATTCACAACTTGAGAACTCCACATTCACACATTCTAGGGTTACAAGTTGCTAGAACTTCTTAACTCTATTACAAATTCACACATGCATAACTCCGCATTCACGATTTCTATACTCCATATTCACAATTTGAAACCTCCACATTCACATATTTCTGGGCAACTCTACATTCACACCATCATAAATCTACATTCACGATTTCTATACTCTACATTCACACTTTGAAACCTCTACATTCACACATTTTTGGACAACTCTATATTCAGCAATATGTTTACTAATTTAAAAAAAAAAAAAAAAAAAAAAAAGACAAAAATGACGTAGTGTTGGACCTAGGTCCACCTTGCAAGGTGGACCTGGGTCCACAGCATAATTTGCCAATAATATTAACCACACGGTAGAAATAATTACCAGGGTTCAAGGCATGAATTAAATCCGGGGTATCACAGTTAGGGGGTATTTGGTTCAGGTCATTTGAGATTACCTAGGTAATCTAAGTTCGGTAATGTTATATTACCTTGTTTGGTTCAAATTATGAGATTACCTGGTAATGTTATATCACCTCAAAGCTGATGTGGCGGTAATGTTTCATGGTAATGTGATTACACTCATTTTCTTAGGTAGTCTTAAATTATCTTGAATTATTCCAACTTTGTCCTTATTAACTAATCCTTATAATAATAATAATAATAATAATAATAATAATAATAATAATAAATATATGTTTATATAATCAAATATACATGTGTATATTTATATATTTATTTTTCTTAATATTTAAGCATTGATAAAAATTCATACATATAAATAAATAAATATGTGTGTGTGTGTGTGTGTATTGAGGAGATTATAGTAAATTGATTCATATAACCTAAAATAAAACCCTAAACTAAACAAGATAATATTATATTCAACAATTCAAACCAAACACATAAGGTAATTTTACATTCCCAAAATCTCGGATTACCTTCCTAGAAGTAATCCTATTACCTGAGGTAATCTAAGATTCCGTAGACCAAACACCCCTTAAAGTCTTAAAGCTCTATGAGAGACAAGGAAGCAAGAGGAAGAGTGAGAAGATGAGCTGAGCCGTGGAAATGAAATGAGGAATGATACTGTCTAACCCTTAAAAAAATTCCAACCACCTAGGTGGTTGAAAACGAAAATCAATTTAAATATTTAACAGAAAACTTTCCGACCACCCTCAAGAGTGGTCGGAAATACCGACCTCTAAAGAAAAGGTAGTCAAAAATTTCGACCTCTTTCCATCTAGACATTTAGTGTAACTTTTCGATGAAAAATGGATAAATATGTCACTTTTTTTTTACCATTTTTGTAAATGGTCAGAAATGTGATCCGAAAATCGAATATTTCCAGTAGTGACCGTAGGTTTCATTTTTAAAACTCATTCCTGACATCCCTATTAGGCCCATCCCAATAGTCTATTTTGGCACAAATTTTAATAGAAAAAAATTGACACGTTACGTTTTACACAAATGGGAGAATGAGATTTTAGCCATTTTTTTTTTCCTGCAAGTATGGGATTTTGTCGGAAAATGGTGGGCCCTGCCCAGAGAAGAAGAAGTTGGGCTTGTGATTATGTATATTTTATATATTTTTTCTGTTTTAGATTTTGTTTTATTATTATTTTTTTTTTCCTTCACCTCATTTTCTCTTTCTTAATCACACTTACAAAGAACTCCTCAAAAACCACACTAAAATTACAACTATTGTGGAAGGCCTTACAAAGTTACAATGTCACAATGTGGAATGTGGGACTATGTCAGGATGTGTACACAATCAGCAAAAATTATATTAAAAAATATTATTATATTTCCAGGTTGACTGCAAGTCATTGCGCACGCTGTATTATGTTTACGAAGTCTACCGTTGACTCTAGTCAACTAATTGATGTCATTGTTTAAACGCAACAACTTGCTGAAAGGACATAAAGGTATTCATCCAGCTGAGTACTGGCAGATAGATACAAAGAATTGCCATCACTTTGTCCATTTTCTATTTAACTCTCTCCAATTTAACAGACAGCAGGAGGAAAAAAATAAGAAGTGGAGCCACTAACACAATTATCAAAATAATCATATCGAAGCCATTCAAAATGGAGGGACCTCCAATGTGGAAGACCAATAATTAACCATTTATCCACTTCAATGGAAGACCACTAGTGTAATGTAGCCCTACTAAATGGGCTATTTGCAAGAAGATGGCCATCACACTGGAAAGAAATAACAGGTTTTGAGGTTCATCAACACAATTTTGAGAACCGACAGTCCATATATACTTCCTGAAAAGAAAACCTCAAAATCGGTGCCAGAATGCCCATGAAAACCTTATCATCATCAACCCAAATCAACCTCTGTGTCCTCGCAGTCTTTATCTTCACTTTCCCTTTATATGTATATGTAGAGTCCCAGTCCCAAACTAGTAGCATCATTTCTGAAAGATCAATTCTTCTTGATATAAAGAAGCACTTTTCGAACCCACCAAATATCTCTCACTGGACTTCATCATCGGACCACTGTACATGGCCGGAAATTACCTGCCGGAACGGCGTGGTCACCGGAATTCAGCTTGGTGGGCTACTTATCAATGACACAATCCCACCCTCCATCTGCGACCTGAAAAATCTGACCCTTCTTGATCTCCAAAACAACAATATCCCTGGATCATTTCCTAAAATTCTCTACAATTGTTCCAGCCTTGAAAACTTGGACCTTTCTTTTAACAGCTTCAGTGGCATCATCCCTGATGATATTAGCAAGCTTTCGCCTCAGCTCAAGGTTCTTAATCTCTCTTCTAACGGCTTCATGGGTGGCATTCCAGCTGGAATTGGAGGCCTGAAAGGTCTAAAGGAACTTCAGCTAGCTGGAGTGGTGTCAAATGGCTCATTCCCTTCAGAGATTGGCAACTTGTTGAATCTTGAATTTCTTGTTCTGAGCTGGAATTCGTTTTCACCACAGGAAATCCCACCCAGTTTTACCCAGTTGAAGAAACTGAGAATCTTCTGGATGCAACAGGCCAATTTGATAGGCAAAATCCCAAAAAATATGAGTGCCATGGAAGCTCTAGAGTACCTGGATTTAAATACAAATGACTTGAGTGGGAACATTCCTAATGACTTGTTTCTGCTCAAGAATTTGACCACAATTTTCCTCTACAAGAACAGGTTGTCAGGGCCTATTCCTCGCCCAGTTATGGCCTTGAATTTGAAGGTAATTGATTTTTCTAATAACAGCCTGACAGGGAGCATTCCAGAAGATTTCGGACATCTGGCAAAGTTGGAGGGATTGGCCTTGTTCATGAATCAATTATCAGGCCAAATACCAGTAGGCTTAGGGAGATTGCCAGCATTGTCTTCTATTGAACTCTTCATGAACAATCTGTCAGGTGAACTTCCGCCAGATTTTGGTCGATTTTCAAAGCTTACAGTTTTTGATGTCTCCTCAAACCATCTTATAGGTTCACTACCAGATGGTTTGTGTGATAACAAGGTGTTGATTTCCATGATTGCCTTTGACAACAATCTCACGGGTGGGCTACCGAAATCATTTGAGGATTGCAACACCTTGAGAGGGGTCAGGGTTGAGAGGAACAATCTTTCTGGTACAATTCCTGATGGTTTGTGGGCAGCTATGAATTTGACAATGTTGGTGATTAGCAATAACCAGTTCACTGGTCAGCTTCCACAAAAGGTGGCATCAAATTTATCTCTAGTTGATATCAGCAACAACCGATTTTCGGGTGAAATTCCACCTGAAATCTCTTCTTGGAGCAAGCTAGATACCTTCAGGGCAAGCAATAATCTCTTAACAGGTAAAATTCCTCAAGAGCTCACGGCTCTTAGTTCGTTATCAGTCCTTAAGCTTGATGGGAATAAGCTTTTTGGAAATTTTCCTAAAAATATTATATCTTGGAAGTCATTGTCCACATTGACTTGCAGTAGAAATCAGCTTTCCGGCACAATACCTCCAGCACTAGGTCTTTTACCAAACCTTTATCAGCTAGACCTGTCTGAAAACCAATTCTCCGGGGAAATACCACCTGAAATTGGCCGTAAACCAATTTCACTCAATCTGTCCTCCAATCATTTCTCGGGGAAAGTCCCAGATCAATTTGAAGGTGCAGCTTTCCAAAGGAGCTTCTTGAATAATCCTGGTCTTTGTGCTACTATGCCCTCAATAGGCCTCAGGGATTGTGGGGCAAAATCTGACAAATCCAACAAGATTTCAGCCAAAGTTATTGCCATTCTAGGAAGTACAGTAGCATTTTTATTTGTAGTGATCATTCTATATATGGTGTATTTGTTCAGAAGTTACAAGAAAAGAGAACGAGCATTATTGGCTCGCGATTGGAAGCTCAAATCATTCCACACTTTGAGCTTCAACCAATCAAACATTATACCAAATTTAAGAGAGGAAAATGTGGTCGGGAGTGGTGGATCAGGGAAAGTTTATGTTGTGCCATTGAGTAATGGAGAGAAAGTTGCTGTAAAGAGGATTTGGAGCAAGCACAAGTTGGATGAGATGCTTGAGAAGGAGTTTCAAGCAGAAGTTGGGATACTGGGCACAATTCGTCATTCCAACATAGTGAAGCTCTGGTGCTGCATTTCAAGTGAAGAATCAAACCTACTTGTTTATGAATACATGGAAAATCGCAGCCTCGACCTATGGCTTCATGCAAAAAGAAGACCACCCGGCGAATTCCTGGATTGGCCAACTAGGCTACGCATCGCAATTGGAGCTGCTCAAGGGTTGTCCTATATGCATCACGATTGCTCACAACCAATTGTTCATAGAGATGTGAAATCCAGCAATATTCTTTTAGATTCAGAGTTCAATGCCAAGATTGCAGATTTTGGCCTCGCCAGAACATTGATAAATCATGGAGATCCCAACATAGTGTCCACAGTTGCTGGCTCCTTTGGCTATATAGCTCCTGGTAAGTCACTATATTTCAAGACTTGAAACTAGCTAGGGATGTTAATTGGACCAACTCGTTAGATTTTGGGCAAGTCCTGAAGCACTGTTGGGCTAAATGGCTTTTTTTAGATTGGATTGCTCCTAACTGTGGATTGTCGGGTTTATCGAACGGGTTAAACCACTAAACTAAAATTGAAAAGTGAAGGTGTATATTTACATTTGGTCGAGTGTGATGAGTTTTGAAAAAAATACACCAACTACATCAACAAATTAGAACAGATAATGTTGATAAAATTATGTTTAGGCCCTGTTTGGTTAATGACTGTTGGCTGATTGGGTTGGCTGTTTGGGTTAGAAGGTATGATTTGTAGATAACATTGGTTGATTGTAAAAAGTTGTTTGATAAATTAGCTGTTAGCTGATAGCTGTTTGGTATAATTTCTTTTCTCAAAAAGCTAATTGAAAAGGCTACTTTGAGTAGCCTTTTGAATTTTAGCATTTTGGAGTTACAAAAAGCTTATTATTTACCAACTAATAGTGGTCAAATAAGCCAAAATTGGCTGATAGGGATTATTTACCAAACAGGGCCTTAGTGTATATATGTATTATTTTTTTTAGAAAAGCCTGCGAGTTGGTCCATGGCCCGCCAACTCGCACCGGCAAAGCCTGTGAACCTGCATTTTAGCAGACAAAAAATTTTAAGTCCTAACTCGCCCCATCCCGGATTGAATTAGAACCAACCCTACTTAAACTCTGTAATGTCTTACTCATAATTTCATAAGTTAATTAAACCTCTGCTTTAATGCTTATTCCAGAGTATGCACACACTAGAAAAGTGAATGAGAAGATTGATGTGTATAGCTTCGGTGTGATACTTCTGGAACTGGTGACGGGAAGAGAGCCGAACGATGGAGACATGGATTGGTGCCTAGTTGACTGGGCGCGATACTATGTTCAAGAAGGAAACCCCATTGAGGATGCTTTAGATGAGGAAATAAAGGAGGCAGAGAACATTGATGAGATGTGTGGAGTATTCAGGCTGGGGATATTCTGTACTGGTGCAAATCCTGCTAAAAGACCCTCCATGAGAGAGGTCTTGCGGTTCCTCCTCGATTGCAGCTCTCAATCAGCAAATGGAAAAGAAATGAGTGTTAGTGAGCGCGATGTTTCACCGCTTCTCAAGTGTTCTAGTAGTGAGGGGATATTGGAAGATGGAGATGATGGTTTAAAGCCAGGCCAGTTGTAGTTTAAAAATATATAGAAGATAGAATGGACTCGACAAATTGAGTATGGGTTGTTTTACTACGAATTCAACATCTCTATTAATCCAAAGGGTTGATTCAAGTGGCAAATGAATTTCTTAGTAAGGACGATCTTCGGGATAAACCGGATTCAATACCCACAAGTGACAATTTATCTTGAGCTAGTTCTTGTGCCTCTTAGAGCGAATGAGAATTACTTAGGTGGAGCCAGACCGTTAAATGGACGGAGAAAGACCCGAACCACCTTCTGGTTTAAACACAAAAGAAAGAATGTCTATTGAGAAATTCAGAAAGTAGAACAACACTAAGGAGAAAATCAATGTACGTGTACGGGAGTATCTTCTGCAATTTCATAGAATTCATGGATGCAGGTAAGTCATATCTTCTAAGTACATCATATTTTGTGTAAATCGTGACAAAGTCACTATAGTTTAGTTGCATGTTTTATCGCTTGAGATGGCTTCCTAGCTATAATTATATTTTTGGGTCATAAAAAGTGTCTTTGATCATTATAACAATATCTCTATTATAAATAACAATTTATTTATTTTAAATATGTATTAAATTTTTTGTAATAAGTATTATGATTTCACATAAATGTGACTCATTTGCAAAATTATATGTTTCCTTGATAATTGCACATGTAGCATAAATTTTTCGTTGACAATAACATTTTGCGGCATTAAAGTTTGATTAGTGAGTTTCTTGTGAGTTGTAACATTAAGACATTTTAATGTTCATATTTAAGGGATGTCTTTAAAGAATGATATAGTGAGTTATATGAATGATTGAAGTTATATATTATATTGCTACCCAAGGTGAGCAATTGCATATAGTCTAACATTTAAATGGACATATCAATGGATCTAGGTAGAGTGATATGTATATTCAAAGATAGCATACTTATTTAACTGAAGTATTTTGTGATTGTCCAATAAATTGTGTTTATTTTGGCATTAATTATGTTATGTATGTTTAAGTATTACCGAAAGTTGAACTTCATTGAAAGTTTATTATTTATTAAAATTTTGAATCTGTTATTGTTAATTCAAGACATTAATGGTAAACATGTATGAACTTTTGCAGCTTTGATTAACCTTTTTGCATCGGGAAATGTTGTGGATAAATTTAATGGGTTGAATTCCAAGCCAATCCGTGATCATTGCGATGAGATGGCCAATCTTTCACAAAAGTTAATAAGCTTGGGAATGGAAGTGAATGATTCTTGGTTAGTACACTTCTTTATTATTTTTCTTCCACCTGGCCAGCAAAGTTTGCTCAGTTCAAGGTGAACTATAACACCCTTAAGAAAAAGTGCAGAATTTTTAGAACTTAAACATCTACTACATCAAGAGGAAGGGATACTGAAGAAAATGAAGGATAATTTTGTTCATCTCGTATTCCACGATGGTTCTAATAGCAACAAGTTCAAACTAGGTAAGAGGAATGAAGAAGAACAAGGCCCAATGAAAGTTCATGCAGGTCAAATTCAAAACGTTGTTAGGTGTTTCTTTTATAAGAAATATTGTCCTAAAACAAGAGCATGGTTCCAAAAGAAAGGTATAAATTATTATTTTTTTTTTTTTTGCTTTGAATAAAATTTTATAAAAGTACCAAACAATACATGGTGGTTAGAGTCTTGTGCTTTTACTCATGTGTTTCACATTTTTCAGGGATTCAATTTGATCCAGCTCATAAAAGAACCCGTACAAGTACTTGTTCATGGGGAACAAGATGAAAGCATAGGTACGCCATGGTATAAGTAGATTAAATCTCAAATAGAGCGAGAAAATTATGTAATACCAGTTAATCATTACCTTGTATAATTAGAATAATTTTGGTAGCTTAATAATTATAAGCATTAGTATAATAGTATAAATAGCCTTATTGTATATTCAAGGATAACCATAGAAACATATCACAACCCTAATACATATACATACACATACATGTGTGTGTGTAGGTTCAAATGCGGATGTGTGGTGAGAGAAGAGTCTTTAATCTTGTCAAAATCAACGAAAATCCAAGATTAATAATTATTAAAAAAAAACGTGGTAATTTTGTGTATTTGTCAAACTTAAAGTGCGTGATTTTCCTTCTTAAGGTGCGTGGTTTTCATTCCTTCTTTAGGTACGTGGTTTCTGTGTTTAAGGTGCGTCAGTTCTTACGTGAGAACTTAAGGTGTGTTTTTATTGAAACTTAAGGTGCGTTGATCTAAAGCTTTATGTGCGTGGTTTTACTTCTTAAGGTGAGTGATTTTTCTTCTTAAGGTGTGTGGTTTGTGTGGTTAAGGTGCGTCAGTTGTTGAAACTTAATCTGCGTCGGTTTAAAACTTCAAGTGTGTGGTTTTCCTTTTTAAGGTGTGTGGTTTCTTTACTTAAAGATGCGTTAGTTATAATATTCAGGTACCCCATTTTAAAACTTTAGGTGCGGGGTTTGTGTTCTTAAGGTGTTTTGTATATGTGTTAAGGTGTTTTGTATATGTGCTTAAGATGCGTTGTTTGTGTACTTAAGGTGCGTCATTTTCATGCTTAAGGTAAAGTTGTTTAGTTCTTTCCAGATGCGTGTTTCTTTTTTTAAATTTTCATTGATTTGAGCCGTTGATCTAGATTTGATCAATGACTCAAATTAAATTACACGTCTATACCGGACCAAATTCTCGCACCAGAACCACTCCCTATATGTATATTGAAAGTCCGTAGGAGAAAACTAAGAAGTAAGAACTAATCACAACCTTATATCTGGAAAAATTGAACGCACCAGATCAAATTTAAAAAAAAAATGCGGACTGCAAACGTGAACACTAAAATCTGCTACTTAGTATTAATGTTTTACACATTTAGTGTTAACATTTTGCATATTTAGTATTAAAAGTTACCATTGCGAAAATGCAAAAGTACATTGCAATTAAGGTTTGGATTTTAGAGTTTTATTATTTAGTTTTTGATTTTTTTTTTATCTAGTAGTTCACTTTTTACTGCTTAAGGTCTAACATTTATAGCTTAGATTTAAAATTTAGTTTTTTTTTTGTTGATTTTATAGAATTAACCAAATTTGCATATTTAGTTGTTAACGATGACATATTTAAGTGTTAAAGTTTGCACAGTGGAGTTGATGATAATTACGAAACTGCCACCAACCACCACGTCTTTTTTTTTTTTTTTTTTTTTTTGAATCTGATCAAATCCGTCGAATTTTTATAGATATAAAGCTGAAATTAGTTCTTATTTCGTTCTTATAAAAGTGTTCTCACATGATCCATAGCCGATATATGTAGAGTTAATACCATCCAGAATCCTCCGAGTATAGTGGTTTTACCATGTTTAGTCATAAACTTTCAAATTGACCATTAGTGGTCCTTCAACTTTCAAATTGTTACCATTTGTGGTCCAAGTAACCACCCTCATTCCTGTAATTGTGTTATTCAGAAAATACTACACTCATCTGGTATCAGAGCCAGGTTAGGAACCCCATCACCCTCTCTCCTCCTTTCCCGTAACCAACCATGACCACCTCTGCTGACGGTGCGATCACCCCGTCCAGTGCTCCTCCCTCGTCGCCGACACCCATTCTGTCGACTTTTAAAATTTAATCAGCACTAGTCTTACTAGAAGGATCTACTTTTAAAATTTGACCATGGATGGTTAACTTGGACCACAGATAGTAGCAATTTAAAAGTCAAATGACCACAGGTGATCAATTTGAAAGTTTAGAACTAAACGTGACAAAATCACAATACTCGGAGTACCCCAGATAATATTAACTCCCTATATATATATATATATATATATATATATATATATATATATATATATATATATATATATATATATATATATATATATATAAAACATTTTNTATATATATATATAAGTACATAGATTAAACATTTCTAAAAATATAGGTTTCAACCTATAAAAATGGTAATGATTTTTGTAATTTAGAACTTTATGTTCACAAATTTAGAACTCTACGTTCACAATTTTAGATCTTTACGTAGATTCAAAAATTGTGTTATAATGTTGAACATAGAGTTTTGATACTGTTGAATATAGAGTTAGGAAATTGTGAACATAGAGTTATAAAATTGTGAATATAGAGTTATGAAATTGTGAACATATAGCTATGAAATTGTGAACATGACGTTATAAAATTGTGAACATGGAATTATAAAATTGTGCACATGAGATTATAAAATTATGAACATAGAGTTATAAAATTGTGAACATAAACCCGGGTCCACCTTGCAAGATGGACCTGAATCTATGGCATAACAACTGACAGGCAAATTATTGAATGGACCATGGTCCACACAGCCAAAAATAAAAAGTACATTATTTTTATACTGTAGCTACATTATTTTTATGCTGTATATATCAAATAATGTACCTTCAGTACAAAAATAATGTACCTTAAAATAATGTACCTACAGTATAAAAATAGTGTACCTTCAGTACAAAAATAATGTACTTTTTATTTTTGGTCCACACAGCTGTGTGGACCAAAAATAAAAAGTACATTATTTTTGTATTGAAGGGGCCAGATCCATGCAATAATGATTGCAACTGACGTGTCAAAGTAGATGCTGTGTGGACCAAAAATAAAAAGTACATTATTTTTGTATTGAAGGGGCCAGATCCATGCAATAATGATTGCAACTGACGTGTCAAAGTAGATTGAAACCCTGCAATGGGGCGAATTAAGATTATAAAAGATAAGGTCCACAAAAATGTGGGCCTAGCGAAGGCCCGCAGCAGCGTGGGTCGCGGGCTATGACTTGTTTATTAAAATAAAATTTAAAAAATTCTCTCCAGTCTTTATTATCACAACTGAAATTGACTTCGTGAAGACTTATGTTGACTCTACAGTAATGGCTAGTCTTCTCCTCACAAAAATCTGCAAGATAGAAGCTAGGATTTGCATGCCAACCATCCTTACTTGTAGAATACCTTAGAATATATTCACATTGCATGCCAGCCCATGCCAATCAACCTCTGCATCCCCACACTCTTCATCTTCACTTTCCTCTGCCATGGACAATTCCAAACCAGTCCTGACAATTAAAGTCACTGCCTAGAATATATGCCCATTGCATGTAATATCAACAATATCATTCTCAACCATAATCAATCTCTGCATCCTTATGCTCTTCATCTTCACTTTACCCTTCCCAAACCAGAAGTATCAAATCTTTTTTATTTAAAGAACTTTTCAAATTCGCCAAATATCTCTCACTGGAATACATCATCCGACCACTGCACATGGCCGTAATTAACAAACTTATACGGGATGTTAAATTGCTAATAACAGCCAGTTACTATGTTATTTAAAAACAAAATTACTAAAAGACCACTACGTTGACTACCCAAAGACTACTAAGTTGACTCAGCAATAATGGCCTCCTTACAAAATTGTTAAAATAGGATTTTCATGCCAACAATCGTTACTTGTAGGATACCTTAAAATCACTGCCCAGAATATATGCACATTTCATGTCAACCATGCCATTCAGCCTCTGTATCCTCACACTCTTCATCTTCACTTTCCTCTGCATAACTGACGCAATTGAAACTGAGGGTTAGTTTCGGCATATTATATTTAACAAAGATGTTTGTTGCCTGGAATTGCTAAACGCCTGAGCTCCCGGAATCCGACGGTAACTAATAAACTTACATAGGATTAGATGTGTCAAAATAGACCAGGGTGGGATGAATTAAGATCATAAAAGATATGATTGGCAAAAATGTGGACCTAACGGGCTGCGGGGGCTAGCCGTGAAGGCCCGCAGCCCGCGTGTGCTGCGGGTTAGTACTTGTTTATTAAAAGAAAAAATTCTCTCCCGTCACCATTATCAGAACTGAATATGTACGTATTGACTTGACGAAGACCATGAAATTGACTCTGAAATAATGTGGCTAGTTTTTCTCCTCTCAAAAATCTGCAAGATAGAAGGATTTGCATGCCAACAATCCTTACTTGTAGAATACCTTAAAATCACTGCGCATAATATATGCACATTGCATGTCAACCATGCCAATCAACCTCTGCATCCTCACACTCTTCATCTTTACTTTCCTCTGCCATGGACAATCCCAAAGCAGTGGCAACAGTCCTGACAAATCAATTCTTCTTGAGTTAAAGAAGCACTTTACGAACTCACCAAATATCTCTCATCACTGGACTTCATCATCAGGCCACTGTACCTGGCTGGGAATCACCTGCCGGAATGGCCTCGTCACCAAAATTCAGCTTGGTAGGCTAATCATCAACGACACAATCCCACCCTTCATATGCGACCTGAAAAATCTCACTCATCTTGATCTCAACAACAACAATATCCCTGGATCATTTCCTGCATTTCTGTACAATTGTTCCAAACTTGAATACTTGGACCTTTCTTTTAACAACCTCAGTGGCATCATCCCTGATAATATTAGCCTGCTTTTTCCTCGACTAGAGGTTCTTAAACTGTCTTCTAACTGGTTCGTGGGCGGCGTTCCAGCTGGAATTGAAGGCCTAAAAGGTCTGAAAGAACTTCAGCTAGCTGGACTGTTCACAAATGGCTCATTCCCTCCAGAGATTGGCAACCTCCTGAATCTTGAAGTTCTTGTTCTTAGCCAGAATAGTTTCTCACCACAGGAAATCCCGCCAAGTTTTGCCCAGTTGAAGAAACTGAGACACCTCTGGATGAAAGAGGCAAACTTGATCGGCAAAATCCCGGAAAATATCAGCAGCATGGAAGCACTAGAGTACCTGGATTTATGCCAAAATGAGTTGAGTGGAAACATTCCAAGTGACTTGTTCCTGCTCAAGAATTTGACCACGGTTTTCCTCTACACAAACAGATTGTCTGGGCCTATTCCCCGTCCAGTTATGGCATTGAATTTGAATGGAATTGATTTTTCTAAGAACAGATTGACAGGGAGCATTCCAGAAGACTTGGGAAAGCTGACAAAGTTGGAGGGTTTGCAATTGTTCATGAATCAATTATCAGGCAAAATACCAGTAGGCATAGGTAGATTGCCAGCACTGTCTTCTATTGAACTCTTCATGAACAATCTGTCAGGTGAACTTCCGCCAGATTTTGGTCGATTTTCAAAGCTTACAGTTTTTGATGTCTCCTCAAACCATCTTATAGGTTCACTACCAGATGGTTTGTGTGATAACAAGGTGTTGATTTCCATGATTGCCTTTGACAACAATCTCACGGGTGGGCTACCGAAATCACTTGAGGATTGTAACACCTTGAGTGGAGTCAGGGTTGAGAGAAACAATCTTTCTGGTACAATTCCTGATGGTCTGTGGACAGCTGGACCTTTGACAAGGTTGTTGATTAACAATAACCAGTTCACTGGTCAGCTGCCACAAAAGGTGGCATCAAATTTATCTCAAGTTGATATCAGCAACAACCGATTTTCGGGTGAAATTCCTCCTGTAATATCTTCTTGGAGCAAGCTAGATACCTTCGGGGCAAGCAATAATTTCTTAACAGGTAAAATTCCTCAAGAACTCACGGCTCTTAGTTCTTTATCAGCCCTTAAGCTTGATGGGAATAAGCTTTCTGGAAATTTTCCTAAAAATATTATATCTTGGAAGTCGTTGTCCACATTGACTTGCAGTAGAAATCAGCTTTCCGGCACAATCCCTCCAGCATTAGGTCTTTTACCAAACCTTTATCAGCTAGACCTGTCTGAAAACCAATTCTCCGGGGAAATCCCACCTGAAATAGGCCGTAAACCAATTTCACTCAATCTGTCCTCCAATCATCTCTCGGGGAAAATCCCAGATCAATTTGAAGATTCAGCTTTTCAAAGGAGCTTCTTGAATAATCCTGGTCTTTGTGCTACTATGCCCTCATTAGGCCTCAGGGATTGTGGGGCAAAAACTGAGAAATCTAACAAGATTTCAGTTGAAGTTATTGCCATTCTAGCAGCATTTTTAGTCGTAGTGGCCGGTCTATATATGGTGTTCAGAAGTTTCAAGAAAAGAAAACGACCATTATTGGTTCAGGATTGGAAGCTCACACCATTCCACAATTTGAGCTTCGACCAATCAAACATTATACCAAATTTAAGAGAGGATAATGTGGTTGGGAGTGGTGGATCAGGGAAAGTTTATGTTGTGACGTTGAGTAATGGAGATAAAGTTGCTGTCAAGAGGATTTGGAACAAGAACAAGTTGGATGAGATGCTTGAGAAGGAGTTTCAAGCAGAAGTTAAAATACTGGGAACAATTCGTCATTCCAACATAGTGAAGCTCTGGTGCTGCATTTCATGTGAAGAATCAAACCTTCTTGTGTATGAATACATGGAAAATCGCAGCCTGGATCTGTGGCTTCATGCAAAGAAAAGATCACATGGCCAATTCCTTGACTGGCCTACTAGACTGAAGATCGCAATCGGAACTGCTCAAGGGCTGTCCTATATGCATCACAACTGCTCACCACCAATTGTTCATAGGGATGTGAAATCCAGCAATGTTCTTCTAGATTCAGAGTTCAATGCCAAGATTGCAGATTTCGGCTTAGCCAGAATGTTGATGAAACATGGTGATCCCAACACAATGTCCACCTTTGCTGGCACATGTGGGTATATAGCTCCTGGTGAGTCACTATACATATATATGTTGCCACACGTACTATCTAACTAAATTTGTCTTACAAATAATAAATTTTGCAAGTTAAACTTTTGTTTGATAATGTTGATCTCAGAGTATGTAAAAACTAGAAAAGTGAATGAGAAGATTGATGTGTATAGCTTCGGGGTGATCCTTCTGGAACTGGTGACAGGAAGAGAGCCGAACGATGGAGATATGGATTGGTGCCTAGCTGACTGGGCACGATACTATGTTGTAGAAGAAAACCCCATTGAGGATGCTTTAGATGAGGAAATAAAGGAGGCAGAGAACATAGATGTGATGTGTGGAGTGTTCAAGCTAGGGATCTTCTGTACTGGTAAAACTCCAGCTCAAAGACCAACCATGGGAGAAGCCTTGCGGATCCTCCAACATCCCAGCCCTCTATCACCATATGGCAAAGAAATAAGTGTTAGTGAGCGTGATGTTTTACCGCTTATTAAGTGTTCTAGTAGTGAGGATATATTGGAAGATGGAGATCGTGGTTTACAAATAGAGGATAGAAACTCTACAATTTTAGACTTTAGGCAATATTAGATTGTAAAAAAGCAGTTTTTTTTTTCTCCCAAATTGGGTTCCTGAATTGGAACTCTCACCCTCCAGCCCGATAAAGCATGTGCGGAGATGTAAATCATGTTAACTTAGTAGCTTAGCAAATAGGGCCAAATGGGGATCTGCCCACTTTATTTAGGTAATACTATATTGTAAATAAGTAGTTTTTTTTTTTTAATTTAATTGTTTTGATCCTCTGTTGGCTTTAAATAGTACAAATTTGATAATCAATAACATTTTTTTAAAATAATCAATAACATTATTAGATGAAATAAAAAGTTAAAAATTAATATGATGAAATCATTATAGTCAATCATTCTACTAGTTTATTCTTGAGTTAATACCATTTTTGGTTCTAGATTTATAGGTGACAATACATTTTTAGTCATTTTATATTAGAACATGCACTTTTGATCCTAGTATTATTGTGGCATGACCATTTTGGGTCTCTTATTAATAAATCAGTTTAAATATCGCTAAATACAAGGACATTTTGGTCTTCAATTATGAATGTTTTCAAACAAATAAACATAACAAATATAGCGGTTCAACATAATTAATTTGTATAAAAATGATTGAAATGTCTTTGTATTTAACGATATTTCAACGATTTTGTTGCTGGAGGACTAAAATTGGTTATGCCACAATATACTAGGAGCAAATGAATATGTTCAAATAAAAAAGGACTAAAAATGGATTATCAACTATAAATCTAGGACAAAAAATGGAATTAACTCTTTTTTTTTTGAAAACTAAAGAACCAGATATATTAATGCAAAAGAGCTGAAATAGAGTCGGGAGGGACAGAGTCCCAGTACAAAGTATCTAAAGATGAAAATGCCTGAGAGGCAAGAGTATAAACAATAACATTTGTTGTTCTAGGTACCCAATTAATCTGGCATTGGTTAAACGTTGACACCGATGCCCTACACGCATCAATGGCGAGGCCAGCGAGGATCGAAACGACGGTTGCGACGCTGTTAAACCATTCCGGAGTTGCAAGCAGTCCGTGAGCAGTTGGACGTCCGTAACCTCCTTGTGCCGAAGCCACAGTAGCACCTCTTCGCAAGCAGCAGCCTCTGCCATTAATGGACTAAAGCAATCCGGCAGAGCACCTGCGCACGCTGCTACAAAACATCCCTCCTGAGATAACAAGACCGCTCCATAGGTTGTTCTTGTGGACTCGGCATGATAACCTGCGTCGAAGAAGCATCGCTGCAAACTCGACGTCGCATGAACTGGACCGCCAGAAGCAGCCGGCTGACCCACAGGCTGCGTGTGAACAGTGGTGGCTGTCGTGCGGTAGTGCACATCCCTCCACTCGTGCAAAGCTTATGGAAATAACTCTTTATTCTTTAAATAAATCAAAACCACGAGTAATTTTATAGAGAAGGTAATGCAAAAGGAAGTAAAGAAATAACAAGAATAGAGTGATAAAGGAATTAAGGAAATTTTATAGATAAGGTAATTGATGGTTTTCCGACCTTCAGGTGATCGGCCGGCGAGCCAACACGATAGGAAAACTAGAAATATGATATATAACCCTATGGGTTGCCTCTCTCAACTCTTTGTATTAGTCTCGCTCAAATCAGGTGTCCCTCTCAAAATGATTTGTACAACCTTTTATACTAGGCCCCTGGGCCATTACATGTCTGCTCCAGATTAATGATACAAATTAATACTCATAAAGTGCATTAAATACACTCAATTATGGATCTTCAATCGTGAATGTCCGTTGGCTTTCCCAAGGTTCTTAACCTCGTAGGTTAAGGTTCCTCAGACATGTTCTGTGCTTGACCGAAAGCCTCAAACACTCAACCTTCCGTCCCACTCGTCCAGCCATTCGGCCGAGAGCCTTGATCAATCAGCCTTTCCTTCGACTCGTCCGGCCATCCAGCCGAGAGCCTTGATCTCTTAGTTTTTCTTTCGACTCGTCTGGTCATCCAACCGAGAGCCTTGATCTCTCAGTCTTCCTCCCGACTCGTCCGGCCATCCAGCCGAGAGCCTTGATCTCTCAGTCTTCCTTGACTCGATCTTGTTCCTCGCAATGATCGCTCCTCTTCGCTCGTTCCTTCCTGCTTTATCTGACTCGTCCATCCAGCCAGACTCATATCCCATCATCTAGTCCCTCACTTTTCTAGGTCTAAAGAAATGCGACCTGGGAAAGTACATATTCTGACAACTGGATCTGTATCTCTTTTATATTCCTCTTTCCTCTCACTTCATCAATCAAATCCCTGATCTCACTCGATTACCAAAGAAATCTTACCAAATCTGTATTTAGAACCTTCCTTCTCTGACAGGCCGTCATTTTTTATCTCCATCCCTTCCTTTTATTACATTTGCTGGCCATTCCCTCGTTCGCCACACATATAAATAGCCCACTCCCTTCTACTCGAATGTCTCACCAACTCATTTCTTGCCCTTTTTGCAGATCACAATGAAGAGAAGTCACTCTAATGACGCTCAAGACACCGCTCTAAGCGTTTGGCGGAACAAACTCGGCTGGAAATGCTACGGCAGCGAAAATTGCTCATGGAGGCCATGAGGTTGGCGATACCCGAGAAAATCCCTTGTTCATTCCTTCAGACGAGGAAAAGGAAGTGGTGGTCCTGTTTCCTGCTAAATCAGAAGTTTCCCTCCCTGACAATCTAGACTATGATTCCGACTATTTGGACTTCCTTGTAGAGACGAAGGCTATGGCTAAAGCCCCCTGCGAACACTCCGCCGATGCTATTGCAAGTGGCAGCGCCTGATGTGAACTCTTCTCCAACTTCGGTTCCGGCGTTGCCGTGGACTGACCCTCCATCTCCTTTCACTCCGATGCCATCTTCTGTGGCAAGCAATTCTCCTGTCCAAACCGCCCCTCCAACCTAATCCCACGAAGAAGAGGAGATCCTCCTCTAGTACTAGGTGTAAGCTTGCTAGGCCCTTCGGGGAAATTTTGTAATCGGCTCGGATGAACTAATGAATAAAATGTTTTACATTATGTATTCACTCTCCCTGGTCCTCATTGATCACCTCATAAAGATCCCCGTCGTCATTTGTTCTCAACTTCGAGACAACTGTTCGCGTCCTCGTGATAACCACCCCTCGGGGTCCTCTTAACCTTCCATTATTCGTTCTTCAAGGAATCTTCCCTCCAAAGATACATGATGCGCCGAGTGTCGACTCCTACTCCAAGACTCCGACCATCTAACATACCGACCTTATGGCTTCTTTTTCCACTCCCTTTTCAAGGAGCCACGGTTGACCGAGTGCCGACTCCTTTTTCGGGACTCCGGTCCAACCGAAACATCAACTTATGAGTTCTTTTCGCACTCCCTTCTCAGGGAGGCACGGTTGACCGAGTGCCGACTCCATTTTCAGGACTCTGGCCCAACCAAAACATCGACCTTATGACTTCTTTTCCCACTCCTTTTTCAGAGAGACACGGTTGACCGAGTGGCGACTACATTTTCAGGACTCCGGCCCAACCAAACACCGACCTTATGACTTCTTTTCCCACTCCCTTTTCAGGGAGGCACGGTTGACCGAGTGCCAACTCCATTTTGAAGACTCCGACCCAACCAAAACACCGACCTTATGACTTCTTTTCCCACTCTTAACTCATGCTTCTTAATTCTTGTCTAGTAACATGCCCTGGCCGTCTAGTCGGAAATGCGAAGGAGGATGAAACCTCTTATGGCAGATGCAGAATCTGTGCCAACCCTCTAGGCTAACTACCAGAAGAGTTTGAAGGAGTTGGATGACCTGGCGCTTCGAGTGGGTCAGTTGGAGTCGTAGCTAGAGGCCGAGAAGAAGAAAAACGCCGAAGCTGCGGATTTGGCGGTGGCTGCCTACAAATCTTCTCAGGCCTTTGAGGAGGACGTCACGACACACGCTCGTTCAAAGCTGAAGCTGCTGGCTCTCGTATGGTTAGACTCCAAGGAGGTCAGGCTCTATCTGACAGACTTAGGGGAGGAGGATTACCATGCCGGGTCCTTAGAGATGCGAAGGGACATCTACCAGTTCTCCTGGATAGAAACCCGACCTTTGACCCCATGGCATGGGGCCTACTGGTACCACTAACCGCTCTTCCTTCTCGCATTCCTGCTACCCCCGCACGTCAACAGGGGGCCGGAGACACCTCCAGGGTCACTCTGGAGAGCTCAAGTGGAGGGCAAATTCCGATAGACCCTTCTTATCTGAATTCTGCTACGAATCTGACTGCTTTAGCAGGGATCGACCATCATCCAGTCCTCTCAATTCCAAACGTAGCTGAGGAGGTAGAGTCTACTGAGGGCAGTCTGGTGCGTTGCTCCTGCCTTCGTGGAAACACCAACGACCCTCCCCCTACTGATCCAACGAAGGGGGAAACAGCCGGTGGCAACCCGGAGACTTAATTTGAATATTGTCGCTTTTCCTTTTTTGAACTTTTTGTCAAGCTTGTTTTTTTGATGATAACAGGCCTTTTAACTATCCAATGAACAATCACTTTCCTTTATTCTTGGATCCTTATGTTTGTCGCGCCTTCAGTTTCAAATTTTGGACTTAGGGGCCGCCCGAGACCCTCAGTCATTTGCTACTTCCCTTTCACAAACAGATTACAAAACTCGTCTCAAAGCAATCATTGGGGTAGGCAGGTCGCCTGACTTTCTCGTCTAAAAGTGATCAAGGATCTCTTGGGACTTAGGTTTTCAAAACCCCAATCATAGAGGCAATCGGACTACCAAACTCACTCGTCCTGAAGTGATCCAGAGATCACTAGGACTTAGGTTATCTCAACCTAACTCGTAGAGGCAGGCGGACTGCCAAACTCACTCGTCCTGAAGTGATCTGGAGATCACTAGGACTTAGGTTATCTCAACCTAACTCGTAGAGGTAGGCGGACTGCCAAACTCACTCGTCCTGAAGTGATTCGGAGATCACTAGGACTTAGGTTATCTCAACCTAACTCATAGAGGCAGGCGGATTGCCAAACTCACTCGTCCTGAAGTGATCCGGAGGTCACTAGGACTTAGGTTATCTCAACCTAACTCGTAGAGGCAAACGGATTGCCAAACTCACTCGTCCTGAAGTGATCCGGAGATCACTAGGACTTGGTTATCTCAACCTAAGTCGTAGAGGCAGGCGGACTGCCAAACTCACTCGTCTTGAAGTGATCTGGAGATCACTAGGACTTAGGTTATCTCAACCTAACTCGTAGAGGCAGGCGGGCTGCCAAACTCACTCGTGCTGAAGTGATCCGGAGATCACTAGGACTTAGGTTATCTCAACCTAACTCGTAGAGGCAGGCAGACTGCCAAACTCACTCGTCCTGAAGTGATCCAGAGGTCACTAGGACTTAGGTTATCTTAACCTAACTCGTAGAGGCAGACGGACTGCCAAACTCACTCGTCTTGAAGTGATCCGGAGATCACTAGGACTTAGGTTATCTCAACCTAACTCGTAGAGGCAGGCGGACTGCCAAACTCACTCGCGACAGGTAAACTTCAAGACTTTGCGGAAACTCAAACACTTCATTAATCTTAAAAACTTCCATTACAATCTTTTAAAGCGTAACCCTCTACTGAAAAAATTTCTTCAAGTGAACGGCGTTCCAATTTCGCTCTATCTCTCGCCTTTCCATAGTTTCTAATCGGTAAGTTCCAGGGCGAATTACCTCTCGAATCCGATAAAGAAATCGGACCTTCCCACTTGATTGCGAATTTTCCTCTTTGATTAGGCTGGCTAGCTTTCCTATCTCTCAAGACCATATCCCCCTCTTGAAATTGTTTCTCCTTCACCCGTTTATCATAGTAGCGCTTCACCGACTGTTGATACTAGACCATTCGCCCATAAGCTGCATCCCTTCTTTCCTCCAGAAAATTCTTCTCTATTTGCAAACTCTCCTCATTTCCATTATCATCGTATTGAAGCACTCGGTGGGTTGGGGTAGTGATCTCAGCAGGTACCTTGGTTTCGAACCCGTAAGTCAAGGAGAACGGAGTCTCTCCGGTTGCCCGTCGTGGAGTTGTCCGATAAGCCCACAGGACTCGATCCTGCTCATCGACCCAGATTCCTCCCAAGTCACTTAGTTTCCTTCGAATTCAAATTACGATGGTTTGATTGACATTTTCGACTTGCCCGTTGGCTTGAGGGTAAGCCACAGAAACTTTTGTGTGACGGATTCCATACTGTTGACAAAAATCCGAGAAAGGCTGACAGTCGAACTGCCGTCCATTGTCACTAACCAAATGCTCAGGGAGTTCGAATCGACAAATAACTTTTTTCCACAAGAACTTTCGACACTGGAACTCAGTAATCGTCGCTAGGGGCTCAGCTTCCACCCATTTGGTAAAGTAATCCACCGCCACTACGCAAAAACGAAGCCGACAGGGTGCTTGAGGCGATTGGCCGGCGATAAAGTAATTGATGGTTTTCAAGCGATTGGCCGGCGAGCCAACACGACCGGAAAATTAGAAATACGATATAAAACCCTATGGGTTGCCTCTCTCAACTCTCTGTATTAGTCTCGCTCAAATCAGGTGTCCCTCTCAAAATGATTTGTACAACCTTTTATACTAGGCCCCTGGGCCGTTACATGTCTACTCCCGATTAATGATACAAATTAATACTCATAAAGCGCATTAAATACACTCAATTATGGATCTTTAATTGTGAATGTCTGTTGGCTTTCCCAAGGTTCTTAACCTCGTAGGCTAAGGTTCCTCAGACACGTTCTGTGCCTGACCGAAAGCCTCAAACACTCAACCTTCCTTCCCACTCGTCCAGCCATTCGGCCGAGAGCCTTATCTCTCGGCCTTTCTTTCGACTTGTCCGGGCATCCAGCCGAGAGCCTTGATCTCTCAGTCTTCCTTCCGACTCGTCCGGTCATCCAACCGAGAGCCTTGATCTCTCAGTCTTCCTCCCGACTCGTCCGGCTATCCAGCCGAGAGCCTTGATCTCTCAGTCTTCCTTGACTCGATCTTGTTCCTCGCAATGATCGCTCCTCTTCGCTCATTCCTTCCTGCTCCATCTGACTCGTCCATCCAGCCAGACTCATATTCCATCAGTAATATATAATGCAAAAGGAATTGAAGAAATTACAGAAAACATAAATTAAGTTGGAGTAATCAAAAAGATAAATAATAAATGGATGAATGGAAGATTTAGAGTTATTAATTTTTCTTAGACGATACTATTTTATGCGTCAGGTAAGAAATAAGATTTGAAATTACGTTTAATTTATTATTTAAAAGATGCTGTAATTTTTCTTAGACAATACTAAATATCGTCTATCAATCTGTAATAAATTTACGTTTAATTTATTATTTAAGAAGAAAAACATGATAGATGCGTACATGGTAAAGAAGAAGATGCTTAGAGAAAGAATGATATCTAATATGTATTACGTAAAGTTTACAAGGGAGCTGAGGTATTTATACGGTAAAGCAATTAATGATAAAGATTTAAATTAGATATAGAATCAATATTTACTTAATATACTTCATGGGATATGAATAACGAGTGGTCAAAGCTACAATAAAAGAAGACATTAAATGACAATCAAGCAATTATGGAAAGACTATCAAAGCTAACCAAAATTAGCTCCTACCCCGTAAAATACCCTATCTCACCATAAATACCAAATAACAATGTAGATCTTGAATTACCATATGTCTTGTATTCATTGTAGGGGAGAAGTCCAAGTCTTTAGACTTGAGAATTGTATAGATCTCCTTCTGAGCATCTTGGTACCTGGGCAGTGTAGTCTTCATCCCCTAAGTTGGTCTGGAAGTTCTTTCCTTCTTGGGTGGCCAGCCATTCATCAACGCGAGCTCTCTCAGGCGCGAGCGGGCATGGGTCATCGCTTCCACCATTGCTTACGGTGCAAACAAGTGCTCAAAAGATTGTGTTATGGGGTTATCCCCGAGTTGTATCGTCTCTCACGGAGACAAAGCGGAGGTATTGATTTAACTTCTATTCAAGAGAATGCATTGTGCTGAACGTACATGTGGGTATATAGCTCCTGGTGAGTCACTACATATATATGTTGCCACACGTACTATCTAACTAAATTTGTATTACAAATAATGAATCTTCCAAGTTAATCCTTTTGTTTAATAATGTTGATCTCAGAGTATGTAAAAACTAGAAAAGTGAATGAGAAGATTGATGTGTATAGTTTCGGGGTGATCCTTCTTAATTGAACTGTTTACAGGAAGAGAGCCGAACGATGAAGATATGGATTGGTGCCTAGCTGACTGGGCACGATACTATGTTGTAGAAGAAAACCCCATTGAGAATGCTTTAGATGAGGAAATAAAGGAGGCAGAGAACATAGATGAGATGTGTGGTGTGTGGAGTGTTCAAGCTAGGTATCTTCTGTACTGGTAAAAGTCCAGCTCAAAGACCCTCCATCAAAGAAGCCTTGCAGATCCTCCAACATCCAGATGGCAAAGAGATAAGTGTCAGTGAGCCACTGCTGGAAACCTTCAAATTTCCGACAATCTAAAAGTGATTGGAAATCGCCTAAATCCAGTCGGAAGCTGTTGTTCCGACTAGTTCACTGGTCAGCTGCCACAAAAGATGGCATCAAATTTATATGTAGCTGATATTAGCAACAATTGATTTTCTTGTGAAATTCCTGATGGTGTTTGGACATCTGGGCAATTGAAACGGTTGTTTATTAACAATAACCAGTTCACTGGTCAGTTGCCAAAAAACATTCCATCAAATTTATCTCTACTTGATATTAGTAACAACCAATTTTTTGGTGAAATTCTTCCAATAATCTCTCATTTATTACCTGTAAACAAATAATACTGAAGTTAGAGCCTTTATTATGAATAAAATAGATCCATTACCAGAATTAAATAGAAGGGGATATTGGTAATCTTTTTATTCCTAATTTTACTGCTAATACCTCTTTTTCATTTATATGATAACTAGTGTTTTACCCATGCTTTGCATGGAAAATTTTTCGTTATTATGAATTTAAATTTAAAGAATAGAAAAAACAAAAAAATGTTAAAATATACAGTATAATAATATAGTTTGACTTTTATATATTTGGTCAAGTATATATGTTCATAACATACAAAATTTAAACTTAAATTTTGTATGGTTAATATAATCTCTAAGTTTATAGAAAAATTCACATAATTAAGTTGATTTATTCCTAATTGTATTTATATATATATTATAATTGTAAAAATATGAATAATAACTAAAATTATTATACTTACAAATCAATAAAAAAATGTAAATTTTAAATTTTGTATGAGTAAGTCTAAACTATAATCGGACGCATTTCCTTATATGATTGTATAATACATTATATATACACATAATATTTATTAATCTGTATATAGGAAAATTCTATAATATAATTTCATTAATTATAATTTATATTGATAGATAAATAATTAAATTTTGTATGATTAATATAGTGTATATGTATGTATTTAAAAAAATTTATAAATATTTATGAACACATTTTGTTAATTTTATAATTTCATTTCCTTAATTATATTTCATATTTTATTAATTATAAATGAAATTTCCAAAAATATTGCCACGAGATAAATATTATATTTCTCAATGAAGTTAATTATATTAATTATAATTACCAAATATTGTGACAATTATCATAATAATTTCATTAATTATATTAATTATAATATTTTTTTATCTTCTAATATTAAATTGACTTACTAATTATTATATAATTATAATAATATTACCAAATATTGTCCCAATAATATTAATTCTATACGTTACAGTTTTCCTAATTATTATATAATTATAATAATTTCTAATTGCCTAAGGTACATATATAGTTATATATTGATTGATCTGCAGTTATATAGATATACTAGTGTTTTACCCGTGCGATGCACGGATAATATTTTTATATTAAATATTTAAAATAATAAAATTAAAGGTTAAATTATAAATAATCAAACAAACAAATAGATAAATATATAAAAATGAAACAACTGGGTGGGAACTTCATGAATTATGATCAGATTGAAGCGACAAAAACATAAGAAACATATATATATATATATATATATATATATATATATATATATATATATATATATATATGTAAAGAACATATACCTCCAAATCTTCGAACACATATTCTAAAGTTTCTCCTCGGTTGTTTTTGACTTCGTAAAGACGAATCAATTGTACTTTGATTGCCCATGCAGTACTGAAGACGTTTATCTTATTTATAGTAAAACAAAAATATGGGCCATTGTATGTAGATTTTTTTGTGTGTATGAAGCTAAAGTGGTAACATGGAGTGAACAAAAGATGTGAAATTGGTTGCATGGTTGCATGATTTATATAGTGGTATGGAAATTTATTAGATAGAAATTTATTTGGAAAATTTTAAAAATGATTGATTAATAATAATTATTGATTGATTAATATTAATAATAATAATCACTCATGCTATTATCCGATTATTATTATTATTATTAATTATTAATTATTAATTACTCACTAATAATTTGCAATAAATATTAACAATATTACCATATATATTAGATATATCACAAATTATATATCACCAATCACCAATTAATGTTATTAATAAATATGGATAATGGCATTAAATTATTAATAAATATGGATAATGACAGTACATTATTAATAAATATGGATAACTAATAAAATTAATAAAATAATAAATAAATAAATAATATCCATTATGTTGTTACTAAAATGCCCTCCAGTTTTGGGGGAAAAACGTTTGCTAGGCACTTTTACATATATATATATATATATATATATATATATATATATATACACACACACACACACACACATATATATATATATATATATATACACACACACATATATATATATATACACACACACACATATATATATATATATACACATATATATATATATACACACACACACACACACATATATATATATATATATATATATATATAGATATAGATAATTAATTATTAATATTATGGAAATTATTTTAGGAAATTATATTAAGAATATTACGAAGTATTATTATTATTATTATTATTATTATTATTATTATTATTATTATTATTATCTTAATAAGAATACATTTTAAATTGAGGCTACAAACCAACCGGTTAAAGTTTGGACTTTGGACTGCCTAATCGTAATATTATCGCGCACAAAAAAAATGTAATATTTTTCATTTAAGTCTCTTGTCCTAATATGTAATTTCTTTCGTTCTCTTGTAAACTCTTCTAGTCGAATTATTATGACAAAAATAAAAATCAAGGATGTTATGCATGTGACAT
The DNA here is from genome assembly GCF_003576645.1 of Ipomoea triloba. Taxonomy (NCBI): domain Eukaryota; kingdom Viridiplantae; phylum Streptophyta; class Magnoliopsida; order Solanales; family Convolvulaceae; genus Ipomoea; species Ipomoea triloba. The sequence continues at coordinate 13,473,192 of NC_044920.1, read as the reverse complement.
TTGTTTTAAAAGTACAGCTATTGACTAAAAGTAATCATGCCACAATAATTAAAGGATGAAAGTAAATGTACTTTTAAAAAGATCGCATTTCTTAGAAAATTTGAAGTTGAGGATTGGTAAAATATAAGTTAATCACAAATTCATGAAAACAATATTGTAAAAATACTTTTCAATACATCTCAAAAAAAAAACAAATAAATATTGTAAGAAGAAAATAAAAATTCTGTATATACATTAAACTATGAATAACAACACCATTACTTGTATGCCTTCAAACCATCCTGAGGTTGTGAATATCCTTCTTACTTTTGCCGTGTTTAGGGATTAATTATGATGTCCATGCAATCTGAATATTATGTATATGTTTAATTTCGTTTAATTATGAATGTAATTTGTGTTTGTTTAATTTCCTATAATTATCTATGTACTATGTTTATTATCAATTTTCTTAACTGATTAGATAAAATTTATTTTACAAAAAGTATTAAATCCTTAACTGCCATAATGTTTAAGATTTTTATTCAAAAGTAATCAAATGAAGTGAACGGGTAATTGATATTATTTGAAGTAAAAAATATATAAAATCATCGTAAGAAAGGAATCGCTATGTTTAACTACCATAATAAATTTAGATATTAATACAGTTGGTAATTATCACAAGTTATTTAGATGGTAAATAGTATATGGTAATTAGCTATATATATTACCATAATAAATGGATTAACATATAGACCAGTATTATTAAAAAAAATTGGAGGAAGCCTTTTAGTTTAGATATATTAGAAAAATAAGTACCAATTAATTAAAAAATTATAAGAAAATTATATTAGAGGAATTATATTAGAAAATTGATTAGCTAGTATCAATCCTATTAATTTTTTCTTATCCTATCAATCCTTATCTTTATAACCGAATTTAGTTGAAAAATTTAATTAAGAACTTATTATATTAAGAATTTTGAATTATTATTATTATTATTATGGAGTATTATTATTATTATTATTATTATTATTATTATTATTATTATTATTATTATTATTATTATTACCACCATAACAAAATATATTAGTACTTGTAACACGCACCCTAATTTCCATTTTCAAAATTAAGGGTAAAATTCTTCCTTTACATAAACATCTAACTCATGGATGTTACCGTCACGCTGAGGTATTTCTCCCATACCTAAACGCTAAGGCTAATTTACAACCTAAAATAAATAATCCAAGTACAACTTAATACAGTAAATTGAAATAAATATACAACCATATAATTTTCAAGATAATAAATCTTCTGCAAAGTCTATTCTTAGATTGACTTAATCCATCCTTTCTTAAATTCATCCTGAATTCCTACCTATCTTCACCTGTAAAAAAAAATTCATTTCACATAAAAACATGGTGTAGACAAAGTTAGCATATGGGATATTTATATATTTTCATCCTACTACTACTACTACAACATAGAACAATCATTACCTCATCATTAGCATCATCATTATCTACAGGTTCACGACGAGAGAGAATAGAGGGGAAGGGGGGGGGGGTGTGCACCCCTTAAATTCGTCCTGAATTCCTACTCCTACTTGAATGCTTGCATGATATTCACCTCTTATTTTCCTTAGACCTTAGTCAATGATCTCTCGAAGTGGGAGTGTGCACCCCTTAATTTTAGAAAGATAAGTGAAAGCGAAGCCCGGAATTGAACTAATTTTGGTAGGGCATGGGGCAAAAGGCGAGCCTAATAGTGAGCTTAGAGTGAAAAATCCCTTAATCCCAAGAAAAAGGCATGAGGTGGTGGTTGGGCTTTGGCGTTTAGTCGAAAAGTGGTTGGTTGAGGTGTGCACATCGTTCCCACTAGGGGGCTCGGCTTGAAGGCCTTTGTAAAATTTGAGGTGAATCTAATTTGGATTGCATGCTTGGTTGAATGAAGGGTGTGTGCGTTGCATTGTCCAAATGAGACCTTAGGGGTTTTGCTTTGTTTGTATATTCTTAGAGTGTATGGCATGTGGTTACCATTCTGTGTAGATAATGTACGTTATTTCACCCACTCCGTTGGCTACACCCTAGAGTTAATAGGCCGATTAATTGATTGAGTAACACAGCTACCTTTGGCACTTAAATGATTGGCGTTTAATTGTGAATTGCTTGAGGACAAGCAAAGTTAAAGTGTGGAAAATTTGATAAGTGCCAAAAGTAGCCGTATTTTAGGGGTCATTTAGGTGTTAAGTGCCAAAAGTAGCCGTATTTTAGGGGTCATTTAGGTGTAAAATATGCTATAATAGAGTATTTTAGGGGTCATTTAGGTGTAAAATATGCTATAATAGATGTCCATTAGGCCTATTTAGGTGTAAAATATGCTATAATAGATGTCCATTAGGCCTACAAACATGCTAAGATAGGGTAATTTCATTGCATATAGGTCTAGGGACTAATCTTGTGTGTTTTTATATAATTTGCACAATTCTTGCACTTCGCAGGGCATTCCGGCGACACTTCAGTAAAATGAACGTAACCGGAGCTAGGAATGTCCGAATGAGGCGAGGCAGGTGGCTATGGAACCGTATCGACGAGAGCTACAACATAGAAGAAGACAGAAGAAGCAAACCTCACCACGCACGCTCACACGCGTGTGAGCGGCGTGGTTGCTTACTGGTTCGCTCCCACGCACGCTCACACGCGTGTGAGCCGCGTGGACGCGACACAGCGCGGAAATTATTAGGGCGAAATTTTGGTGGCTATATATATGCCCTTTATAGGTCTTTTAGAGCAGTTTTTCAGCAGCCCCCAATAGCTTTAGATATGATTTCCCTTTCCAAATTCTTCCCCTTTGGGGAAGAAAACATTCCTCCTTAGAATAGATTTAGGATTTGAAGATGAAGATGTAGATCAAAGAACTCTTTAGGTATAATTTCTCTTCTATTAATATAAAGTTTACTCTTTTATATTCTTGCATTGTTTATATTGCTTCTATTTATGTTTATTATGGTAGAGTAGAGTAGTTGGGTGTGTGTGCCCTTGTTGATCTATGGTGTGACCCCTCGGTTTTTCCGACAGAGTTAAGGTTCGAGAATATTTTTTTTTAGCTATGACATTTATGAGAAGGTCTCTCGGTATTTCAAAGGAATTTTTTTTTGAGACTAGTTATTAATAAGCTGCGATCTACGTACCGGTCACGAACCGTAAAATTTTAAAGGATGCATATACAGTTCGAATTCCTCCTAGAAAATGGATTACTAAGTATGGTACGATTAAGCCTGAACTTTCTACTTAGTTCAAGAGAAATGTAAACGGACTGTAAGAGTGAGATTGTTACGGACCTTCGTACCTATATTTCGAGAGATACCGAAAAATTTCCAATTTCAGCGGTTAATAACGGGATTATTTTTAGGATAATTTTGGTGTTAGAATTTTCCCGAATTAAGTTATGATCCTCCGAACTTTTATCTGATTTAACCCCAAACTGGCAAAATAAGTTATACTCTTCAAGGATCTACCATGGGAATTTGACAAGTGTCATCCTTAATTACCACATGGTAAATTCATTAATGAAGTTTCATAAGAGGTATGGGATGGTATACTTGTTTCTTAATCTTAAAGCCAACCTCCCATCATCATCTCTCTCTCACCTCCTATTTTCGAAAATCATAAAGAAAAGAAGAGGAAGGAAACCTCATTCTTCTACATTGTGATCAAGGACTCCATAGCTTTCTCTCCAACTCAAGTGCTCTATTATAGGTAAAAACTTTGGTTTTGTTCGGTTAAATCCTTCCTAGACCTTAAGTTTAAACTAAAGGTTCATGAAAATGTTGTCATTATGGTGATTTTGTTTAGGATCTTCGGTGAAAAGTGTGGAGGAGGAGATCATCACCTTTTTACGGTTCAAAAAAAAAAAATCTACTTGGGAGGTAAGGAATCCCTTAAGTTGGTTTAGTCACTTGAAGGTGATCAAATGCTAGTAAATTACGTGACTAGGAATTTTACGTGAAATTATGTGTTAAGTTTATGGACCTACAAATTTGCTTAAAAGACTACACTTTGATTTGTGGTAATTTTTGTATGCATGTTCATAGTTGATTTATGCATGTATGTGTTGTGTTTATGTCCATATAGGCTTACACTTGTGAAAATAGTGGAAAATCGGGACNTTTTAGGGGTCATTTAGGTGTAAAATATGCTATAATAGATGTCCATTAGGCCTACAAACATGCTAAGATAGGGTAATTTCATTGCATATAGGTCTAGGGACTAATCTTGTGTGTTTTTATATAATTTGCACAATTCTTGCACTTCGCAGGGCATTCCGGCGACACTTCAGTAAAATGAACGTAACCGGAGCTAGGAATGTCCGAATGAGGCGAGGCAGGTGGCTATGGAACCGTATCGACGAGAGCTACAACATAGAAGAAGACAGAAGAAGCAAACCTCACCACGCACGCTCACACGCGTGTGAGCGGCGTGGTTGCTTACTGGTTCGCTCCCACGCACGCTCACACGCGTGTGAGCCGCGTGGACGCGACACAGCGCGGAAATTATTAGGGCGAAATTTTGGTGGCTATATATATGCCCTTTATAGGTCTTTTAGAGCAGTTTTTCAGCAGCCCCCAATAGCTTTAGATATGATTTCCCTTTCCAAATTCTTCCCCTTTGGGGAAGAAAACATTCCTCCTTAGAATAGATTTAGGATTTGAAGATGAAGATGTAGATCAAAGAACTCTTTAGGTATAATTTCTCTTCTATTAATATAAAGTTTACTCTTTTATATTCTTGCATTGTTTATATTGCTTCTATTTATGTTTATTATGGTAGAGTAGAGTAGTTGGGTGTGTGTGCCCTTGTTGATCTATGGTGTGACCCCTCGGTTTTTCCGACAGAGTTAAGGTTCGAGAATATTTTTTTTTAGCTATGACATTTATGAGAAGGTCTCTCGGTATTTCAAAGGAATTTTTTTTTGAGACTAGTTATTAATAAGCTGCGATCTACGTACCGGTCACGAACCGTAAAATTTTAAAGGATGCATATACAGTTCGAATTCCTCCTAGAAAATGGATTACTAAGTATGGTACGATTAAGCCTGAACTTTCTACTTAGTTCAAGAGAAATGTAAACGGACTGTAAGAGTGAGATTGTTACGGACCTTCGTACCTATATTTCGAGAGATACCGAAAAATTTCCAATTTCAGCGGTTAATAACGGGATTATTTTTAGGATAATTTTGGTGTTAGAATTTTCCCGAATTAAGTTATGATCCTCCGAACTTTTATCTGATTTAACCCCAAACTGGCAAAATAAGTTATACTCTTCAAGGATCTACCATGGGAATTTGACAAGTGTCATCCTTAATTACCACATGGTAAATTCATTAATGAAGTTTCATAAGAGGTATGGGATGGTATACTTGTTTCTTAATCTTAAAGCCAACCTCCCATCATCATCTCTCTCTCACCTCCTATTTTCGAAAATCATAAAGAAAAGAAGAGGAAGGAAACCTCATTCTTCTACATTGTGATCAAGGACTCCATAGCTTTCTCTCCAACTCAAGTGCTCTATTATAGGTAAAAACTTTGGTTTTGTTCGGTTAAATCCTTCCTAGACCTTAAGTTTAAACTAAAGGTTCATGAAAATGTTGTCATTATGGTGATTTTGTTTAGGATCTTCGGTGAAAAGTGTGGAGGAGGAGATCATCACCTTTTTACGGTTCAAAAAAAAAAAATCTACTTGGGAGGTAAGGAATCCCTTAAGTTGGTTTAGTCACTTGAAGGTGATCAAATGCTAGTAAATTACGTGACTAGGAATTTTACGTGAAATTATGTGTTAAGTTTATGGACCTACAAATTTGCTTAAAAGACTACACTTTGATTTGTGGTAATTTTTGTATGCATGTTCATAGTTGATTTATGCATGTATGTGTTGTGTTTATGTCCATATAGGCTTACACTTGTGAAAATAGTGGAAAATCGGGACGTTACAACCCCGTTCTTGCGGCCCGAAGTGGGCAGAATCGGATGGACGCGACAGTGGACGTGCGTCCACCGCGCGTCCATCACGTAAAAAGTTTCGGCGTCCCGGCCGAAGGGCCGGACGCGACACGGACGCGCGCGTCCGCTGTGCGTCCGTGGCGCCCAGAAATTCGGCGTCCCTTTCCGAACCAGCGGACGCAGCTCGGACGCACGCGTCCGCCGTGCGTCCGTCGCTGCGGACAACCGCGAGTCCGCGCGACGCGGACTCGTTTTCAACCGAACCTCCTTCCGATGTTTTTGCTCCCGAGTGTTATGATGTTTGGAAGGCCTACGGGCAACCGAGTCTATTTTTGAAAGCTCAAATATTATTTTGTAAAATTATGTTCATCAATTTGGGAAAAATTGTGTTTTTAAGGAACAAGTGTGACCTTGTCACTTGGAAATTTCATGTTGCAAAGTCTTGGACAAATATGGGTATTTTGGAAATATATTTAGATGAGAATGATCGTTTGAGTCATCATATGAATATACTAATTAAACCCAAGGGAGAAAGAATGTTCGAAAACCTTAGTTCTGGATAATGGTTGTTGAGATGTTTGACTTTACGGGAGGCCTGTGGGAGCCGTGGCCCGAAAGTTATTGAAATGTTGACTTTACGGGAGGCCTGCGGGAGCCGTGGCCCGAAAGTTATTGAAATGTTTGACTTCTTGGGAGGCTTGCGAGCCGGGGCCCGGAAATTATTGAGATGTTTGACTTTGCGGGAGGCTTGTGAGCCGTGGCCCCAAAGTTATAGAGATGGTGACCTGCGGGAGGCATGAGTGCCGCGGCCCGAGGTTCTTGAACTTGTTCCAAATATGCCTTACGCTTATCCACGGGGAAACTAAGTAAAACTTTACTAACTATGCAAATCTAGTTACTCCGTAACTAGATCGCAGAATAAAATATCACGTATTTCCGAACAGTAAAGTGTGTGTTGTTGAACTCTCTATTTTGAATTAAATGATGGAATTCTCGGAGATGAAAGTATTATATGCTGATGTCACTCATATACTAGACTATACCGTCTTTTGTTGTTAATCTGATTGCAGGTAGATGGCAACTGATGGGTAAAGTTTACCGTTTTCTGAGTATTATGTGGTTTTTGAAACCTTTGTTTACTTTCGAGTGACAATGGATTTCCTTACTTAGCCGTCGTGCTAACTACACTTCATTGTGTCCTTTATCAGATGGAATCTAGTGTGGGCTCATGCAGCCCAACGGACTCCGATCCATCGGAGTTCGAGTTCCCGGTCCTAAATTACGATGATTACGCCCGGTATATACTTGATGGTGACCCGTACGCACCCGGCTATGCACCAGATCCTCCTGTGCTGACTTGTACTCCCGATCCTGCTCCCACTGCTGTCTCACCAGCGGTACCGGTTTGGTCCCCGGCCCCTGTCAAACCGTTGTGTCCTTTTGACGTCATCCAGGCTAGTTATGGGTTTAACCCCATAGAGGTTTTACCCGATAGCGACCCTCTCGAGTTTGTTGTTCGCTATCCATACCCGTGGGACCCGAGTCCCCCAGACTATCACGAGGAGTGATACCCGTGGGACCCGAGTCCCCCAGACTATCACGAGGAGTGGATGATGTATATCAATACTCCCCCAGACTATCACGAGGAGTGGATGATGTATATCAATACCTGTAAGTTTCTGGACCACATCACTTGGTTTGAGGGTGAGTGGCACGTCGTTTGGGGCACCTACACTGGCCCGCTGTACCACTCGTTAGACTAGGTAGTGTCTAGGGTGGGGAGTCAAGTCTGATCTTTTGTGTATATATATCTTTTGTAGCTATGCCAGTTCTAGAATGACTAGCAAAGTCGGGTCTAGCTTAACTCTTTTGATGGGCTGTATTTAAAACCTTGGTACATTTTGGTAGCTAATTTAGCTACTCCTTTTGTCGATGCTATACAAATGCATATCAAGTTGATGGTTATGATGTTATAGTGCAGTTCCCTTATCTTGAGCCTGTGCATCTAGATCGAATCCTATCTGAATGTGATTGGGTTTAGTCTAGGTGTGGCGGTAATTGCTCCGGTTGTTCGGTATAGCCGAGCCGGGGTGTTACATATGGATTGATGCTTATAATTTGATATTATGATCTTGGTATTGTGGGAGTATGATTGATGAATGTATGGATGAAGTTGTTCAATCTTTGCTTCTATTTCCGGCCGGGATAGGTAGTAAACCGAGTGGAAGTGAGAGAGTGCGTGATAGCGGCCTCTCACGAGCCCAACTCATCTATATCTCCGCTCTTAATCCGAAAGGATGAGATCCGAGAGGAATGGTAGGCTAGGTGTTCGATGNCGCTCTTAATCCGAAAGGATGAGATCCGAGAGGAATGGTAGGCTAGGTGTTCGATGAAATGCCTCAACCGAATGAGGATTGAGAGTTTGAGTGTGACGCCACTCAATACAAAGACAGTGACTCCCTCGATCAATCCCGAAACCCAATTCCAAGCTACCTACGATAATCAATCCTTTGGCTTAACTTTGGCATGCACCCCTTCCCTTTATCTTTTGTATTTTCTATCCCTTTTTACCTTCAAAACCAACCATGAACAACACCTCTCCCTTTGATTCTTGTAACTCTTACCTATCAACCTCTTAAATGCCAACATAAATTCGGTTCCCATTCGCCATCCTTGAGAGACACGACACTCGGGGAGTCTTGACTCTTCATTTTACCACTTCCATACCACATTCACCCTCACCACCATACACACAACATCAACATCAAATCACATATTCAATTTAAAGCTGACAAGGTAGGAAAACATTCCTTCACAAAGTAAATGCAATCAGATAAGAAAATCAATAAATTTTGTCAGGTAGCAGTTATAGGAAATGTAAATTTCCTATCAGTAAAAAGAACATGAAACTTACTACATAAGACCAAAAGCATAAGGACAAAACACGTAAACCCATTTCTCATGAGTCATGCATGGAAAGTAGGACAATTTTAAATACTGAGCAAATATTACATCCACCTACTAATAGAAACACATAAATACAGTCTAGCATGCGTAATGATTAAAACATAGATAAAGAGAATATGCATAGATAAACAAATAAGCAAATATGGTCACATAATAAATGCACACATATACCAAAAAAAATAACACATGCATACGTACGAAAATAACCAAAATAAGCAAATAATGCAATTAAAGCACAAATATAGATCATGCATACGTAAAAATCACATAAAAAAATGCATAAAATAAATAATAAAACATGAGCTTTTAGAATAGAGATAGTGATACTTAGCTCATTTCGATCATACCCATCTCGTGCCTTAGAGTATTGAATCTTGATTCGCATAAGGGCTTCGTGAGAATATCGGCAATTTGACTTTCCGTGGGTATATACTCGATCTTTAAATCCTTCTTTTCAACGTGATCTCGGATAAAATGGTGTCTCACATTAATATGTTTGGTACGCGAGTGAAGCACTGGATTTTGGGTAATCGCAATTGCACTAGTATTATCACATAAAATACTAATGTCATCGCAATTTATCCCATAACCTTTTAATTGTTGCTTCATCCATAAGATTTGCGCACAACAACTCCCTACTGCGATATATTCCACTTCGGCTGTACATGTTGCAATGGAGTTTTGTTTCTTGCTAAACCAAGAGACCAATCTTCCCCCTAAGAACTGGCACGTTCCTGAGGTACTTTTCCTGTCTATTTTGCACCCTGCAAAATCTGCATCTGAAAATCCAGTTAGTTCAAAATTACCTTCTTTGGGATACCATAATCCCACATTGATAGTTCCTTTGAGATAACGGATAATCTTCTTGGTAGCTTGAAAATGACTTTCTTTTGGTTGTGATTGAAATCTAGCACATACACCCACTGAGTAAGATATATCGGGTCTACTCGCAGTGAGGTATAGAAGAGAACCAATCATTCCTCGATATTTTGTTTGCTCGACATCTTTTCCTTCATCATCTTTATTTAGTCTAAGTGCTGTACTCATCGGTATTTTGACTGATCCTTTTCCTTCCATGCCAAATTTCTTTATTAGATCTTTTGTGTATTTGGCCTGGTTGATGAAGATTCCTTCCTTTAGTTGTCTGACTTGTAGTCCAAGGAAGTAATTTAGTTCACCCATCATGCTCATTTCGAATCTGTTCTGCATAAGCTTAGAAAATTTCTCACACAAGGATTTATCAGTACTTCCAAATATAATATCATCAACATAAATTTGTACCAATAAAATATGATTATTTTCTTGAATTCTAAATAAGGTTTTGTCAAAAAGGCCTATGGTAAAACCGCACCTAATTAAGAACATTGACAGAGTGTCATACCAAGCTCGTGGTGCTTGTTTTAACCCATACAATGCCTTCTTTAGTTTATAGACCTTATCAACATCACCTTTTACCTCAAAACCGGGTGGTTGTTCCACGTAGACTTCCTCTTCAAGTAGTCCGTTTAGAAATGCACTTTTCACGTCCATTTGGTAGACCGTGAAATTTTTGTATGCTGCGTAGGCTAGAAAAATTCGTATTGCTTCGAGTCGTGCAACTGGGGCGAATGTTTCATCAAAATCAATTCCTTCTTCTTGTGAATAGCCCTTTGCAACTAGCCTTGCCTTATTCCTAACAATGATTCCATCTTCATTTGCTTTGTTCCTAAAGACCCATTTTGTTCCAATAACGTTATGATCTTTTGGTCTAGGAACAAGTTCCCATACGTCATTCCTTGTGAATTGATTTAGCTCCTCTTGCATAGCCTCAATCCAGCTTGGATCACTTAGAGCTTCATCTATTTCTTTTGGTTCAATCTGAGACAGAAAACACGCAAATAAAGTGTCTCGTGCAGCTGATCTTGTTTTCACGCCTTCTTGCAAATTTCCAATGATAAGAGCTTGTGGATGACTCCTTAGCCACTTTCTATCAGGTTGGAAAAATTCTTGAACGTGGGTAGTGGGTAGAGGTTGGCTTTCACGTGTAGATCCATCATGATTAGCTTGGTCAGCCTCATCCTCACTTTGAATAGTCATGTGGTTAACCTCATCCTCAAAATTTGTCTCATTAATGAGGTTAGCCTCACCAACATGAATTTCTTCATTTCTAGAGTTGGCCCCGTCTCTCCTAGTGATTGTCACGTCCACTTCTTGAATTTTGGAATTATTAAGTTCCAAATCACTTATTCCCTGCAAGATCTCAATCTCAGATGAATCATTAGTTTCAAATAAATTATTTGGCACATTTTTACCAATATTCGAAACATCTGCTTCCTTGCTTTTTGCTGATTCATCAAATACAACATGTATTGATTCCTCTACCACTATTGTTGATTTATTGTATACTCTGAATGCTCTGCTGGTGGAAGAATATCCCAAAAATATTGCTTCACCTGCACGCTCATCAAATGTTTTCAGATGTGTTTTACCATTGATAAGAACAAAACATTTGCATCCAAAAATATGAAAATAACTAAGGTTAGGTTTTCTCCCTTTCCAAAGTTCATATGGCATCTTGTTGTGCAGCTTGTGAATCATGCTTCTATTTTGAGTATAGCAAGCAGTGTTGATAGCTTCTGCCCAAAAACGTTTTGGTAGATCGGCGGCCGTAATCATAACTCGTGCGGCTTCTTTAAGCGTTCTATTTCTTCTTTCGGCTACACCGTTTTGTTGCGGCGTTCTTGCGGCTGATAATTGATGTATAATTCCTTGAGAATTGCAATAAGCTTGAATCACACCATTCACGAACTCTGTACCCCGATCGGTACGGATTTTGACTATTTTGACTTCTTTTTCATTTTGAAGTTGCTTGAGTAGTTCTGGCAGCTTTTTCTCCACTTCATTCTTTTTGTTGAGAAATATTGTCCATGTGTACCTGGAAAAATCATCAACAACAACAAGAGTATATTTCTTACCACTTATACTTACTGGGTTTACTGGACCAAATAGATCCATGTGTAGTAGACTAAGAGGTCTTGAGCTTGATTCGTGGGTTTTGGACTTGAATGAAGATTTGATTTGCTTTCCTCTTTGACACGCATCGCAAATTTGATCTTTCTTGTATGTGATGTTGGGTAGTCCTTTGACTAGATTTTTCGTTGCTAGCTTGTTGATCGTCTTGAAGTTCAAATGATTTAACTTCTTGTGCCATTCCCAACACGTGATGCTTGAATTGTTTGCCACTAAGTACACTGTATCTTTTGTAGTGCTCCAATTCACAACGTACATGTTTCTCTTTCTCGTTCCTTCGAGTACGATTTCTCCGGTTGATTCGTTCTTCACTTGGCATTTGTCTTTGAAGAATTCCACAAGATATCCTTCGTCAAAAAATTGACTTGTACTCAACAAGTTGAATTTTAGACCTTCCACATAGGATACATCTTCTATTTTCAATCTGTTTCGTACTATCGTTCCGATTCCTTTTGTCGAACCATATCGATCGTTTCCTCCAAATACAACTTTTGGTCCTTCGATGGATTTGAAATTAAAAAGACTAGATTTGTTTCCAGTCATGTGCCGTGAACATCCACTATCGAAGTACCATACTTCCTGCAAAATATTTAAACATTTTTAGGTACCCAGTTTTGATTGGGTCCTGGGGGGTTAGTGATTTTTGGTACCCAAATCCACCTTGTTCTCACAGAACCATGAATAGGTGATTTGTAACTATTGTTAACTTTATAATCATAGCTAATCTTCGAAAACTATTTCGGTGCCGGGTTTTGAAAATTTAATCTACTTTTTGGCACTTGGGAAATATATTGTTTGAACTTATTAACTCTTGGTCTAGTCCAAGTTTTAATATTTTCAACCCAATATGACTCTGTAGGATAAAATCTCCTAACTCCACAGTTTGGAATTTTTCCCATTTTCCAATGTGGTCTTTTTGCACTTAACTCATTAGAGTATCTTTTTGAATAATTAAATCCATGCCTTTTAGCAAACTGCCTTGGCGGAAAATTGTTCTTTTGAGCATTCGGCCGTACAGTACTATTTTTGACAATTGGTTGATACCCAATTCCTTGTCTCATTGTGTTGTCTTGACTTTTAACAAATTTTACCACATGCACTTTATCATTTAAAGCAGTAGTAGAATTGGTCAACTTGATAAAGGCTTGAGAACACGACGGATCATAACCGAGACCGGTTTTATCGTTAGATGGTTTTTGCATATTTACCATTTTGTCCATTATTTTAGACGAACGAGTAAATGTTGCAATAACCTCCCTTAAGTTGTGTTCTCTCACTTCTCTCGATTTACACTCTTCTTGAAGACAAATAATTTTGGCATTCAATTCTTTCACCTCGGACAGAGCATGTTGCAATTTTTCATTTATTTCATCTTTTTCAAGAATAAAAAATTTATTGCGCTCTTCGAGTTGAGAGTGAGTGTCCATTACGGTTTGACATTCCCTCATTAAATGAGAGATAGACTCTTTCGAAAAAGTAGAACTCACAGAATCAAAAGATTTAGATGTTACCTCATCTTCTTCCAAATCATGCTCCATTAAGCACTTGTCCTCACAGGTTGAATTACTTGAAATACTCATGCAAAATAATGCATTGTCATCCTTAGAGTTGTCACTTTCATCACTTGAAGATTCCTCTGACATGCTTGATTCCAAGGGATCACTAATCAAGGCTTTTCTCTTATCCTTTTTGAATCTTCTTTCCTTTGTCTTAGCCTCTTCCTGCACAATGTCATTTTGATTTTTGCTAACCTTGGGATAGGGACACTCAGCCATAAAGTGTCCAGACTTTCTGCAATTGTAGCATAAATTTGAAACTTCTTCTGGGTTGCTTCGTCTGGGTCTTCTCATTGAGCTTGTGTTTTTCTTCTTCATAAATTTCTTAAATTTCCTAACAAACAAAGCAAAATTTTCGTCAGATAATAATTCACTATTTTCAACTGACCTTGACGTGGATGGTTGTTCGACAACGAGTGCGGCATTTTTCTCTTCGCGTTCCTCTTCCATCCTTGACTTCATTTCGAATTCGTACGCCTTGAGATCACTAAAAAGTTTGTCAGTTGTCAACGTTTTTAGATCTCTATGATCTCTCATGGCCGTGACTTTCATATCCCAGTTTGATGGTAATCCTCGTAGGATTTTGAGCGATATCTCCTTTTGATCAATCTCATTGCCTAGATCGACAATCTCTCCCATGATTTTGATAAATCTTGCTTCCATGTCGGTAATAGATTCACCACTTAGCATTTTGAAATCCTCGAATTTCTTCAATGCTATTGTGAGCTTATTGTCTTTTTCTTGTTCGTCTCCTTCGCCAATCTTCACAAGAATTCCCCAAATTTCCTTCGCAGTTTTGCATTTTCAAACTTTTGGGAAAGTTGCATCGTCAATGGCTTTGAACAAAATGTCCTTGGCAATGTTGTCCAAGTTATTTCGTGTACGATCTTTTGGACCCCATTCCTCTTTGGGTTTAGGAATGTACTGCGGTGTTGTACTCGTTTGTGCTACAACGGTGTTGATCTTTAAGATTTTGATTGGCCCGTCTTTAATGACTTCCCACATTTCATCGTGTAATGTAGACAAATGAACATGCATACGGATTTTCCGATCATCAAATTTATCTAATGAAAATAACAGGTTGGGAGCCAAGTCTCTCTTCATTTTGAAGGTTTGAGATCTGTCTAGCAGTCAAGATTTGACTCAAATAGACAACCGATCTGATACCACTTGTTGGTCCCGAAAGGGTAGGGAAAAGTCTAGAGGGGGGGGGGTGAATAGACTTTTCTAAGTTTTCAAAAATATTATAACACTTCAACAGAAAGAATCCAAGTGAATAAATTCAACATGAATTGCGCAGCGGATAAATAAACGGTAAAGTGCAATAATCAAAGTTACGCAAAAATGAAGAGTTTCACAACATGCAACACGTTAGAAACGTCAGATATAACTCAAATAATGAGTATATAAAGTTTGGCTCGCATGCGGACGTGGGAACTATCAAACCCAGATCAAAAGATATAACTAGTGAATAGTTGGGTTCGTAGCATAACAACAAATATAACTTTCACAGGATGAGGTTGAGTATGCAAATATGTCTTGCATGCAAATATGATGTCACGTATATCAATAAAACACTTAGCAATAAATGTGACAAAATATGCAATGCATGTGATGCTCAGATAGATAAATATGCAAGCAGATATATGAGCAGATAAAGTAAATGACACAGGGATTTATAGTGGTTCGGAGGTGATGTAATCCTCCTACTCCACTTTCTCATTCCTCTAGGAGAGATGTCACGTATATCAATAAAAATTTTGTATTTTTATACCATACCAAATACATCATGTATATACCCCAAATCATCTACAAGGCATCCAAAAGTAAATTTTAGTGGACATAAACACTTACCTCTAAAGCTTATTCTCCAACTTCCTCTAATCTTTCATTTGATCAATTTCCTTCTTTTGGCTTAGTAGAGAGGATTTCCACTCTAGAAGAAAAGAGAATGAATTTTTTTTTTCTGAGTAGGCATTCGGCCAAAGAGGAGGGAGAAGAAGAAGGAAGAAGAAGTCATCTTTGTCCTAATCATTATCTTTGGGTTTTAATGAAAAATAGAGAAATTTAATCAATTTAGGATTTGTAACTCCCAATTAATATCTCAATCACATTATCTTATTTAATAAATATATTTATAATATCATTATATATATGTATACTACACACACGGTCAAAACATTTATATATGTATATATCCATACTTATAATTAACTAATACTACATATATATATACTTCACGTACTAACAGTACTACCATATATATATTACCATATATATATACCATACATAATTAATATACAATATATATTCGGATTGTATATTATATACAATATATATAGCTCACAACTCACGTACTAATCAATAGTATACAACTTAATTATAATTATGTACATATATACGTATAAGCATAGTATTAATAATAATAATAATAATAATAATAATAATAATAATAATAATAATAATCAAATTGATATATTTTAGTAGTTGACTTTTTATTTGACTTTTGTAGTTGACTTTTTATTTAGCTATCAAATTGATATATTTTGTGATGAATTTATGCATGTGTGTGATAATGGAATGATATTGTTGATATTCTTATGCTAGAATTGTCCAAAATATAGGGGAAACTATGGCAAAATTTTCGAAAATTCTTAGCCCTATATGTTGCAATCCATTATCTTGACAAGGAATTTTACACAATTATAATGGTGACATATTCAAAACCAATTACCATGATTGTTAATTTCTATAATTTGTAGGATGGGACGCTCGAAGGAAATTGCGAAGAAATCAAAGCATGATCAGGGAGAATCGAGTCGATCGAGGACACGGCAGCGAGCTACAGCTACGCAGGAGCCGGGGTCAAGGTCATTACGACACTTGACACCCATCCAACTCACAAAGTGGATAACTATAAAGGGAAGCAGCTTTCTGTTGGCCGTCACTTCGACGATAGCATTTTACGGGAATTCGGTTGTTTGGACGAAGTAAATAAGCTTCTTAGGCACCCACAGCTCCGCTATCTGTTTGAGTGGAGAGGACCCACCTACGCGTCTGTCACTTATGAATTCTTGGCGACCTTGGAAATTCGAAGAGAGGTCAACAATGCAAGAGAGTCTATTTCGTTCACTCTATTCGGCAACCACTACTGCATGTCTGTCAACACTTTGGGTGTTACGCTCGGTTTCCATGATGCAGTAAGCGTGTCCATGCCATATTTCAGAGACTTCAAGGAGGATTTTGATTCAGACGCAGTTGCTAGACAATATTGGAGAACCATCACAAACAATGCCCCATACAACTCTTCAAACTTGAAGGCAAAACTCATCACCCGCAATGCTCTGAAGGCTATCAGATTAGCCTTTGCTATAAATCTCTCAGGCAGAACCACAAATCGCAACAAGGTATACAAGCAGGATCTGTTTTACATGTGGTGCATGGAGAATGAGGTTGGCATCAACATGGGCGTTCAAGCTAAAAAGTGGCTCCAGACCCAGCAAAATCCTAAGGTTCAGACTGTGTTTATTGGACCTTTTTTTACTAGACTTTGCTTCGGGTTGGGCTTATTGGACCGGTTGATGGGAGAAAGAGCTAAAGGTTGCACAATTTCTTTCTCCGTGTGTGAGTTCTTTGCCGCAGAATTAAAGCTTGGAGGTGATGATGCACCTGATCTAGAGGCTTCTGATGATGATGATGATGAGGACGAGGAAGAGAATGAGGAGGAGGATGCTGCACAGGAGCAAGGCCCTACTCCTATGGATTGGGCCACGACACAGAACTTTCATAGACAGCTCCATGAGGAACAAATGAACTACTGGCGTGAGCAGCATACATGGCAAGAAGGCCACTTCACATCCATCTCCGTGAGACAGGATGTCCACACCGAAGACCTCAACTGCATGAGATAGGCGGTGGAGGATAATGATAGGAGAATTACCGCTCTTGAGGATAGATTCGACAGGCAATTCCATCCCTTCAGTGATGACTGATGCCTTCCTTCGATTTTCCTCGATCTTGACCTATTGACATTTGATACTGAGTTCCTTGACAGTGGTTACTATGGTTGATAGCCCCATCTGAACATTAGGATCCCTATGCGCGGGGTTCCGACTTTTATTTCCTTTATTTCTTTATTATGCTTTACTTATCTTTATCGCTTTATGTTATTTAATTTCCAACTGCTTTACTTTTCTGCATTTCTATTTGAATAATTCTACTTATTTATATGCTTTATTATCTAAGTTTTTGTTTTTTTTATTGCTTTTATATTTCTGTCAGTTATAATAATTGAATAGTACTCCGAAAACCCTTTTTTGTATGTTATGTCTCCATTTCTTATAGAGCATCTATAACGGGAACAGGCCTATGCTGGAAGCTAAAGTGTGGAAAGAGGGATGCATATTTGGTTTATCCTCTTATCCCTTTTCTAATTTTAAGCCCCGTTTTGATCTTTAAAGTGTGGCTTTAAAAAAAGGCCACTCCTAGAGATAAAAATTTGAGGAAAGCCTTCTCGCTAGGAAGTGTTCAACCATAGTATTCAAACGCTATATCTGGAGTCGGTTGTTCACTTAAAATGTTCCTAGGAGAAGAGAAAATTGAGAGGAGGTGAGCCGCCTCGCTAGGATTCGGGCACCCATTGCACTGTCTTCGAAAAAACATGGATCTCCATGTGAAGTCGGGTAGCCCGACGACGTTATCCTAGGAGGTGAGAAAATAGAGTGATCGCCCAAGACATGGCGATGAGCGGTCCATGTCCTTGCCCTCACTTATTTTAACGTAAAGGGGCTTTGGCGTTAGGATGGAAATTGGCTAGGGGGTGAGCATCGTTCCCACTAGTCGGATCGGCTGGAGACCCCTAGAAAATACAAGGTGAAACCCTATTGTCTTTTGCATGCTTGAAAGGTGTAAAACATTTTATGTCATATCCATCTCTTGAGACCTTAACTTCCTTAGCATATTTCTTACATTTGGTCGACATAAGTTTAGAGGTCTTGGTAGATAGTGTAGGGAATTTCACCCACTCAACTCCGAACACCTACACATCGCTTGATTAATTGACAATGAGAGAACGAACTATCCTTGGTGCTTAGATGATTAGAGTTTAGAAAAGTATGCTTGCTTAAGGACAAGCAAGGTTTAAGTGTGGAAACTTTGATAAGCACCAAGAATAGCTTATTTTAAGGGTCATTTACGGGTAGAATTGTATGGTTTAGTACCCATTTCAAAAGAATATCATGCGTTTAGACTCAGATGTGACCCAAAACCGCTAACAAGAGCTTGGAAGATGTTTTAAGGTATTTTACAGCCAAACGGAGGACCTAAGGCCAAAACGGAGCAGAAAATGGAGAAACCATGAAGCAGGAGCCTCCCACGCAGCCTCACACGCGTGTGGAGGGGCGTGGAAACATTCTAGTAACTCCCCACGTCCTCCACACGCGTAGCGATAGTCGAAGCCTCAAGGCTCGACGCGTCGAGAGCGTGCCGTAGCATTTTCTCGGAAAATCCTTGAGGGCTCGACGCGTCGTGAGGCCTGATCCAAACCTAAAATTCTGCTGCGGGAAAAATTACTATCTTGCCCCTATTTTGTTTCCCCTATATAGGGCTCATTATTTCAGACCTTTGGGCAAGTAGTTAGGTAGCTTAGGTAGGGGAGGGGACTCCCAATAATTTAGATCTAATTTTCCTTTCCAAATTCTTCCCCTTTGGGGAGGAAAACATTCCTTAGAATAGATTTAGATTAGGTTGAAGATGATTATCTTGTAGATTCAAACTTCCTTAGGTATAAATTCTCTTCTTTTATATTAAAGTTTGATCTTTTATATTATTGCTTTGTTTCTATTGCTTCTATTTATGTTTATTATGTTAGAGTAGAGTAGAAAGGGGATTGGTGGCCCCAAGGTTAATCTATGTGGATGTTTGATATAAATTGCTAGATTAAATGTGAGCTTCTTGATTGTTGGATGATGATCTTGTGTGGATGATGTTTATTGATGCTTTGTGCCTAAGTGTTGCCACATTAGGTAGCAAACCCAAAGGAAGTGAGTGTGTGCGCGATAGCGGCCACTCACGAGCCTAACTCACCCACATCTCCGCTCTTATTCCGAAAGGACAAGGTCCGAGAGGAGTGGTAGACAAAGTGTTCGATGAAATGCCCCAACCAAATGAGGATGTGGGAGTCCAAAGTGTGACGCCACTTGGTGATGTGCCATGAACTCCCTAGACTATTCCACATCTCTAGCTCACGAAACCATACAAAGGTAGTCCACATAGAGAAGCCTAAGGCCCCGATCTCCGCCTTTACTTTTCCTTTTATCACACCCAACACAACCTTTCAAACCTTCCTACTTATGACCTCCAATCTTAGCAAATCCCGTAACTCTTTTCCTTCAACCTCTTAGATGCCAACACACTAATTCGGTTCCCATTCGCCATCCTTGAGAGACACGACACTCGGGGAGTCTTGACTCTTCGTTTTACCACCTTCACATTCACCCTCATCGCAATACAGAACATCAGTAAGCATAGGCATGTGGTTGAAACAGGTCTAGCCCTTATGTCTCGTGCTTCTATGCCCTCTCGTTTCTGGCATTTTGCTTTTGAGTCTACTGTGTTCCTTTTTAACAAGATGCCTTCTTCTACTCTACGTGGGTCTAGTCCTCATCTTTTACTACATAAATCCCCGCCCTCCTATTCGTTTCTCCGTGTTTTTGGTTGTTTGTGTTACCCGCATTTGCGGCCATACAACAGCCATAAGATGTCTTACAGGTCATCTCCTTGTGTATTTCTTGGGTATCCTGATTCTTTTAGGGGCTATAGGTGCATGGACCTGCATACTAATTTATGTGTGTCGTCATGTTCGTTTTGATGAGGGGGTGTTCCCTTTTGCTGCTAAGACTGTTTTGCAGGCTCCTTTAGGCTCTGTGCCTGCTCCTTGGGCTGAGACGATTTTTCGCTCCACAACTGCTTCATCCCCGGAGGCCTCTTCTTCCCCGGTTGTGGTTGCTCAACGTCGTCCTTGTGGTCGTCCGCGTGGCCGGACCACTCGTCCCACTGAGCGGACTCATTCCATGGCTACTAGGAGTCGTTATGTTGTTCCGGTTACTGGTTTTACTGTGCAGGTTTCCTCATCTGATCCCACTTGTTACACGCAGGCAGTTAAGTTTCTTGAATGGAGGGAAGCGATGGATCAGGAGTTCAATGCTCTCTTGCAAAATCAGACTTGGTGTCTGGTTCCCTCTAGTTTCGCTATGAACATCATTGGCTGCAAGTGGGTCTTCCGTACCAAGAGGAAGGCTGATGGTTCAATTGAGAGGCATAAGGCCAGGTTAGTGACTAAGGGGTTCAACCAGGTTCCTGGACAAGACTTCTTTGACACGTTCAGTCCAGTGGTTTAGCCTACTACGGTGAGGTTGCTTCTTTCTCTTGCTCTTTCTTTTGGTTGGTCGGTCAGGCAGCTTGATGTGCACAACGCGTTCTTAAATGGTAACTTGAGTGAAACAGTGTATATGCGTCAGCCTCCTGGCTACATTGATCCTCAGTTTCCTGATCATGTATGCTTACTTAAGCGGTCTCTGTATGGTTTAAAATAGGCTCCGAGAGCTTGGTTTCATCGTTTGCATGCCTTTTTATTATATGTTGGGTTCAAGGCCTCTAAGACTGATGTTTCACTGTTTTACTTTTCTCAAGCCTATGCCATTGTTTATCTGTTGGTTTATGTAGATGATATCCTTGTTATGGGTAATGATCAGACTGTGATGGCCACTTTGCTCTCCAAGCTTTATACTGCTTTCAAGATTCGTGATCTTGGGGAGCCTGGGTTTTCTCTTGGGATTGAAACTATCAAGTGTGCTGATGGTCTTATGCTTTCACAACGTAGATATACGAATGACATTCTTAAGCGTGCTGGTATGACAGACTGTAAGCCTCTTGCTACCCTTCTTTTGTCTCTTTCGAGACCCGCTTCTACCAGTACAGACTTGTATGATGATCCCACCAGGCACAGGAGTCCTGCAGGTGCATTACAGTACTTGACTGTCACAAGGCCTAATCTATCTTTTGCAGTCAATCTCCTCTGCCAGCACATGCATGCACCATCTACCACGCACTAGGAGCAATTAAAGAGGGTGTTACAGTATGTCAAGGGCACTCTTACTATGGGCATGCGCCTGAGGAAGTCTGCTTCGACTGAGTTACATGCGTTCTCTGATTCTGACTGGGCCGGGTGTCCTGAAGACCGCAAATCTACCAGTGCATATGCTGTGTTTCTTGGAACCAACCTTGTCTCGTGGGTGTGCAAGAAACAGAAGACAGTTGCTAGATCCTCTACTGAGGCTGAGTACAAGGCTCTCACGGATGTTTGTGCTGAGGTGGTCTGGATTCTTTCGTTGTTGTGTTAGATAGGTGTTCCCACTATTCCGGTTCCAAAGCTTTGGTGTGACAACCTTGGTGCTATTTACATGTGTGCCAATCCGGTATTCCATGCTCGTACAAAGCATGTTGAGATTGATTATCATTTTGTGCGGGACAAGGTTGCCTCTGGAGATATACATGTACATTTTATTTCGGCAAAGGATCAGCTTGTAATACCCCGTATTTTATTAACATTGTTATTTTATCCTAAGGTATTGACATACATGAGTTATGATCTCCCGATACTTCAAAAGAATTTTTATGAGTAAGTATAGTTGTTATTAAGCTGCGATCGTACGTCCTGGTCACGAACCGTAAAATTTTTAGGAACTAGTATTTTGACTTGTTTGTCCTAGGAAATGGATTTCTAGACACCATACTATTATTCTTGAATTTCCTATTGAATTAAATTAGCCCATAGCAGCAAAAATTTATTTTTGATCGTACATCGCGAAATTTCGCGGTGTACCGAACCTAGTCCAAATTGGAGCTTTTGACTGGAATAAATTTGTGGTTTCAAGAATATTCTATTTAAATTATTTTCTACCGAAAATTCATCTGTTTCAATCCCAATCAGTCCAAGTTGAGATATTTTATTATTTTATTATTTTTCTCCCTTAATCTTATCACATAAGTGTGATCAAGTATAAAAAGCTATTCTTTCCCCATTTCCCCTTCATTTTGCCGATCCAAGAGGAGAGAAAGAGAGAGGGTTCACCATTTTTCTTCCTCCATTGCTTCCATAGCCAAAATCCTTCTCAACTCTCAATTTTATTCGGTAAGTTTTCGATTTTATTCGGTAGAAAGCCTTGTAATCCTTCCTAGGTTATGAATCTATGCTTAGTTTCTTGATATTTGATGTTTTGGTGTTGATTTGGATCTAGGGTTTCAAAGTGAAATTTGGGAAAAATCATCCAAGGTTATTTCTAAGGAATTGTGACCACTTTGAGGTAAGGAAATTCCTTAAGTTGGTTGAGGTTTCTTGAAATTGAGTAATTGATAGCAATTGATGAATTAGGGATGTTGAGTTGAACTTTATTGTGTGCATATTAGTAGAAATTGTGAGCATCCATGCTTATGAAGGTTATGTTTTGAGAAATATGTACATGTATTTATGATGTGAGTATATCATGTACAATATGTATATATATACATACCATTTCGAAAATAATATATAATAAAATAAAAAAAAATAATTAGTATGTATATATATATTAAAACAGTATGTATATATATAGTATATGTATATACATTAATCATGAAATTGTTTAGTATATGTATATATATATTGAAACCGTTTATATATGGTATATATATATGTATTGAACTCTATTTGTATGTATATCTATACTTGGAATCGTATAGGTATATGTTGTGTATGTATATGAAACCGTATGTATATACGTATGTATGATGTGAATACCATATACGTATACCTGAAGTAGGAAGATGTTATGTTAATGGTGTATCATATATGTTATTATGGGACATGGGGAAAGTGATACATGTTACCCATGACTACTAAGAAATGATAAAGGGGGTACTATCAGATTACCTTGAGAATGAATCAATGTCGTGGAAGAGAAGGAGAAGGAAAACCCTTATGTTTCTGACGAGTTGATGAGGACCTTGATTGACCTACGGGAGGGCTTAAAATGCCATGGCCCAGTGGGTTTGTTTATGTCCCTTGACAAACCTCATGGGAGGGCTTAAAGTGCCATGGCCCAGTGGTTTTGTTTATGCCGTATGACATGCAATTCATACTGAGGGCGAAGTCTATTCGCCGAGTACTGTATCACTCGTAAGCTGCGGTTTGCGGGGGTGTGCACACTTAAGTATAGTTACTCATGAGATATCGGGCAAGATTCGTTTCAACGAGCCTAGTTAGGCCAACTAGGATTCATTGTAACGATCCGGTATAGATCCAGGGGAATCGATAAGATACAGGGGGATGCCAGACATTGACCCCGAGTCGAGACCCAAGTGGAAAGGAGGGGACAAGATTGGTTGCTCCTAAGGCCTCAAGCTCTCAAGTTAAGGAAACTAAGGATATTTCTTTTATAATGA
This sequence comes from Ipomoea triloba, assembly GCF_003576645.1. NCBI lineage: Eukaryota > Viridiplantae > Streptophyta > Magnoliopsida > Solanales > Convolvulaceae > Ipomoea > Ipomoea triloba. The sequence continues at coordinate 13,449,207 of NC_044920.1, read as the reverse complement.
ATGGTAGTTACGCTGTAACTACGAGAGAAGAGAAAGGTGTTAAGGGCTAGCACTGAAGTATGCTAGCGAATTCGCTTTCTTGAGATGATTAGTAAGGAAATTTCCCTGTGATGAGGGACTGAAAGGAAAAATGATGAGTGGGAAAGATTAGAAGTTTTACAGCAGAAAAACTTATGATTTTCAATATCTATTTGTATTCTCAAATGATTTTTGTCCTATTACATGGGAACATTTCTTGGTAAGAAAGAATAAAGTTTTTAACATCTTGGTTTTCAAAACCTTTATTTAGTTTCGGGAAACCAATGGATTTCCTTGCTTAGCCGTTGTGCTAACCACACTTCAATGTGTTGTTTTCAGATGGAGTCCAGCGTTAGTTCTTGCAGCCCGACGAACTCCCCTAGTTCGTCGGAAGATGTGGGTCGTGGCATAGACTACGACGTTTTAATGCAGCAGATGAGTGGTGCCGACCCTTATGCCCCCGGCTATGCTCCTACAGTTCCCAGTGACTCTCTGGCAGTAGATAGTTTTCTTCCTATTCCTGAGGGTCCTGATGTACAAGCCACTTTTGGTTTTTACCCCATCAAGGTGCTAGTGGGAAGTAATCCCCTAGAGTTTATAGTTTATTACCCTTACCCGTGGGACCCGAGTCCTCGCGAGTATTGGGAGGAGTGATCTATGGTCATGGTCACTTCTCGTTTCCTAGACCATATCACATGGTTCGAAGGGGAATGGCACCTGGTCTGGGGTGAGTTTACGGGTCCGGCGTATCGCCAGATTGAGTAGGCAGGATACCCGGAAGGTCTGTAGGGGTTTTATTCCTTTTTGTGTAAATATTTTGTAGCCAGGAGAGTGACTGATCTTGGTTAGTGGGGACATGAATGACCTTGAACTGATGTTTGGCCGTTGGGCAAAACTTCCGGTACATACTTTGTAAATATTTATATATATATATATCTCTTATATATTATCTCAAAGTGAGTAGTTATGTTTGTTGAGTGAAGTTTCTTTTAGCCTGTGCACCTAGAGCGGGGTCTGTCAAGAGAATGATAGAACTCGTTTTGGGTGTGGCGGTAACTCCTTGGGTTGTACGGTAAGTCGACCCATGGGTGTTACAAAGTGGTATCAGAGCCTAGGTAGTGTCATAACCTAGGTTACGCCAGAGCCTTAGTTTGAGTCAGCCTAAGTTGTTAAGACTGCCCTAAGTCACTATTTCAGCTAAGGTTAAGTATGAGCTTTTGGAGTAGAGTAGGAGATCGGGCGGCATAAAAAGGGGGTACCTCATCTGTACTTTACAGAATCTCTTGATTCTGGTTGATTGAATGATTTGATATGTATTTGTGATTGTTTGCATGTGCTAATCATTGCTTATGATTATTGCAAGTAGGGTTGATAACATACTGCATGACTAACTGCTATGCTAAATGAAGCATCTGTTTGAAATAGGGGGAGTTGCCCTATAAGACTTGAGTAGTTACTAGGCTAACTGCTTAGCTAGTTAACTTCTTAAGAACTCTTATCCTTTGGACACTAACTTGTAATAGTCGTTTAGTGAAATGCCTCCCAGACGAAACGTACCTGCTGGGGATAGCAATGATGTCTCGGCGATGGACCGTATGGCCATGGCAATGGAACAGATGGCTGAGTTCATGATGGCTCAGCAAGTTCATAATCAAGCCCAAGTGCAACCACGGGTCGATGTTACTAAAGCCATAGCAGCTAGACAACCACTGTTTTATGCGGGGGAAGAAGACCCGGTGATCCTTGAAGAATGGATCAGAACATTTGATAAACTGCTAAACGCCGTGAATTGTCCTGAGGTACAGCGAGTGTCTTCTGCAGTATACTACCTGACTAAAGCTGCGGATAACTGGTGGGCAACGGTTGGACCTGACCTTCTGTAAGACCCAGGATTTGGCTGGGAGGAGTTCAAGACTGAATTAAGAGGTCAGTTCTACACTGAACGAATTAAGGGCATCAAGTGTGAAGAATTCTTGCGACTGAAACAACAAGGAACAACGGTGCAAGACTATCATGACAAGTATGTTGAGTTGATGGGATTTGCTCAGGACATCGTACCTGACGAGGCAAGCAAGGCGAGGAGATTTGTAAGAGGATTAGATTGGGGAGTGAGAAGTGCAATCGCACCATTTATGTGCTCTACTCTCAGGGAAGCATATAACAGAGCGTCCGATCATTACCAGGTGTATCTTGACCAGCAAGCAGTCTATGGTCGGAGCAAAAGGAAAGCTGAGGATAGACGAGGAAAATCTCAGTGGGAAAGTAAGAGGCTTAACCAAGGAGGAATTAACTCAAGGCAAGGAGAGAGGAAGAGAGGAATAACTCCAAGGAAACAATCTGATTGCTTGAAATGCGGAAGAAATCATCCAGGAGAAACTTGTCAGGGTGTGAAGATCATATGTTACAAGTGTGGCCTCCCGGGACACAAAGCTTACGAATGCCCAACCAGGGTAGAAGATTATCAGAACCGCTCTCAGAATGCAAACCAAAGGAGGGGATCTACTGAGACTAACGGCCAGAAACCCATGGTACCAGGAAATCGGGGGGTTAACTCTCAGCAAGTCAACCGAGGAAGATTGCCAAATGCCACTGCAGGTTCCAGCAATAAAGGGAAGGCACCTATGGGAGAGAATAGCACAGGGAACCAGGGCAGAATCTACGTCGTCAATAGCGCTCAGGCTCAGGCTAGTGACGTCGTATCTGGTACATTTCCTATTAACTCAATACTTGGGTTGGTATTATTTGATACGGGGGCTACCAATTCGTTTATATCCTCTACATTTGCGGATAAATTGAAGTTAAGGTCTACTATCAAACTAGATTTGAATGTGAAAACTGCCTCTGGGATAGTAGTAGCCTGTAAGGAAGGATATGACAATGTTTCAATAGAAATAGCGGGATTCAACTGTCCCGGAAACCTTATTCGTTTTGAATTAGAAGGCATTGACGTGGTGCTTGGGATGGATTGGCTGAATAAGTATAAGGCTCAAATAAGGTGTGATGAGCGAAAGGTTGTCCTACGAGGACCGAAGGGAAAGAAGATATCTTATCGAGGAATTGAGAAGCCACCTGAACCAAAGTTGATGACGACACAGAAGTTGAAGAAGTACGTTCACAAGGGGTGTGAAGTGTACCTCTGCTTCGTGCAAGACACCGAGATAGAAGCACCTGAGATCAATCAAATCCCAGTGGTGAGTGAATTTCCCGATGTGTTTCCGGATGACCTCACGGGAATGCCGCCAGAGAGGGAAGTAGAGTTTACTATCGAACTCGTACCAGGAACTTCGCCTATCTCTAAAGCACCTTATCGAATGGCACCCAAGGAAATGGAGGAGTTGAAGGTACAATTGGCAGAACTATTGGAAAAAGGTTTTATCCGGCCAAGCGTATCACCTTGGGGCGCGCCGGTGTTGTTCGTAAGAAAGAAAGATGGAAGCCTGAGGCTGTGTATCGATTACAGGTAGCTTAATCGCGTCACAGTGAAGAATCGGTACCCACTGCCCAGGATCGACGATCTATTTGATCAGCTAAGGGGAGCTGGTGTATTTTCAAAGATTGATCTACGGTCAGGGTATCATCAGATACGAGTCTCAGAACGGGATATTTCTAAAACAGCATTCCGGACTAGGTACGGGCATTATGAATTCACGGTCATGCCATTTGGAGTGCCTAATGCTCCAGGAATTTTTATGGACTTGATGAACCGAACTTTTCTTCCTTACTTGGATGAGTTCGTCGTTGTTTTCATAGACGATATTCTGGTTTATTCTAGGACACCGGAGGAGCACGACGCACACCTTAGAACAGTGTTGCAGATATTGAGAGAGCGGAAACTTTTTGCAAAGTTGTCCAAATGTGAATTCTGGAAGAAGGAAGTAGCATTCCTTGGGCATATAATCACCAAGGAAGGGATAGCGGTGGACCCAACCAAGATATTAGCCGTAACTGAGTGGGAAGCACCCAAATCAGTTACTGAAGTTCGGAGTTTCTTGGGTTTGGCAGGTTATTATAGAAGATTCGTCCAGGACTTCTCGAAAATAGCCAGGCCATTAACAAATCTACTCAAGAAAACTACCAGATACAGTTGGAACGAAGAATGTGAGCAGGCATTCCAGGAACTTAAGAAAAGGTTAACAACTGCCCCAGTGCTAACCTTACCTGTTGGAACAGATGGCTATGAACTGTACACAGATGCATCTCACAGGGGACTTGGATGTGTCTTAATGCAAAAGGGAAAAGTAATAGCCTACGCATCTCGTCAATTGAAACCACATGAGGCTAATTACCCAACTCATGATCTAGAGTTAGCAGCTGTGGTGTTTGCCCTTAAGATCTGGCGACATTACCTTTATGGAGTCACTTGCAAAATTTTCACAGATCACAAGAGTTTAAAGTACATCTTTACTCAGAGAGACCTTAATCTAAGACAAAGAAGATGGTTGGAATTGATTAAGGACTATGATCTGGAGATCCAATACCAAGAGGGCAAAGCAAACAAAGTAGCTGACGCTTTGAGTCGAAAATCAAACCATGCTCTTTGGGTATTACCCGAACAATTGTGCAAGGACTTTCAGAAGCTTAATTTGGAAATAAAAATGTGTGGTCAAGTGGAACAAGAGATGAGATTGTGTTACCTATAGACCACTCCAACTCTATTTGAAGAGATAAAGCAGGCACAAGGAGAGGATGACTGGGTAAAGGGTATGAAGGAAAAGATGATTGATGGAAAATATGGCCCGTTTGAATTGCACCAGGATGGGAGTGTAAGATTCCAAGGTAGGTGGGTGATACCTACAGGTTGTAAGAAAATAATGGACCTACTGAAGAGAGAAGGTTACTATACACCCTATGCCGTTCATCCTGGTGGAGATAAGCTTTATAAAGATCTGAAACAAAATTTCTGGTGGGCAGGCATGAAGAAAGATACTGCTGAATTTGTTGCCAGATGCTTGAATTGTCAAAAAGTTAAGGCAGAGAGAAGTAAACCGAAGGGTTTACTACAACCATTGGAGATTCCTCAATGGAAATCGGACTCAATCTCTATGGACTTTGTAGGAGGATTGCCCAGGACTAAAGCCGGAAGTGATCAAATATGGGTTGTTGTTGACCGATTGACCAAGACAGCGAGATTCATCCCGATGAACAAGACTTGGTCGATGGACAAAATGGCAAGAGCCTATATTAAACATGTAGTTAAATATCATGGAGTACCATGTGATATTGTTTCAGACAGAGATTCACGATTTTTATCGAGATTTTGGGAAGCATTGCAAGTAGCAATGGGTACGCAACTCAAGATGAGTACAGCCTTTCACCCTGCTACTGACGGTCAAACAGAACGAACAATACAAACATTGGAAGATATGCTCAGAGGATGCATACTGGACTTTCAAGGGTCATGGGATGAACACTTGGACCTGATAGAATTCTCTTATAATAATAGTTATCATACGAGTATTAAGATGGCTCCGTATGAAGCATTATATGGGCAGAAATGCCGAAGTCCTCTATGTTGGAGCGATAGGAGTGATGTGGTCATTCTTGGACCTCAATACTTGCAAGAAACCACTGAAGCCATCAAAGTGATGCAAGGGAGAATGAAAGCCGCGCAAGATCGCCAAAAATCTTATGCCGATCTGAAGCGACAATTCGTGGAATATCAGGTTGGAGAAAAAGTACTATTGAAGGTCTCGCCCACGAAAGGAGTTAAAAGATTCGGGAAGAAGGGAAAACTGAGTCCTCGGTACATAGGACCTTATGAAATTCTGGAAAGGANTTGGGTTTGGCAGGTTATTATAGAAGATTCGTCCAGGACTTCTCGAAAATAGCCAGGCCATTAACAAATCTACTCAAGAAAACTACCAGATACAGTTGGAACGAAGAATGTGAGCAGGCATTCCAGGAACTTAAGAAAAGGTTAACAACTGCCCCAGTGCTAACCTTACCTGTTGGAACAGATGGCTATGAACTGTACACAGATGCATCTCACAGGGGACTTGGATGTGTCTTAATGCAAAAGGGAAAAGTAATAGCCTACGCATCTCGTCAATTGAAACCACATGAGGCTAATTACCCAACTCATGATCTAGAGTTAGCAGCTGTGGTGTTTGCCCTTAAGATCTGGCGACATTACCTTTATGGAGTCACTTGCAAAATTTTCACAGATCACAAGAGTTTAAAGTACATCTTTACTCAGAGAGACCTTAATCTAAGACAAAGAAGATGGTTGGAATTGATTAAGGACTATGATCTGGAGATCCAATACCAAGAGGGCAAAGCAAACAAAGTAGCTGACGCTTTGAGTCGAAAATCAAACCATGCTCTTTGGGTATTACCCGAACAATTGTGCAAGGACTTTCAGAAGCTTAATTTGGAAATAAAAATGTGTGGTCAAGTGGAACAAGAGATGAGATTGTGTTACCTATAGACCACTCCAACTCTATTTGAAGAGATAAAGCAGGCACAAGGAGAGGATGACTGGGTAAAGGGTATGAAGGAAAAGATGATTGATGGAAAATATGGCCCGTTTGAATTGCACCAGGATGGGAGTGTAAGATTCCAAGGTAGGTGGGTGATACCTACAGGTTGTAAGAAAATAATGGACCTACTGAAGAGAGAAGGTTACTATACACCCTATGCCGTTCATCCTGGTGGAGATAAGCTTTATAAAGATCTGAAACAAAATTTCTGGTGGGCAGGCATGAAGAAAGATACTGCTGAATTTGTTGCCAGATGCTTGAATTGTCAAAAAGTTAAGGCAGAGAGAAGTAAACCGAAGGGTTTACTACAACCATTGGAGATTCCTCAATGGAAATCGGACTCAATCTCTATGGACTTTGTAGGAGGATTGCCCAGGACTAAAGCCGGAAGTGATCAAATATGGGTTGTTGTTGACCGATTGACCAAGACAGCGAGATTCATCCCGATGAACAAGACTTGGTCGATGGACAAAATGGCAAGAGCCTATATTAAACATGTAGTTAAATATCATGGAGTACCATGTGATATTGTTTCAGACAGAGATTCACGATTTTTATCGAGATTTTGGGAAGCATTGCAAGTAGCAATGGGTACGCAACTCAAGATGAGTACAGCCTTTCACCCTGCTACTGACGGTCAAACAGAACGAACAATACAAACATTGGAAGATATGCTCAGAGGATGCATACTGGACTTTCAAGGGTCATGGGATGAACACTTGGACCTGATAGAATTCTCTTATAATAATAGTTATCATACGAGTATTAAGATGGCTCCGTATGAAGCATTATATGGGCAGAAATGCCGAAGTCCTCTATGTTGGAGCGATAGGAGTGATGTGGTCATTCTTGGACCTCAATACTTGCAAGAAACCACTGAAGCCATCAAAGTGATGCAAGGGAGAATGAAAGCCGCGCAAGATCGCCAAAAATCTTATGCCGATCTGAAGCGACAATTCGTGGAATATCAGGTTGGAGAAAAAGTACTATTGAAGGTCTCGCCCACGAAAGGAGTTAAAAGATTCGGGAAGAAGGGAAAACTGAGTCCTCGGTACATAGGACCTTATGAAATTCTGGGAAAACTGAGTCCTCGGTACATAGGACCTTATGAAATTCTGGAAAGGATAGGGAATTTAGCCTATCGACTGGCCTTACCTCTGGAAAGGATAGGGAATTTAGCCTATCGACTGGCCTTACCGATGGAACTTAGAGGGAATTTAGCCTATCGACTGGCCTTACCGATGGAACTTAGTAGGGTACATAACGTGTTTCATGTTTCTCAACTTAAGAGATATGTACCTGATGTCTCCCATATACTAGAGCCAGAAGAATTGGAAGTGGACGATTCATTGCATATACTAGAGCCAGAAGAATTGGAAGTGGACGATTCATTGACATATGAAGAAAGACCGATTCGTGTCTTGGACTCAAAAACCCGAGACACAAGGCGAAAATCCATCAAAATGATTAAAGTTCAATGGTCGAACCATAGCCCAGAAGAAGCTACCTGGGAGTTGGAGGACGATATGATAGCACGCTATCCGGAATTATTTGACTCAGGTATGTAGAGTCAATTTGCTTCATACATGTACCTAAATCAATTTGTGTGCTAGTTAAGTGCCGAATATTGGTATGTGTAAGCGGGAGAAAGTAGCGAGTTACCTTGAAAGTTTAGATGATAAGAAGGAAGTTTCGAGGGCGAAACTCTTTTTAAGGGGGGTAGAGTGTAATACCCCGTATTTTATTAACATTATTATTTTATCCTAAGATATTGACATACATGAGTTATGATCTCCCGATACTTCAAAAGAATTTTTATAAGTAAGTATAGTTGTTATTAAGCTGCGATCGTACGTCCTGGTCACGAACCGTAAAATTTTTAGGAACTAGTATTTTGACTTGTTTGTCCTAGGAAATGGATTTCCAGACACCATACTATTATTCTTGAATTTCCTATTGAATTAAATTAGCCCATAGCAGCAAAAATTTATTTTTGATCGTACATCGCGAAATTTCGCGGTGTACCAAACCTAGTCCAAATTGGAGCTTTTGACTGGAATAAATTTGTGGTTTCAAGAATATTCTATTTAAATTATTTTCTACCGAAAATTCATCTGTTTCAATCCCAATCAGTCCAAGTTGAGATATTTTATTATTTTATTATTTTTCTCCCTTAATCTTATCACATAAGTGTGTTCAAGTATAAAAAGCTATTCTTTCCCCATTTCCCCTTCATTTTGCCGAACCAAGAGGAGAGAAAGAGAGAGGGTTCACCATTCTTCTTCCTCCATTGCTTCCATAGCCAAAATCCTTCTCAACTCTCAATTTTATTCGGTAAGTTTTCGACTTTATTCGGTAGAAAGCCTTGTAATCCTTCCTAGGTTATGAATCTATGCTTAGTTTCTTGATATTTGATGTTTTGGTGTTGATTTGGATCTAGGGTTTCAAAGTGAAATTTGGGGAAAATCATCCAAGGTTATTTCTAAGGAATTGTGACCACTTTGAGGTAAGGAAATTCCTTAAGTTGGTTGAGGTTTCTTGAAATTGAGTAATTGATAGCAATTGATGAATTAGGGATGTTGAGTTGAACTTTATTGTGTGCATATTAGTAGAAATTGTGAGCATCCATGCTTATGAAGGTTATGTTTTGAGAAATATGTACATGTATTTATGATGTGAGTATATCATGTACAATATGTATATATATACATACCATTTTCGAAAATAATATATAATAAAATAAAAATAAAAAAATAATTAGTATGTATATATATATTAAAACAGTATGTATATATATAGTATATGTATATACATTAATCATGAAATTGTTTAGTATATGTATATATATATTGAAACCGTGTATATATGGTATATATATATGTATTGAACTCTATTTGTATGTATATCTATACTTGGAATCGTATAGGTATATGTTGTGTATGTATATGAAACCGTATGTATATACGTATGTATGATGTGAATACCATATACGTATACCTGAAGTAGGAAGATGTTATGTTAATGGTGTATCATATATGTTATTATGGGACATGGGGAAAGTGATACATGTTACCCATGACTACTAAGAAATGATAAAGGGGGTACTATCAGATTACCTTGAGAATGAATCAATGTCGTGGAAGAGAAGGAGAAGGAAAACCCTTATGTTTCTGACGAGTTGATGAGGACCTTGATTGACCTACGGGAGGGCTTAAAATGCCATGGCCCAGTGGGTTTGTTTATGTCCCTTGACAAACCTCATGGGAGGGCTTAAAGTGCCATGGCCCAGTGGTTTTGTTTATGCCGTATGACATGCAATTCATACTGAGGGCGAAGTCTATTCGCCGAGTACTGTATCACTCGTAAGCTGCGGTTTGCGGGGGTGTGCACACTTAAGTATAGTTACTCATGAGATATCGGGCAAGATTCGTTTCAACGAGCCTAGTTAGGCCAACTAGGATTCATTGTAACGATCCGGTATAGATCCAGGGGAATCGATAAGATACAGGGGGATGCCAGACATTGACCCCGAGTCGAGACCCAAGTGGAAAGGAGGGGACAAGATTGGTTGCTCCTAAGGCCTCAAGCTCTCAAGTTAAGGAAACTAAGGATATTTCTTTTATAATGAATGGTAGTTACGCTGTAACTACGAGAGAAGAGAAAGGTGTTAAGGGCTAGCACTGAAGTATGCTAGCGAATTCGCTTTCTTGAGATGATTAGTAAGGAAATTTCCCTGTGATGAGGGACTGAAAGGAAAAATGATGAGTGGGAAAGATTAGAAGTTTTACAGCAGAAAAACTTATGATTTTCAATATCTATTTGTATTCTCAAATGATTTTTGTCCTATTACATGGGAACATTTCTTGGTAAGAAAGAATAAAGTTTTTAACATCTTGGTTTTCAAAACCTTTATTTAGTTTCGGGAAACCAATGGATTTCCTTGCTTAGCCGTTGTGCTAACCACACTTCAATGTGTTGTTTTCAGATGGAGTCCAGCGTTAGTTCTTGCAGCCCGACGAACTCCCCTAGTTCGTCGGAAGATGTGGGTCGTGGCATAGACTACGACGTTTTAATGCAGCAGATGAGTGGTGCCGACCCTTATGCCCCCGGCTATGCTCCTACAGCTCCCAATGACTCTCTGGCAGTAGATAGTTTTCTTCCTATTCCTGAGGGTCCTGATGTACAAGCCACTTTTGGTTTTTACCCCATCAAGGTGCTAGTGGGAAGTAATCCCCTAGAGTTTATAGTTTATTACCCTTACCCGTGGGACCCGAGTCCTCGCGAGTATTGGGAGGAGTGATCTATGGTCATGGTCACTTCTCGTTTCCTAGACCATATCACATGGTTCGAAGGGGAATGGCACCTGGTCTGGGGTGAGTTTACGGGTCCGGCGTATCGCCAGATTGAGTAGGCAGGATACCCGGAAGGTCTGTAGGTGTTTTATTCCTTTTTGTGTAAATATTTTGTAGCCAGGAGAGTGACTGATCTTGGTTAGTGGGGACATGAATGACCTTGAACTGATGTTTGGCCGTTGGGCAAAACTTCCGGTACATACTTTGTAAATATTTATATATATATATATCTCTTATATATTATCTCAAAGTGAGTAGTTATGTTTGTTGAGTGAAGTTTCTTTTAGCCTGTGCACCTAGAGCGGGGTCTGTCAAGAGAATGATAGAACTCGTTTTGGGTGTGGCGGTAACTCCTTGGGTTGTACGGTAAGTCGACCCATGGGTGTTACACAGCTAGCTGACATCTTCACCAAATCCCTTGTAGGACCACAGTTTTCCTTTCTGAGAGACAAGCTACAGGTCATTGACATACCCTTTGCTTGTGGGGGAGTACTAGGACTCTATGTAGTTGTGTTATATTATGAGTCTCTGTCCCAGTCTGTTTATGATTCCTTAGTATATATACCTATGTAACCTGAACAAGCATTCTCTGTTATTGAATATACAATCACAATAGTTCTCATCCTTACCATCAAGAAGCCTTAATTTTATATTTGCATATTTCAATAATATTTGCATTATTAAAATACCAACTTAATAGGACCATAATTAGTATTATATTTATAACATTTTTATTTGAAAGTAGGTTTACAGTATGATATTAATTTGCATTACTAGATCTGTTTATAGGTTTATTTGCATTAATACTCTAATTTATAGGTTAAATTCTAGATTACAATAAACATGGTGTTATCGTTTACTTTATCGGTTAAGGAAAAATCATGCACAACACTGTTAGTTTGCTTTATCACACTTGATGGGGTAGTGGGTGGTCGTATGTCCCGTTTGGTAGAACTCCTACATTTTGTTGTAGAGTTACAAACTGCCATCTTGATGTTTTCACATGATCTTGAAGCCAAACTTACAGTGTAGATAGTGTCTTGACAAAATGACAAAGGGGTTGTGAGCATGTGGTGAGGTGGATGTGTGATATAGAGGATGTTAAAACGAAGAGTCATAAACTCCCCGAGTGTCGTATCTCTCGCGGATGGCAAATTGGAAAATATACGGATTTCCTATCTTGAGTTGTTTAGATAACACGAAGATCACACATATGGAATTTGTTGATTTGTAGTGTCTAGAGTGCAAATGTTGATAAGATTGAAGGTAAGTAAAGGTAAATAAAAGCGGATGGGGGCTAGAATATCATGGAGATTGGTTTAGGGCATGTGGTAGAGTATTGATTTTCATTGAGTAATGGTTGAAGGAGCATGGAAAATTGTCCTGAGTGGCGTCACCTTAAGCTCCCAATCCTCAGTCGGTTGGGGAATTTTGTCAAACACTTTGTCTACAAGTTCCCTCCGGATCTCATCTTCTCAGATTGAAAGCGGGAGATGTGGGTAGTGGGCTACATCTCTTTGCGATATCTTGCCAAAGAGATGATCCTATACTCTTGAAGAGATCGGGGCCCTTGATCTAACAAGGTCATACAAAACATACACACAATTTCAACATTCCCCAAAGAAATCAAACTCATTCATCAAATTAGATCATAAATACCAAATCCCCATTCAATCTAGCCCCTATCCTATGGATTGGCCTCTCATAGGCTTTAGCTGTAACCCCTCAGCTATTCCGATAAGTTTAGGGTTCGAAAAATATTTTTTTTAGGCTATGAACATTTATGAGAAGATCTCTCGGTACTTTAAAAGAATTTTTTTTAATAGTTATTAATAAGCTGCGATCTACGTACCGGTCACGAACCGAAAAGTTTTTAAGGATGTATATACAGTTCGAATTTTCCTAGAAAATGGATTATTAAGCATGATACGATTAAGCCTGAACTTCCTACTTAGTTCAAGTGAAAATTAAATGGACTGTAAGAATGAAATTGTTACGGACCTTCGTACCACTGTATTTCGCGAGATACCGAAAATTTCCCGATTTTAGTGGTTAATGACGGGATTATTTTTAGAATAATTTTGGTATTAGAATTTTCTCGAATTAAGATATAATCCTCCGAACTTTTATCTGATTTAGTCCCAAACTGGCAAAATAAATCCTACTCTTCATGAGCTATCATAGAATTGTGACAAGTGTCACACTAATTACCACATGGTAATTAAATATTGATTTTTCATATGAAGGTATGGGATGATCATACTAGTTGTCTTAAGTTTCAAGTTATCTCCCCCTCCCACTCTCATTTTCGAAAAAATCAAGAAGGAAAGGAAGAGAAAAAAAATATCATCTTCTTTTTGGATCCAAGAACTCCATAGCAATTTTCTTTAACACAAGTGCTTCCATAGTAGGTAAAACTTTGGTTTTATTCGGTCAATATGACTAGAATCCTTCCTAGAACTTAAGTTTAAGCTAAGGATTGATGAAAATGTTGTTATTATGGTGATTTTTGTTTAGGATCTTCGGTGAAAAGTTTGGAGGAGAAGATCACCATCTTTCTACGGTATTAAAAATTTACTTGGGAGGTAAGGAATCCCTTAAGTTGGTTTAGTCACTTGGAAGTGAACAAATGCTAGTAAATTATGAAACTAGGAATTTTACGTGACAATTATGTGTTAAGTTTGTAGATCTACAAGTTGGCTCAAAGGACTACACTTTGATTTTTGGTAATTTTTGTATGCATGATCATAGCTAATTTATGCATGTATATGTTGTATTTATGTCCATATAGGCCTATACTGTGAAAATAGTGGAGAATCGAGGCGTTGCTGTTGGTCCCAAGGGGATGGGGTACAAGTCTAGAGGGGGGGGGGGGGAATAGACTTGTATAAGATTTTGCAAATCTTTTCGACCTCTCGTGTGTATTGAACTTAGGATGTTTAGGTTCGATACCTCACGAGGTGAAGACAAAGTTTTATGCGCAGCGGAAATATTATCCCCTTTTGGTTAGCACGAGTTTGGGTTAGTTCGAGAGGTGTGATTATATGCAGTGCAATCGAGAAGTTAGCGAGAGATAAAAACAGAAAGTAAATGCAAGAGAGATTTTTAAGTGGTTCGGCCAACCCGCCTACTTCCACTCTTCTTCCAAAAACTCCCTGGAAGGATTGCACTAAAAACTTCCCTTTCTAGTACAATAACGAGCGCTTGAGCTTTGATCACCAAGCCCGCCTCAAGCCTCAGGTTTTTCGCCCCGCTTCCAGTTACTCCACCTCTCGAGCACTTGACCTTTGATCACCAAGCCCGCGTCAAGCCTCAGGTTTCTTTCGCTCGGACAGCAGCCAGGTTACTCCGCCTCTCCTCAGGTTTTTCTCCCCGCTTCCAGTTACTCCACCTCTCGAGCACTTGACCTTTGATCACCAAGCCCGCGTCAAGCCTCAGGTTTCTTTCGCTCGGACAGCAGCCAGGATACTCCACCTCCCTTGCTTAATCCAAAGCAAGACGTTGTTGATAGTCACAGTTGAATGTAACGATCTCCAATCTGACCACAAGCTATCGTTGAATCAACTTTGATGTAGAGCAGCTTTGGTCACCTTCTGGATGTATGACAGTTTAGCTTTGTAACTCTCTTCGAACACTAAGATGTGTTCTCTCGCTGTATTGAATATCAGGATGATATTCCAAGTTAAGCACTTTGCACTGGAACGTTTTTATCAGACACCTCTTGTTAACCTCTTGACCTCTTTCACAACCCCTTTTTTTTCTGTGTCTTTACGTCCTTATATATGAGAGTAGAAGAATAGTTCCGTTGGAGGGAAAACTATTCCGTTTGAAATTGGTCTCCCACGCCGAACATGGGTCTTTGCACAATTTCAGCATTTTTCATGGAGTAGTGGTCTTGTAACTTGAGCCTTTTGTTTTGTAGTGAATATTCCATATTCCACTTTCTTGAGTTCATGCTTCACTTGCTTCTTTTGGATAAAGTTACTCTTTTTATGTTCCCATCATTCCTTGTTTGGGGAATCTGACCACTTCAGGATTGGTGCACTTCTTGACCGTTTGTGGTGGAGGTCTGACGTGTCATCCACTTCCGTCCATTTTGAAACCTCCCGCTCAGCACCTCTTCAATATTTTATCTCCATGATATTCTTCTTCTCCAAACTTAGAGTATTTTGTCTGCACATGTTGACTAACATTCAGCCTCTTGGAGAAGTGCCGGTTTATCGAGACCATAGAAGATGTCTAGATCACTTGATGTTTCAATCCCATGTATCGAGAGGTCTATCTCTCGAATATTCTTTACGTCTCGAACTCGATAGGTATATCGAGAGGTCCTCACCTCTCGAACTTGGCTTGTGTCTCGAGACTTAGTTGATGTCTCGTAGACCCTTATTCCTCCAGAGTTGTCTCGTGCCTGCTTCTAATCTATCTGTTTGCTTACAACACAAAAACTTCTAAGTTGTTCAAACAAGTTTACCTTAAGCTTAAATATTTCCCGAGTTGAGCTCAAATTACCCGGTTGTATTTTCGCTCTTAGTTTACTTATCGAACTTACATTGTTTTGCCTATGTATCGAGACTTGGGGATTCTTACTTAACAGTTGGTATCATCAAAACCTATTACATGATGTTCCTAACAATTTCCCCCTTTTTGATGATGCCAACACTTATACTTACTTATATGGCTGATTTGAAAAGGAAAAAGCATTGATTTTATTTTCAGCGCATATGGTAAGTTTGACAACAATTCTACTAAAGCAAGAATAACCAAACTCACGCAACACCCCAACAAAAGATATATATATTATCATAACAGGAGTGTTTTACAGGGCTTTAGCAGAAAAGAAAGAAGATAAAGAACAACATCACATTCGAATGCATGTAGACATCGAGAGCTTACTGCTTATTCGCTTTCCTCTTCTCGTTTATGGCTGCTCGTGTCTTGTGGAGGTCTTCAAAGTTCACCTGCTCTAGATATTCGTTTGATATATCCAGGTGAAGGTAATTGACAAAGGCTTCACCTATGAAGTTGCCTTCAATCACCCCATCTCTCCACCATTCGATGCATTCCGGAAGAGTGAGACCGCTATGAAGAGCTAAGTCAGTTTTGGTAAGAAGACTTACTATGATTCCATGAAGATATTCGTTTGAGTCTTCTTTGGTCCCTGCCTTGTAGCTCTGTAGGAGTAGCTTGTCTCTCTTCTCTTTGGCTGTTTGTTGTTCTTGTTTCTTTCTTCTGATTTCCTTGTCTTCTTCTCTTCTTTCTCCTATTTCCAGTGAACGCTGGATCCTTAACATATCTGCTCTTTCAGCTTCCTCCATTTGTTTTCTTGTTGACTTTGGAACTTTTGGAGGAGGAGGAGGTCCAGCTGGTTCACTTGCCGCCCTCTTCTTGCTGGTTGAAGTCCCTCCCTGAGTCTTCTTTTCCCCCTTGTTGGCATCATACCGGAGGGAAAGTAAGGAGGACAAACCGTCGAAGAGTGCATGGATTTGGGCAGGAATTTGGTGCGACAGGTCAGTGAGTATGGTTTGTATTACATCCTGTCGAAGTTCACTTGCGCGTTGGTGGGCTTGAAGTTCTGCTCGTAACTCGGCGAATTCAGTTCTCATCCTTTTAGTCTCTGCTCGAGCTACCGCAGCCTCATCCGCAGCCCTTTGTGCTGCATTCTCAGCCCACACTGCTTGTTCGAGAAGTTCTTCGTGATTGGCTTGGGAGTCACCGGAGCCAGTCACAGGTATTGCAGCGTTTCGAACAACAGCAAGTACATGCTCAAGTTGAGCCATCCTCTGAGATTGATCAGCCATGAATTGACGCACCTCGCCAATGAAAGCTCGTTCGGCCTGTTGATCAAAGTCAGAAGAAGAAGGAGAAGAAGATTGAGTGGTACCTCTAGTCGGAGGGGACTTGGGTGCTTCCAGATTTCCACCCATGACTTGCATTCGTGATTCCACCTCTCGACTGACTTCCTGAGGTTCAGCAGGGACACTGGGATCAGAGCTCGAAGGTAGCTCCATATCAGGTGCTTCCCTGTTTCCACCTGAGGGATGGATCACTTCTTGCTCTTCACCTCTCGAACCTGGAGCCTCAGCTTCAGCTGCTGGTAAGGTAGGATTGGCCAAGGTGGGAGTCTCTGCATCAGATGCTTCCCGGTTTCCATCTGATTGAGGTTCCCCCTCAACACTACCTCTCGAACCAGTGCTGGGAACGTGATCATCTACTGGAGGAGTTGATTCATCGGCAGGTGCTTCCCGGTTTCCACCTTCTTGAACCTCAACTCTCGAACCAGCAGGGTTCTCCTCATTCTGCTCTTGTTGCTCACTTGTTTGCACTTCAGTATGCTCTGGTGAATCTGGAATATCTATTATCTCAGGAGCAACTGGTGCACTCCACCTTTCCCTATTAACCATATCGATGGGAAAGCCTGGGAGTTGGAGCAACAAAATTTCACCCTCTCGAACTGTCTGAGCTTCATCTGTTGCATTCGAGGGTGTGGACTCAGGTGGTGGCATTAGTAAGACAGAGTTAGGTGCCACCTCATGTGCTTCAGAGGTCTCGGATCCACCTCTCGAAGCTACCTGGTCTTCTAGAGCAGATTCACTCACTTGGGATAAGGGGATTGCTGCAGTTGGAGTAGGAGTGTCAGCATCATCTCGAGCAACCCCAGAGGTCTCTCCTGGACCTCTCGTGTGTTCTACACTTTGTCCCAAGGATATTGCTGTGGCAAGCCTGATATCCTCTCGAAATTGAGCATCTAGTTCAGGATCTTCTTCAGGCTCGGCTTCATCTTCTTGTGCATCAACAGCTATGCCCTTTCCTTTGTCAGATCGACCAAGATTACTCCTGATTACTTGCATCTCATGGGCACGGTTTTGAAGCTCGTCGGCTGGGATTTCAGTGAGATCTAACCAGTTTAGTGCAAATCGTTCCTCAGCCTCCATCTCTGCTGCTCTTGAGATCAATTGATCAAAGGGACCTGTTCTCCAGTTGATCCAGCGAAGTACTCTGGAGAAGTCGTCCAAACTCGATACATTCTCAACACTTTGATTCAATCGAGATGTGATTTCAGCATTCAGCTCATCAGAGTCAGCAGGTAGGATTTCTGTTGCTGATGCACACTCCACAGCTTGTTCAGTTATCTCTCGATCAACCGAGAGATCATGTGTCAACCCATCATTCAGAAAAGCTTGCACTGGGTTCCTGACCACAGTGCCCTGACCATCAGCAGCCACCACACAGTCTAGATCTTCAGCTGCTGGAATATCTACCTCTCGAACCACCTGTCGTGGTTCCTCAACAATACCCTGTACTGGATCACTGATCCCAGTACCTTCAACTTCTCGAGCCTCCTCTTGAGGCAAACCAACAGATTCATCAACATCCTCAGCACCATCAACAGCAAGTATATCAACATTTAAAGTTCCTGACAGGGACTTGGTAGGGGGCACTCTCTCAACCTCAGTGGCCAGTGTAGCCTGAGGTTCCCCCTGGGCTTGTGCCCTGTCCTCAAATGGTACTTGTATAACGGACGGTGTCACCTCTCGAACCTGGGTGACAGCAGCAGTCTTGGTCCTCTTGGCCTTCCTTTTCAATTCAACCCTCTTGACTAGGGTGTCCAAAAGCTCGTCATCAGAGCGCTTCTCCTTAGCTGGGGCTTTCCTTTTGCCCCTTCCCTTAGGCTTTGAGGGTGAAGATGCATCCTTAGCACCTTTTGCCTTAGCTTGAGGTTTCGTTCTACCCATATAGGTATTCCGATGAACCTCTCGCCCTTCCCTCAGTTCGAAGCCCTTCAGTCTCAATAGAAATTGAACAACAAAGCCAAAACCAACCTTTTTGTAGATTGTCAGGTCGGAGTTGGAAACTGAGCTCTGCACTTGGTGTTTGAGGCAGTCGAAGATGATGTGAGCCCAGTCCAACTTGTTGTTGTTCCAGATGGCGTGGAGGATTTTCAGAGTGTCCAGATTGACTTCGTCTGTTCCGGACACCTTGCCGAGGATGAATTTTATGATGAGCTCGGCGGCTAGGGCAAACCTCTCCTTCAAATGAAATCTGCGGAGGGCAGAGGATGCTCTGGGTGGTGCAGTCTCCAATCGGATTTTGTCCCAAAACTCCTGCTTATCCATGTTGTAGTCCGATAGGTGCTTGACTGCCTCCTCCGACGTAGCAAAGTCGAATGCTGCTCGTAAATCACCCACAGAGATTGTTATGTCTATTTCGTTGAAGCGGCTTTCAATCTTGCCCTTCGTGACCTTGGCATGAGCGAACCATTCTGTGTAGTCGAGGTCATGAATGGTTCGGTAGTCATGCGTCATGTACCGCATTAGTCCTGCCTTCTCAAATTTCTTCAAGACTCTCTCCGCCATTGTTGGATTTGGCGAGTGGGTGATGAAGCCATCTTTGTCAAGGATGCTTCCCGCCTTGACTTGTTTAATCTGAGAGCGTATGTGGTCTAGCTCTCTCTGGTATGCACTGGAGGATGAAGATGAAGATGAAGAAGATGATGTTTCAGACGCCATTGGAGAAAGTTTGTGTGTTTTGGAGGGAATGTGTACAGCGTCTAAGGATTTGGGGATTTTGGGTATATGGTTTTGAGTTTGAATCCGGGTAAAGAAGAAGGATTTTGCTTTTATATTAGGCGGATTCGGGTTGGATATATGGGTAGGGTTGAGAGTTTGACCCGTGGAAGGATCCCGGTTGATTTAAAAGATGTAAGAAGTCAGAAATACCCCTGATAACGGTCAGCTTATAAGGTATTTTGGTAAGGGTATTTCGGTAAAGTATAGAACGGTTTAAGCTTTGAGACAGTGGAGTATTGATATTTTAAAACCTTGGCAATGTTGTGGTTGTTTCTCTTCTATCATCACTTGTCCATTCTTCCTAGGTTTGGGGACATACTTTGGTGTATCCCTGGTTTGCTCAGCAGCCGT
>NC_044920.1:13375974-13427828 GCF_003576645.1 Ipomoea triloba | reverse complement strand
ACTGCTGAGCAAACCAGAGATACACCAAAGTATGTCCCCAAACCTAGGGAAGAATGGACAAGTGATGATAGGAAGAGAAACAACTTGGACAACATTGCCAAGGATATTCTCTTCAGAGCTATAGACGAAACCATCTTTCCAAAAGTAAGAAAGTGCAAAACGGCAAAAAGAGGTATGGGATACTTTGATGTTATTGGTGAAGGTGACGAACAGGAGAAGGAGAACAAGCTCACCGTGGCCATGAAGAAGTTCGAGGACTTCAAGATGAAGCCAGGGGAGAGCATCGACAGCATGGAATCTCGTTTCATGAAGCTATCAATAGAGATCAGTGATCTCGAGAAGGAGATTCCACAAAAGGAGCTAAACCTGAAGGTCTTACGAGGCCTTACCAAGGAGTGGGAAATGAAGGTGATCACAATGCGTGATCACAGGGATTTGAAGAACACCACAAACCGACCAACTATTCAGAGATCTCAAAGCCTTCGAATTTGAGATGTTTCCAAGAGATGAGGACGTGGTGGACAGACGGAATGTGGCACTGGTTGCGGACCAACCAACCACCTCCTCAAGGTCAGATCTAATCCCACTGATTTTTTATCTGACGAACAGTTTGCTTTCTTCATAAGAAAATTCAGGAAGTTCATGAAGAAGACACCGGAAAGCAATACAAGTTCACCTTCCTCCTCAAGAAGGAAAAATGAGAAATACACATCCAGAGGAATGGAGGAAGAAGATCAAGGTCTATGCTACAACTGCAGGAGACCGGGGCACTTCAAGGCTGACTGTCCTTACCCTAAGGTAAGCAAGTATCAAGGCCTAGAAGTAGGAACTCCAGGAGAAAGGAGGAACCTAAAGAGAAGCCAGCACAAAGTGGCTTCAAGGGAGATACAAAGAAACATCTGCGCAGAAAGGCGCTTGTTGCTGAGGAACTCGAGAGAACAATCGAGGAGTCCGAGACGTCGAGCTCCAGTGAAAGCAGCAGCAGCTCAGAGGATGAGAGGGGCTCATCTGCTTATACACCGAGGAAGAAGGAAATCAATGCCTAATGGCCATTGACAATGAGGTAACCTCTACTTCCACATCTCGCTGCTCTATTTCTACCTCTCGTTGTTCTTCTTTCAGAAGCGATGAAGATCCCTTTGAGATGCTTGAAACATTTAAAAGGGATCTCGCAGTCGCTAATAGCACTCATGCCAAAATCAGGGAAGAAAACAGCAAGCTAACTGCTGAAAGAGATATGCTTAAGAACGTCTCGAAAGAGAATTCAGAGCTAACTCTCAAAGTAAGTGAGTTAGAAGCTAAAGTAATCCAACTGACTGAAGAGTGCAAAACTCGAGAGATCACAGAAAATGATCTTAGAAAGGTTATAGCATCATACACTAATTCCTCCAAAGCTATGGAGAAAATGGTGAATGATCACAGACCTACAAGTGATAGAACCGGTCTAGGGTTCCATCGAGACCATCTCTCGAGAAATAAACAGACCAATGGTTTGGGAACTTCAAGAAATGGAGGATCTCAACCCAAACCAAATAAAGGTCATAAAGGACCAACAGAAAAGACCAGAGTAGCTATTCATAAACCGTCCCTATACACCAGCAATGGAAAGTATAGGAAAGCTACGAAGAATGGCCGGGTAAACAATATCGAGAGATCACCTTGCTATCTCTCGCAAGGCCATTCCAAGTACAAAAAGAGCTACATTCCATATAATGCGCCTCAAGGCAAATATGGAAGGTCTGAGATCCACATAGTTAGGAACTCACGGATGGAGAAAGGCAGACTCTATCCATCTAGTGAGATTGGTCATCGAATCACAATTCTGGAAGAAACCTCACTTTCAGCATTTCACATGACCAAACAGCGTATGAAAGGCATGGTGCATAAGCCGGTCGAAAAGTCTCTACCTAAGTTGATTTATGCACCAAAGAGGCCTAAAACTTTTGCTAGCATTCCTTATGATTATCAAACGTACAATGGCTACATTGCGCCTAGGCCTGGAATAATGGGCACAAGGTATAAATGGATGCCTAAACTCACTAACCCACCAGGACCCAAAGTTTGGGTACCTAAACTTGCTTAATTGCCTTGCAGGACACCAGGGACATGTGGTTCATTGACAGTGGATGTTCGAGACATATGACGGGAAATCTAACACTGCTAGAGAACATCCAACCTATCGAAGGTCCCTTGGTGACATTTGGCGACAACGAGAAGAAGGACGCACAAAGCTGTTGGTGAAATTCAAAAGAATGAGCTGGTTATGACGTGTTTACCATCATGATCTTGACTGGTCCAGATGTTATAACTTCGGCCATCTCATCATGGAGGGCTGATAGATACGCAAGCATGCGTGTTTTCCAGTCGTCAAATCTGCTAAGATCAAAAAGAAGATGTCTCGACAACATGCTGTCCATATTGAAAAATTATCTCGTGCTTTGAAAATATTTAAGAAGATTTTTCAAAGAAGGATCTCTAGGCAATATAAACAAAGGTTTATATCGATCAGAGAACTTGCTCTGATACCAATTGTTGGTCCCAAGGGGATGGGGTACAAGTCTAGAGGGGGGGGTGAATAGACTTGTATAAGATTTTGCAAATCTTTTCGACCTCTCGTGTGTATTGAACTTAGGATGTTTAGGTTCGATACCTCACGAGGTGAAGACAAAGTTTTATGCGCAGCGGAAATGTTATCCCCTTTTAGTTAGCACGAGTTTGAGTTAGTTCGAGAGGTGTGTTTATATGCAGTGCAATCGAGAGGTTAGCGAGAGATAAAAACAGTAAGTAAATGCAAGAGAGATTTTTAAGTGGTTCGGCCAACCCGCCTACGTCCACTCTTCTTCCAGAAACTCCCTGGAAGGATTGCACTAAAAACTTCCCTTTTTAGTACAATATCGAGCGCTTGAGCTTTGATCACGAAGCCCGCCTCAAGCCTCAGGTTTTTCGCCCCGCTTCTTGTTACTCCACCTCTCGAGCACTTGACCTTTGATCACCAAGCCCGCGTCAAGCCTCAGGATCTTCACAAGACAGCTCCCAGGTTACTCCGCCTCTCCAAGGTCTTTCTCCCCGCTTCCAGCTACTCCACCTCTCGAGCACTTGACCTTTGATCACCAAGCCCGCGTCAAGCCTCAGGTTTCTTTCACTCGGACAGCTGCCAGGTTACTCCACCTCTCTTGCTTAATCCAAAGCAAGGTGTTTTTGGTTGTCACAGTTGAATGTAACAGACTCCAATCTGACCACAAGCTATCGTTGAATCAACTTCGATGTAGAGCAGCTTTGGTCACCTTCTGGATGTATAACAGTTTAGCTTTGTAACTCTCTTCGAACACTAAGATGTGTTCTCTCGCTGTATTGAATATCAGGATGATATTCCAAGTTAAGCACTTTGCACTGGAACGTTTTTATCAGACACCTCTTGTTAACCTCTTGACCTCTTTCACAACCCCTTTTTCTTCTGTGTCTTTACGTCCTTATATATGAGAGTAGAAGAATAGTTCCGTTGGAGGGAAAACTATTCCGTTTGAAATTGGTCTCCCACGCCGAACATGGGTCTTTGCACAATTTCAGCATTTTTCATGGAGTAGTGGTCTTGTAACTTGAGCCTTTTGTTTTGTAGTGAATATTCCATATTCCACTTTCTTGAGTTCATGCTTCACTTGCTTCTTTTGGATAAAGTTACTCTTTTTATGTTCCCATCATTCCTTGTTTGGGGAATCTGACCACTTCAGGATTGGTGCACTTCTTGACCGTTTGTGGTGGAGGTCTGACGTGTCATCCACTTCCGTCCATTTTGAAACCTCCCGCTCAGCACCTCTTCAATATTTTATCTCCATGATATTCTTCTTCTCCAAACTTAGAGTATTTTGTCTGCACATGTTGACTAACATTCAGCCTCTTGGAGAAGTGCCGGTTTATCGAGACCATAGAAGATGTCTCGATCACTTGATGTTTCAATCCCATGTATCGAGAGGTCTATCTCTCGAATATTCTTTACGTCTCGAACTCGATAGGTATATCGAGAGGTCCTCACCTCTCGAACTTGGCTTGTGTCTCGAGACTTAGTTGATGTCTCGTAGACCCTTATTCCTCCAGAGTTGTCTCGTGCCTGCTTCTGATCTATCTGTTTGCTTACAACACAAAAACTTCTAAGTTGTTCAAACAAGTTTACCTTAAGCTTAAATATTTCCCGAGTTGAGCTCAAATTACCCGGTTGTATTTTCGCTCTTAGTTTACTTATCGAACTTACATTGTTTTGCCTATGTATCGAGACTTGGGGATTCTTACTTAACAGTTGGTATCATCAAAACCTATTACATGATGTTCCTAACAGTTGCAACCCGGTTTTTACTGCCCGAAGTTGGCAGATTCGGATGGACGCAGCCTTGGACGCGCGTCCACCGCGCGTCCATCGGCGTTCAATGTTTTGGCGTCACGGCCGAAAGGACGGACGCACGTCCGCTGCGCGTCCGTGGGTGTCCAGGATTTCTGCGTCACAGCCGAACGAGCGGACGCGGCCCGGACGCACGCGTCCGCCGTACGTCCGCATTACAGACATCCGCGAGTCTGCGCGACGCGGATCCGTTTTCGACTGAACTTTCTTCCAATGTTTTTGCTCCTGAATGTTATGATGTTTGGAAGGCCTACGGGCAACCGAGTCAACTTTTGAA
Source organism: Ipomoea triloba (assembly GCF_003576645.1). Lineage (NCBI taxonomy): Eukaryota > Viridiplantae > Streptophyta > Magnoliopsida > Solanales > Convolvulaceae > Ipomoea > Ipomoea triloba. Next base: position 13,423,161 of record NC_044920.1, on the reverse strand, counting down.
AGATCGAATATTATTTTGTAAATTTATGTTCATCAATTTGGAGAAAAATCGTGTTTTTAAGGAACAAGTGTGTCCCTTGTCACTTGGGAATTTATGGTGAAAAGTCATTTGACAAATACAGGTATTTTTGGAAACACGTTTGGGTAAAAATAATTGTTTTGAGGCATTATGTAAAAATATTAATTCAACTCAAGGAAAGAAAGAATGTTTTGAAAACCTTAGTTTCTGGATAATGTTTGACTTGCGGGAAGCTTGTGAGCCGTGGCCCGGAAGTTATTGAGATGTTTGACTTGCGGGAGGCTTGTGAGCCGTGGCCCCGAAGTTATTGAGATGTTTGACTTGCGGGAGGCTTGTGAGACGTGGCCCGGAAGTTATTGAGATGTTTGACTTGCGGGAGGCTTGTGAGCCGTGGCCCGGAAGTTATTGAGATGTTTGACTTGCGGGAGACTTGTGAGCCGTGGCCCGAAGTTATTGAGATGTTTGACTTGCGGGAGGCTTGTGAGCCGTGGCCGGAAGTTATTGAGATGTTTGACTTGCGGGAGGCTTGTAAGCCGTGGCCCGGAAGTTATTGAGATGTTTGACTTGCGGGAGGCTTGTGAGCCGTGGCCCGGAAGTTATTGAAATGTTTGACTTGCGGGAGGCTTGTCAGCCGTGGCCCGAAGTTATTGAGATGTTTGACTTGCGCGAGGCTTGTGAGCCTTGGGCCGGAAGTTATTGAGATGTTTGACTTGCGAGAGGCTTGTGAGCCGTGGCCCGGAAGTTATTGAGATGTTTGACTTGTGGGAGGTTTGTGAGCCGTGGCCCGAAGTTATTGAGATGTTCGACTTGCGGGAGGCTTGTGAGCCGTGGCCCGAAGTTGTTGAGATGTTCGACCTGCGGGGGGCATAAGTGCCGTGGTCCGAGGTTCTTCAAAATATTCCAAGAATGCCTTGCACTTATCCAGGGGGAAACTAAGTAAATTTTTACTAACTATGACAATCTAGTTACTCCGTAACTATGTCGAAAAATAAAATGTCACGAGTTTTGAACAGTAAAGTTTGTGTTGTTGAACTCTCTATTTTGAGTTAAATGATGTAAATTCTCGGAAATGAAAGTATTGTATGCTGATGTCACTCATACGCTATGCTATACTTTCTTTTGCTGTTAATCTGGTTGTAGGTAGATTTCAACTTATGGGTAAAGCTTACAGCTTTCAAATTATTATTATATTTCCAAAACCTTTGTTTACTTTTGAGTGACAATGGATTTCCTTACTTAGCCGCCGTGCTAACTACACTTCATTGTGTCCTTTATCAGATGCAATCTAGCGTGGGAGGACTCTGATCCATCAGAGTTTACGTTCCCCGTTTTTTATTATGACGACTATTTACAGTACCTATCAGATGGTGACCCGTATGCTCCCGGCTATGCTCCAGACCCTCCAGTCCTGACTTGTACTCCTGACCCCGTTTCCACTCCTGTCTCACCAGTGGTACCTGTTTGGTCTCCTACCCCCGTCAGTCCGTGGAGGTTTTACCTGAGAGTGATCCCCTTGAGTTTGTCATTCGCTACCCCTATCCGTAGGACCCGAGTCCTCCAGATTATCATGAGGAGTGGATGATGTACATCAACACTTGCACTTTCCTGGACCACATCACCTGGTTGGAGGGTGAATGGCATCTCGTGTGGGGCACGTATACTAGCCCGGTGTACCACTCGTTAGACTAGATAGTGCCTAGGGTGGGAAGTCAAGTCTGGCCTTTTTGTGTATATATCTTTTGTAGCCATGCTAGTTCTAAGATGGCTAGTAAGGTCGGGACTAGCTCAAACTCTCTGATGAGCTGTAACTAAACCGTGGCATATGTTAGTAGCTAGTTTAGCTACTCTTTTGCAGATGCTATAAAAAATGCATATCAAGTTATGATGGTTACGATGATATGGTACAGTTTTCTTATCTTTAGCCTGTGCATCTAGAATGAATCCTATCTGTATGTGATTGGGTCTAGTCTAGGTGTGGCGGTAACTACTCCGGTTGTTCGGTAAAGCCGAGTCGGGGTGTTACAAGTTGGTATCAGAGCCCTGTTTCGAGTCGGAATCCTAAGTCAAACTTTTTCGAGTCAGCTCTAGTTTCGAGTTAACCAAGTTTCGAAGTCAGCTTAGGTTCGTTAAGACCAACCTAAGCCATTGTTACAGCTTGATGAGTACAAGTTCGGAGCGGAGCTGGAATGGAGGCCGAGTAGCATAAGAAGGGGGTATTTCACTTTTACTTTGCAGAATCTCACGATTCTGGTCGTTGAACAGTATGATCAATATTTGTGTTTTCCTGCATGTGTTTGCTTAAGCTTTTGTGAGTGAGCTTGCTAGCGTAATGCGTTGATTATCATTATGCTACGTTTGAAACCCTTGCTTAGAGGGTATGAAAAGGGTGAATGTTAGGAAGGATTGTATAGGACTTGAGTAGGTGCTATACTAACTGGCTAACTAGCTAATTCCGTAAGAACTTCTATACCTCGAGTACTAACTTGGAATTATCGTCCAGCAAATATGCCGCCGAGACGAAATGCGCCTGCGGGTAACAACGATAATATCTCTGCAATAGATCGTATGGCTCAAGCAATGGAGAGAATNATGAAAGTATTGTATGCTGATGTCACTCATACGCTATGCTATACTTTCTTTTGCTGTTAATCTGGTTGTAGGTAGATTTCAACTTATGGGTAAAGCTTACAGCTTTCAAATTATTATTATATTTCCAAAACCTTTGTTTACTTTTGAGTGACAATGGATTTCCTTACTTAGCCGCCGTGCTAACTACACTTCATTGTGTCCTTTATCAGATGCAATCTAGCGTGGGAGGACTCTGATCCATCAGAGTTTACGTTCCCCGTTTTTTATTATGACGACTATTTACAGTACCTATCAGATGGTGACCCGTATGCTCCCGGCTATGCTCCAGACCCTCCAGTCCTGACTTGTACTCCTGACCCCGTTTCCACTCCTGTCTCACCAGTGGTACCTGTTTGGTCTCCTACCCCCGTCAGTCCGTGGAGGTTTTACCTGAGAGTGATCCCCTTGAGTTTGTCATTCGCTACCCCTATCCGTAGGACCCGAGTCCTCCAGATTATCATGAGGAGTGGATGATGTACATCAACACTTGCACTTTCCTGGACCACATCACCTGGTTGGAGGGTGAATGGCATCTCGTGTGGGGCACGTATACTAGCCCGGTGTACCACTCGTTAGACTAGATAGTGCCTAGGGTGGGAAGTCAAGTCTGGCCTTTTTGTGTATATATCTTTTGTAGCCATGCTAGTTCTAAGATGGCTAGTAAGGTCGGGACTAGCTCAAACTCTCTGATGAGCTGTAACTAAACCGTGGCATATGTTAGTAGCTAGTTTAGCTACTCTTTTGCAGATGCTATAAAAAATGCATATCAAGTTATGATGGTTACGATGATATGGTACAGTTTTCTTATCTTTAGCCTGTGCATCTAGAATGAATCCTATCTGTATGTGATTGGGTCTAGTCTAGGTGTGGCGGTAACTACTCCGGTTGTTCGGTAAAGCCGAGTCGGGGTGTTACAAGTTGGTATCAGAGCCCTGTTTCGAGTCGGAATCCTAAGTCAAACTTTTTCGAGTCAGCTCTAGTTTCGAGTTAACCAAGTTTCGAAGTCAGCTTAGGTTCGTTAAGACCAACCTAAGCCATTGTTACAGCTTGATGAGTACAAGTTCGGAGCGGAGCTGGAATGGAGGCCGAGTAGCATAAGAAGGGGGTATTTCACTTTTACTTTGCAGAATCTCACGATTCTGGTCGTTGAACAGTATGATCAATATTTGTGTTTTCCTGCATGTGTTTGCTTAAGCTTTTGTGAGTGAGCTTGCTAGCGTAATGCGTTGATTATCATTATGCTACGTTTGAAACCCTTGCTTAGAGGGTATGAAAAGGGTGAATGTTAGGAAGGATTGTATAGGACTTGAGTAGGTGCTATACTAACTGGCTAACTAGCTAATTCCGTAAGAACTTCTATACCTCGAGTACTAACTTGGAATTATCGTCCAGCAAATATGCCGCCGAGACGAAATGCGCCTGCGGGTAACAACGATAATATCTCTGCAATAGATCGTATGGCTCAAGCAATGAACGATAATATCTCTGCAATAGATCGTATGGCTCAAGCAATGGAGAGAATGGCTGAGTTTATGCTAGCTATGGCTCAAGCAATGGAGAGAATGGCTGAGTTTATGCTAGCCCAGCAAGGTCAGAACCAAAACCAGGGGCAGCCACGGGTGGATTTTGCTAAGGCCATAGCAAGCCAACAACCACCGTACTACGCAGGAGAAAAGGACCTGGTGATTTTGGAGGAGTGGATCCGAACGTTCGACAAGTTGCTTAACGAAGTGAATTGTCTTGCGAATCAGCGAGTACCTTCTGCAGTCTATTACTTGACGAAAGCCGCGGACAATTGGTGGGCGACAGTCGGACCTGATCTTCTGCAAGACCCAGCGTTTGGTTGGGAAGAATTCAAGGTGGAATTAAGGGAACAATTCTACACTGAGCGTATTAAAGGGATTAAATGCGAGGAGTTCCTCCGACTAAAGCAGAAGGGAGCAACTATCCAGGAATATTATGACCAATACGTAGAGCTGATGCGTTTTACACAAGAGATTGTACCTGACGAGGCAAGTAAGGCAAGAAGATTCGTTCGGGGATTGGACTGGAGCATAAGGGGAATGATCGCACCATTCATGTGCTCTACCTTGAAAGAGGCGTATGATAGAGCCTCGGATCATTATCAAGTGTACCTGGACCAACAGGAAGTCTACGGCCGAAGAAAGAGGAAAGCTGATGACAAGTCTCGGAAGTTTCCGTCAGGAAACAAGAAGGCAACCAAGGCAGCTTCAATCCAGTACGAGGAAGAGTAGGAGTCAATCAGGGGAACCGTCCTGCTTGCCCAAGATGTGGGAAGAATCATCCCGGAGAAAACTGTCAAGGAATGAAGTTTAGATGCTTCAAGTGTGGTCTCCTTGGGCACAAATCTTTTCAGTGCCGAAGTCAGGTAGACANTAATATCTCTGCAATAGATCGTATGGCTCAAGCAATGGAGAGAATGGCTGAGTTTATGCTAGCCCAGCAAGGTCAGAACCAAAACCAGGGGCAGCCACGGGTGGATTTTGCTAAGGCCATAGCAAGCCAACAACCACCGTACTACGCAGGAGAAAAGGACCTGGTGATTTTGGAGGAGTGGATCCGAACGTTCGACAAGTTGCTTAACGAAGTGAATTGTCTTGCGAATCAGCGAGTACCTTCTGCAGTCTATTACTTGACGAAAGCCGCGGACAATTGGTGGGCGACAGTCGGACCTGATCTTCTGCAAGACCCAGCGTTTGGTTGGGAAGAATTCAAGGTGGAATTAAGGGAACAATTCTACACTGAGCGTATTAAAGGGATTAAATGCGAGGAGTTCCTCCGACTAAAGCAGAAGGGAGCAACTATCCAGGAATATTATGACCAATACGTAGAGCTGATGCGTTTTACACAAGAGATTGTACCTGACGAGGCAAGTAAGGCAAGAAGATTCGTTCGGGGATTGGACTGGAGCATAAGGGGAATGATCGCACCATTCATGTGCTCTACCTTGAAAGAGGCGTATGATAGAGCCTCGGATCATTATCAAGTGTACCTGGACCAACAGGAAGTCTACGGCCGAAGAAAGAGGAAAGCTGATGACAAGTCTCGGAAGTTTCCGTCAGGAAACAAGAAGGCAACCAAGGCAGCTTCAATCCAGTACGAGGAAGAGTAGGAGTCAATCAGGGGAACCGTCCTGCTTGCCCAAGATGTGGGAAGAATCATCCCGGAGAAAACTGTCAAGGAATGAAGTTTAGATGCTTCAAGTGTGGTCTCCTTGGGCACAAATCTTTTCAGTGCCGAAGTCAGGTAGACAATCCCCAAAAGCCTCTGCAGAATGTGAATCAAGGAAGGAGATTCAATGGGAATTCCGGCCAGAAGCCCGCAGGAGCAGAAGACAAGAGGACCAACTCCCAGTCTGTGAATTTGGGAAGACCAGCGAACGCGACATTTGGTTCCAACCACAAGGGAAAGCAAGTGATGGGAGAAAGCAGCGGAGAGAAACAAGGCAGGATTTACGTCGTCAATAGCGCTCAAGCTCAGGCTAGCGACGCCGTAACTGGTACATTCCCCATAAACTCAGTACTCGGATTAGTCTTATTTGATACAGGGGCTACCAATTCATTTATATCCTCTACGTTCGCTGATAAACTAAAGTTAAGGCCTACTGCTAAGTTAGATTTAAATGTCACAACGGCTTCGGGAGTAGTAGTATCCTGTAAGGATGGTTATGACGACGTTGCTATAGCAATAGCGGGGTTTAACTGTCCCGGAAACCTCATTCGTTTTGAACTTGAAGGTATCGATGTAGTACTCGGGATGGATTGGTTGGATAAGTACAAAGCTCGGATCGTGTGTAATGAGCAAAAAATTATCCTGCGAGGACCAAAGGGAAAAAGAATATCCTACCGAGGAATTGGCAAGCAACCCGAGTCAAGGTTGTTGACGATGCAGAAATTAAAGAAGTACGTTCGCCAGGGATGCGAAGCGTATCTCTGCTTGGTGCAAGACGCCGAAATAGAAGAACTCGAGATTGGCCGAATTTCAATTGCATGCGAATTTCCTGACGTATTCCTCGATGATCTCACGGAAATGCCACCGGAAAGGGGAGTGGAATTCACCATCGATCTCGTACCAGGAACCTCACCTATCTCGAAAGCGCCTTATCGGATGGCACCCAAAGAGATGGAGGAGCTGAAAGCACAATTGGCGGAATTGTTGGAAAATGGAATTATTAGGCCAAGCGTATCGCCTTGGGGCGCACCGGTACTGTTCGTCAAGAAGAAGGATGGGAGTCTTAGACTGTGCATTGATTATAGGGAACTCAACCGAGTCACAGTAAAGAACAAGTACCCGTTGCCCAGGATCGATGACCTATTTGATCAATTGAAAGGAGAGGGCGTATTCTCGAAGATTGACTTACGGTCAGGGTATCACCAAGTGCGAGTAACGAAAGAGGATGTGCCTAAAACAACATTTTGAACGAGATATGGGCACTATGAATTCACGGCCATGCCATTCGGAGTGACTAACGCCCCAGGAACCTTTATGGACTTGATGAACCGAATTTTTCTTCCGTACCTGGATAAATTCGTCGTCGCTTTCATAGATGACATCTTGGTCTACTCTAAGACACCGGAGGAACACGAGGAACATCTCAGGACAGTGTTACAGACACTGAGGGAAAAGAAACTTTTCGCAAAGCTTTCAAAATGCGAATTTTGGAAGAGAGAAGTCGCATTTCTTGGACACGTAATCACCGAGGAAGGAATAATGGTAGATCCAGCCAAGATACGAGCTGTAATTGAATGGGAAGTGCCCAGATCAGTTACGGAAGTCTGCAGTTTCTTAGTCTGCAGTGCCCCTGACGAACTTGCTCAAAAAGACGACCAAGTATAGTTGGAATGAAGAATGCGAGCAGGCATTCCAGGAGCTTCAGAAGAGATTGACAACCGCTCCAGTGTTAACTCTACTTGTTGGAACGGAAGGTTATGAGTTGTACACTGATGCGTCACACAAAGGACTAGGATGTGTCCTCATGCAAGATAGAAGGGTAATGACATATGCTTCTCGACAATTAAAACCTCATGAAGCTAACTACCCGACACATGACTTGGAACTGGCAGCAGTGGTATTCGCTCTCAAAATTTGGCGACACTATCTCTATGGAGTCTCATGCGGCCCGGAAGTTATTGAGATGTTTGACTTGTGGGAGGTTTGTGAGCCGTGGCCCGAAGTTATTGAGATGTTCGACTTGCGGGAGGCTTGTGAGCCGTGGCCCGAAGTTGTTGAGATGTTCGACCTGCGGGGGGCATAAGTGCCGTGGTCCGAGGTTCTTCAAAATATTCCAAGAATGCCTTGCACTTATCCAGGGGGAAACTAAGTAAATTTTTACTAACTATGACAATCTAGTTACTCCGTAACTATGTCGAAAAATAAAATGTCACGAGTTTTGAACAGTAAAGTTTGTGTTGTTGAACTCTCTATTTTGAGTTAAATGATGTAAATTCTCGGAAATGAAAGTATTGTATGCTGATGTCACTCATACGCTATGCTATACTTTCTTTTGCTGTTAATCTGGTTGTAGGTAGATTTCAACTTATGGGTAAAGCTTACAGCTTTCAAATTATTATTATATTTCCAAAACCTTTGTTTACTTTTGAGTGACAATGGATTTCCTTACTTAGCCGCCGTGCTAACTACACTTCATTGTGTCCTTTATCAGATGCAATCTAGCGTGGGAGGACTCTGATCCATCAGAGTTTACGTTCCCCGTTTTTTATTATGACGACTATTTACAGTACCTATCAGATGGTGACCCGTATGCTCCCGGCTATGCTCCAGACCCTCCAGTCCTGACTTGTACTCCTGACCCCGTTTCCACTCCTGTCTCACCAGTGGTACCTGTTTGGTCTCCTACCCCCGTCAGTCCGTGGAGGTTTTACCTGAGAATGATCCCCTTGAGTTTGTCGTTCGCTACCCCTATCCGTGGAACCCGAGTCCTCTAGATTATCATGAGGAGTGGATGATGTACATCAACACTTGCACCTTCCTAGACCACATCACCTGGTTCGAGGGTGAGTGGCATCTCGTGTGGGGCACGTATACTGGCCTGGTGTACCACTCGTTAAACTAGATTGTGCCTAGGGTGGGAAGTCAAGTCTGGCCTTTTTATGTATATATCTTTTGTAGCCATGCTAGTTCTAAGATGGCTAGTAAGGTCGGGACTAGCTCAAACTCTCTGATGGGCTGTAACTAAACCGTGGTATATGTTAGTAGCTAGTTTAGCTACTCATTTGCAGATGCTATAAAAAATGCATATCAAGTTATGATGGTTACGATGATATGGTACAGTTTTCTTATCTTTAGCCTGTGCATCTAGAATGAATCCTATCTGTATGTGATTGGGTCTAGTCTAGGTGTAGCGGTAACTACTCCGGTTGTTCGGTAAAGCCGAGTCAGGCTGTTACATTAGCAACATCAAAGCATTAAAATAGAAAAGCATATCTACAAGATCAAGACTAAAAGCAAATAACTTTAAGGAAAAAGGAAAGCAAGAGAAATCCAAAGAGAAAACAAGTCTTTGATGAAAGAATTTACCTAAGAGATCTCAAAGCTATAGAGATCTAGTTCTCTTCTCCAAGGAGCTCCTCCTTCCTCTCCTAATCCTATCTAAACCTGTCTAAACCTAGCTGAAATGTCCCTTAAATACTAAAACATCGCGCAGGTTTCTAGTGCTGTCCCACGCCTGCCACACGCGTGTGGACTAGCGTGGACGGTTACTAGAATATTTCCACGCCAGCTCACACGCGTGGTGAGGCTCGTGGGCGTAGTTCCTTCGTTTTCGTTTCCTTTTGTTGTTTCTGGTTTGGTCTTCGCGTGCTCCCATGTGGATTGATTCTATCTTTTCAATGGTTTATGCTCTCTTTCGGTTGATTTCAGCCTTCATTCTTGTGGGAATTCTTCAAAACACTACACACAGAACTCATTTGCAATTTGTTAGTAAAATAACATGTAAACACGTAATTGCATTCTCTAAGACTTGGTTGTGGCAAGAAATCATCTCAATAAGTTCTAGATAATTAGGTACTTTTGGCGTCTATCAAAGTTTCCATACTTTAGATTGCTCGTCCACGAGCAAATTATACATTCAAGCCCTTCTCATTTAGATGCCAAAAGTATCTAAGCTAAAGATATGCTCGAAGGTAAGGATCAATATTCATTCAAAACACAATCTACCAGGAGATGTGAAATCCTTCACAATATCTTCAAGGAATGATAAAAATGTGCCATACACTGCTATGAATATTCAAACAAAGCGAAACCCCTGTCGGTCACAAGTTGGACAGTTAAGAAGTTTTCACAATATCAAGCATGCAGTCCAAAATTTCATTCACCTCTCATTGTGCAAAGGCCTTAAGCTGATCCCCCTAGTGGGAACGATGTACAAAACCTAATCAATCGGCCTCCCTTATCGCCAAAGCCCAACGTAAAAGTAAGTGAAAATAGATCCATGGGCCTCTCTCCGCCAGTGGCTTGGGCGGTAACTCATTTTTCTCACTTCCTAGGGTAACATCGTCAAGCAACCCGACTTCACATGGAGCTCCATGCTTTTTTCGAAGGAAGTGCAATGGGTGCTTGAACCCTAGCGAAGCAGCTTCCCTCATCTCAATTTTCTCATCTCCTAGGGCCATTTTATTGTGAACAACCGACTCCAGATATAACATTTGTGTATTTTGGAGACTATGGTTGTTCACCACTTACCGAGATGGCTTTCCTCGTATCTTATCTCGGGGATTGGCCTTTTTGCCTTTTCTACTCTTTTCTCCGAACAACAACCCCTCATGCCTTTTACTTTTGGGAAAAGGGAAATTTCACTCAATGCTCTCAGAAAGCTCTGCTTTTGCCCCATGTTCTATTCTATGATTATTCAATTCCGGGCTTCGCTTAACCTTATCTTTTCGAAATTAGGGGTTGCACACTCCCACTTCGAGAGATCCTTAACTAAGGTCTTTACAAAATAAGAGGTGAATACCACACAAGCATACAATTTTTCAAATTTTTAAAGGTCAAGGTAGGGGTACTTCCAAGGTTATTCAAAGAGTAAACTTTTTGGCACAGATTTAGCATTCTCCAAAGATAGAATGAATAACAACACATACTTGTGGCTTGATTATCTTTCAAACAAATGAGATAGAGCTTTTAATTAAGATTTTCATTTCAAGCACAACTCTTTCCACACTTTAGACCAAACATCGTCCTCGATGTTGACTTAGAATGTAAAATAGAGAAACAACAAAACATGCATTTTTCCACACTTTAAAATGAAAACATGAGGTTCACATAATAGATAAACAAGGGATAAGAGGTAGATGACCTAGTAAGCATCCTAAGTCATGTTGCTCATAATGCTTGGATAGATGATTCTCATGTTCTTGCGACGAGATCTGCGTGGAAATGTAGAATATATAAAAATAGGGAATTTCAACTTTGAGGGTTATTTAATAGAATAAAGTAAGAAAATAAAAAGCATAGTGAGTAACGGGTTGCCTCCCGGTCAGCGCTACGTTTAACGTCTTTAGCCCGACGAAAATGTCATGAAGATTGTGCTACTCATCTTCCCAGGGTACTAGCCTGCAACACTGGACTGTCCCCTGCGCATTTTCCATTCCATAGTATTTCTTGACTTGGTGGCCATTTACTTTAAAAGATCCTTTTTCTGGATGCGTGATCTCCAAAGTTCCGTAAGGAAATACCTTTGTAACAATATAAGGCCCCGTCCATCGTGATTTAAGTTTCCCAGGAAACAGTCGCAGTCTGGAATTGAATAACAACACTTTATCTCCTTCAATGAATTCTTTGTTTTTCCTGATATGCATGCCGTGGTAAAACTTGGATCGTTCCTTGTAAGATCTGGATGTCTCATACGCCAGCAAACGCCATTCTTCCAATTCATTCAGTTGAAACATTCGCTCTTGTCCTGCTATGAATAGATCTTCATTTAGTTTTTTAATGGCCCAATACGCCTTATGCTCGATTTCAACTGGAAGGTGACATGCTTTGCCATATACCAATCTGTATGGAGTAGTTCCTATCGGCGTCTTATAAGCAGTCTGGAAGGCCCATAATGCATCGTTAAGCTTGTCAACCCAATCCTTTCTATGTCGAGCCACTGTCTTTTCCAATATGGCCTTGATATCTCTATTTGCATTCTCAACTTGCCCGATAGTCTGAGGATGATACGGGACTCCTCCCCGATGTTGTATGCCTTGCTTTTGAAGTAATCTCCGCATGGGCACATTTCGGAAGTGTGTCCCCCTATCGCTAATTACAATCCGCGGTACTCCAAATCTTGTGAACAATTTCTTTAGAAATCTTGTCACGCTTCTTGCATCATTGTTCCGAAGTGCTTCTGCTTCAACCCATTTGGAGACATAATCCACTGCGATAAGGATATATTTGAAACCTTCGGAATCCGGAAATGGTCCTGCAAAGTCTAGTCCCCATATATCAAAAATTTCGCATGCCAGTATGTAGTTTTGCGGCATCTCATCTCTTCCAGTGATGTTCCCAATTCGTTGACATCTATCACAATTTTTCACGCAAATTTGAGCGTCCCTAAATATTGAGGGCCAATAGAATCCTGCTTCAAGCACTCTCCTCGCAGTTCTATTTGCCGAGTGATGGCTCATTCGATGGCATTCTCCCAGAATTTCATGTCCTTCAGCCTCTGTTACACAACGTCGAATTATTTGATCCGCGCAGACTTTAAACAGGTATGGCTCGTCCCAGAAATAGAATTGAGATTCTGCTATTAGTTTTCTTTTGGCATGTGTATCCAAGAACTCTGGTAATTCTTTTCCGACTAGGTAGTTGGCCAGATCAGCGTACTAGGGCGTGAGATAGAGGCCCATCAACTTTTCCTCCAGCCTTGACAAGTGATCTGCTGCACTGTTTTCAACTCCCTTACGGTCAATGATAGTCACGTCGAACTCTTGTAATAGTAAGATCCATCTGATTAGTCTTGGTTTTGCTTCAAGCTTAGCCATGAGAAATTTTATAGCTACGTGATCGGTGTGAATAACGACCTTTGACATTAAGAGATATGATCTAAACTTATCTAACGCAAACACGATTGCAAATAGTTCTTTCTCGGTCATGGTGTAGGCTTGCTGCGGCTTAGTCAACATTCGACTAGCATAGGCTATAGGTTGAAATTTCTTATCATTTTTCTGCCCAAACACAACTCCAACAGCGAAATTGCTCGCGTCACACATCAACTCAAAGGGTTGATCCCATTTTGGTCCTACAAGGATTGGAGTATGTACCATGGCATCCTTTAAATTCTGGAATGCTTTCATTGCGTCCTCATTTAATTCAAACACTGCATCTTTTTCCAACAATTTGGTCAATGGTCTTACGATTTTCGAGAAGTCTTTAATAAATCTTCTATAGAATCCCACATGTCCCAAGAAACTTCTCAGGGATGTCACATTGTGCGGTGGTGGTAAGGTTTCAATAATTGTTGTCTTAGCTCTGTCAACCTCAATTCCTTTTTTTGAAATTTTATGCCCAAGCACAATTCCTTCTGTGACCATGTAATAACATTTTTCCCAAGACAATGCCAAATTCATCTTCTAGCATCGTTCCAAAACATTTTCCAGATTTCCAAGGCATTCTTCGAAAGTTTCTCCAGAAATTGTGAAATCGTCCATGAAAACTTCCATAAAGTCACCAATGAAATCTTCAAAAATAGTCAACATGCAACGCATGAAGGTAGCAGGGGCGTTGCAGAGACCAAATGGCATTCTCCTGTAAGCAAATGTACCAAACGGACAAGTGAATGTTGTTTTCTCTTGATCTTCCAAGGCTACTGGAATTTGAAAGTATCCACTCATTCCGTCCAAGAAACAATAGTAACCGTACCCGCTTAATTTTTCAATCATTTGATCTATAAAAGGCAATGGAAAGTGGTCTTTACGGGTGGCATCGTTGAGCTTTCTATAGTCAATACAGACTCTCCATCCAGTTATCTTTCTCGTAGGAATCAGTTCCTTGTTATCATTTTCAGTGACTGTGATTCCTCCTTTCTTTGGTACTACGTGAGTCGGGCTGACCCACGTGCTGTCTGAAATAGGGTAGATCATTCTGACATCCATAAGCTTGATCACTTCGTTCTTCACGACTTCAAACATGTTTGGGTTAAGACGACGCTGCGATTGTGCCACAGGTTTGGATCCTTCTTCCAATAGAATTTTATGTGTGCAAATGGCCGGATTAATCCCTTTCAAGTCAGTCATCTTCCAACCTATAGCTTCTTTGTTCCTTTTCAGCACTATTATCAGTTGTTCTTTTTGTCTTTCTGAAAGATCTGTCGCGATGGCAACTGGTAACTCTTTCCCTGTTCCTAAATAAGCATACTCAAGATGAGCAGGCAGAGGCTTTAATTCTCCTTCGTGCATTATCTCACCGTTCTCTTTTCTTTTCTCATTCCCATCATCAAATTCCTCCCCAAATTCATCAAATTCATCCCCGTCATTTCCAACCATTTCCTCCGAGACTTCACCAACAGAATTTATATTCTCAACAAATTCAGAAATACAATCATTATCAAGCAAATTAAAACGATCCACCACTACTACACAGATGGCTTTTAACGTCGGCTAAAAGCCGACGTTGATCTGGCTGACGTTGTAAGTGTACACATACAACGTCCGCTAAAAGTTAGCCGACGTTGTAAGGTACACATACAACGTTGGCTATATGTTAACCGACGTTGTAAGGTACACATACAACGTCGGCTATTTGTAGCCGATGTTGTAGGTAACTTAAAATCAAATAAAATACCCTACAACGTCGGTTATTTACAAATAGCCGACGTTGTAGGTAACTTAAAAACAAATAAAATTACCCACAACGTCGGCTATTTGTACATAGCTGACGTTGTAGGGTATTTGAAAACTACTAAATTACCCTACAACGTCGGCTATTAACAAATAGCCGACGTTGTGTAGGTAATTTAAAAACAAAAAAAATTACCCTACAACGTCGGCTAATAAGACTAGCCGACGTTGTAGGGTAATTTTTTTTGGGAAAATGGCACTTTTTCCCCCTATGTTATTGGAGTGGCAGTTTTTCCCCCTGAAATGTTAAATTGACATTGTTACCCTTAAAAATAATTATTTCATTTATTTTTCTTCTCCAACAAATTATTACTTATAGGTATGTATGATCACGATTCGGTTCGAACATAACCAAACACTGTAGCAATCATACCGAAATAGTATGGACGGTTCTGGTTACGATTCATAACCGAAAAAATAAAATTAAATAATTGTTGAACCGTGAACCGGAACTTAACCACAGTCATATATAGTAAAAATGATCAAACACTTATTTCGATAAATCAGTACGGTTCGGTTCCAATTTCGATTTTGAACCGCCAATCAAAACTTATTTATTTATTTATTTATTTTTATAATTTTATCTCTAATTTAAAAATAGTCTAAATTCAACAATTATTTTATTTTATTTTTTCGATTCTGAATCGTAACCGTAACCGTCTATACTATTTAAGTTCAATTGCTACAGTGTTCCATTAGATTCGTATCGAACTGTGATCTTCCATACATATTAGTACTAATTGGTTGGATAATAAAAATAAATGAAATAGTTATTTTTAAGGGCAAAAATGTCAATTTAATATTATTAGGGAGAAAACTACCACTTTTAAAATAATTGAGGGGGGAAAAAATTGCCACTTTAATAACACAGGGGGAAAAAGTGCCATTTTCCCTTCTTTTTTTAAATATTCATTTTATTTTTCTATTTACACTCAAAATCTGCTCAAATATATATAGCTATCGCAATCACATTCAAAACCTGTACAATTTATATTTATAATATCAAAATTAATAAAAGCAATAAATCTCACAATTGATAATAATTAATAATAGAAGTTCATCAAAAATTATCTATATTAATTAATACAAGCCATAATCTTCTCCCAAACTTTGTACCAAAATCAACAAAAGCAATAAAAGCAATACATACATCTCACATTACTATTTCACATACTAATGCAATGTATTAATCCATTCATCAATGAAGTACTTGGCCCATGCTAACATCTTTAAACAACAATCTTCTTTAAGATGGGCAATTTCAGAAAAGGCAGCTGCGAGTTCCTCGTCTTTTCCAGCATTTGCAGAAGCAGCCTCCTTAGTCCTCAAGTCACATTCACCTTCCATTAATCAATATTGTAATTTGGAGTACTGCGAACAGAATCAAAAAATGGGCTTTGCTTAGGAAATGTGTCATCTGCATGCTTGGATCCAGTTTTTATAGGGGCTAGGCCCCAGTCATCAGAATCAAAAAGAGAAGTTTCCTTGTCCTTCACATGATCAGCATCCTGAGAACATTGATGAAACAAAGAGTAGTTTAGTTCTGCAAAACAGTTAAATGTATTGTTCTGAGCATTCAAACAATGACACAAGATATGTAAATCCATTACAGCAATAACTGGACATCAACATTATCATGAGAACAGGACATTTTCACATCAGTTGTTTGGAGTTTGGACATGTTTTATATACCTTACTAGCAACATCATTGAAATTCCATGCAGCATCTGCATCATACTGAGTGTCAAATGCAACCCAGTCCGATTCATCAAAACCTTTTCCCCCAGAGAACACAGATTCAGCACCACAATGTTCACTGCTCCAGTAAATACAAAGTCAAACTTCTGATAGGGATGCAATAGAGTATGATTTCACCTCAAAGCATGATTAAGTAATGCAAATAAAAGTCTGTTCATCTTTTTTGGTTGATGAAAGAGAAACAAGAGATACATTAGAAGAAAAAGAGGAAAAAACAGCAGTATTACCTGTGTGGAGCATGAGGTGAACCGTCAAAGCTGACTTCCTTTCTAGTTTGAGATTCATGGTATTCTTTTGAGGGGCTCTCAACATGTTTAGTCTTTGATGGACTTTCAGGTGGACTTTCAGCTCTTTGTTCACCAGTAAGAACAGAAGCCTCATCCTCCACTGTTGATAACTTCTCTGTTCTTGCACCAGCTTCAGAGTGTGATTTTCCAGTCTCACTGTCATCCAAAGATACTTTATCCCGAATCAAGGAAGACTTCTGTTTAGGAGGAGCTATGACATTAGCTACATCGAGGGTGAGCTCTTTTAGCAATGTGAATCCTGCCGGGCATAAAATTCAAGAGCACAATCAGAAAGAACCAGCAACAAGAAAAAAGAATGACAAAAAAGGAAGGTAAGTTAGCACATTAGAAAGGATTAAATGCCCTTAAAATTAAAAGTGACTTTTCCAGTAAATACCTTCATCTTCATACTTATCCCAATCCTCATCCCAATCTGCTGCTCCTTCTTGGATGCCAGGTTGCCAACCTTTAGAATTTTCAGTGTAAAAATATCACAAGTTGTAGAGAACATGAAACAAAATAAAGGGAGATTACCATTTTATTATTTGTGGATAACAGAATGCAGCATAATTAATTGAATAGAATTTAGAACAAATAATATAAAACTGCTTATAACATTCACAAACATATAATTAGCACTATCGTTGTTCTAGAAGTAGCCACAACAAGCAATCCTGTAAACTCAATGCCAAAAATAACTAAAAGTTCCGTATTCACAACGTATCATCTCTGAGAAATGAGAAATCAAGGAAGGAAATAAATTACCTTTCCCAGATTTGGTTACAACGGAAGCTACTAGAACAACCTGAATCACAGATCAATCAAAAACTCAAAATGGTTAAATCCTGCTAATATAAATCTCAAACTCGAGTATTGTAGATTTTGGTGAGAGAGAACGCGGAGAAGACTCACCCTCTTGACGAACCACCAACAACCACCGCCGGAGAGGTCTTTGCTGCTCGTAGATCTGATGTTCCCACCGCCGGAAGAGGACATCGACCGCTGCTGCCAATCTACGCACGCCATAGCTGCCGTCGAAGCAAGAGGGGGGAGGACGTCGACCGTTGCTTCCACCGTTGTGCTGTTCGCCGGGAATGAGGAGGATGGCGAAGGTCGCTCGTCGTTGGAACCACCACCCACTGCAGAAGAAATTAGGTTGTTGAATTGGTCTGAAATTAAATGTGGTGATAACGGCATTATTTACAAACACTACAACGTCGGTTATTACTAATAACCAACGTTGTAGGTCCAGTATAGATAATACGGTGCAATACGACGTCGGCTAAAATCCTAGCCGACGTCGTATTGCGCGGGGGCTAAGTGAATTTGGTGATACGACGTCGGCTAATGTCCTAGCCTGTAACACCCCATAAAATTCGTTCAAACCTTGAGACCGGTAATCGTTTCCGCCGGGTGATTTATTTGATTTAATTGGGCTTAGTCTTTCCAATTGATATATATATATAATTCTTGAACCCGGAATTAATTATTTTATTCAAAAGGCCCAATTCTTGATTTAATTCTTGTAAGGGATCTATTTAAATTGGATCTTTACCTGCAGGAGGAGGCTGACCTCTGGTGGGTCCATGAAGGGCCGACAATGAGACAGGAGCCGGGCTTTGGATGGGAGTCCTTCAAGGACAAGTTGCGCGCTCGTTTCTACATGGCACATGTGAAGGCTGCCATGCAAGAGGAGTTTCTACACCTTAAGCAGGGATCGCGGACCGTGCAGGAGTACCACAAGCGCTTTTTGGAGTTAGCTCGCTTTGCCCCGACTTTGGCCCCCACTGAAGGAAGCAGGATCGAAAGATTTGTAGCTGGACTGAATTTGGACACTCGTATGGCGCTAGTCGTGTTCAAATTTCAGACTTTGAGCGAGGCCTACAGCAGTGCAGCGGATCACTACCGCGTGTTGACCATTCGGCGGGGAGCACAGGATCGTTCTAAGCGGCCGGGAGAGAGTGGTGCATCCGATTCCAAGAGACATAGACCTGGGGGCTCCGGTCTGGGAGGGGGCTTCAAGAGGAGTGGTGCCAACAGTGGAGGGACATCTCACCCTGGCTCGGGGCAAGGACCTAAGAGTGATGGGGTCCGAGAACGACACTTCCACTGTAGGAGATGCGGAAGGGACCATCCCGGGAGAGACTGCGAGGGACAGCTGGTGGAGTGTTACAGTTGCGGGTTGAGGGGACATAGAGCTTACGAGTGCACAGCAAGGAAGGGAGGATCGTCTCAGTCTAGACCGAACTCGACTCAGGGAGCCCCGACAGCGACCCGATCTTTCAAGGAGGCCGAGGGCAGCGGAGGAACCAAACCGAGTGGAGGTCGAGGACAGTAGGCTGGGCCGCAGCAAAGGAAGTTCTTCGTGATGGGCCGCACTCACGCGGAGGCTAATGGGCTTAATGAAGGTAACCCTTGAGCTTAATCTCTTCTACATGGCATATAGGCGCTTTTTGGACCTTTTTCTCTAAGATGCATGTAGCTAGTTAGACCAGTAGGTGACCTTCCGTTAGCTAGGGGAGTTTCAGTAGCGGTTAAGCCAAAAAGGGTCGCGGGTTATACCATCAACCCGGGAGAAATAGAGGCCAAGGGCAAGGGCTGTTCGCACCCAGGCTCGAACCCGCGCCTAGGCGCAGGTAGGGAAAGACCAGACCACCAGGCTACGCCCGATCATTAGTCCTAAGTGGCAAGATCGTGTTTTTGTTGTTGCTTCGGGCACAGCAACGCCGTGCGGACAGAGGGGACGGAGCGGAGTACTCCGTGAGTGTGCTCCGGGTGTGCGTGCGGAGAAGAGTGACGGATCGGGGTCTTCCGCGAGGGGGTTCCGCCCGAACGAGAATGACAAGCCAGCGGAGCAGGGACTTCCGTGGGGGTGTTCCGCAATATCAAAAGGGTACATGCGTCATTTTCTTCCCCACCCAGATTAAAAACCCTACCATCGGCTATCTTTGTTCCGCCTTCTTTCCCCGTAGCAGCAAACGATGCCCCTGTGTTCTCCGTGAGTTCTCTCCGTCAACGAAGCAATCAAGTTAGGAGCCTCCATAACCGAAGACACCCGTGCAACATCTCTCTGCTTCTTGTTCTTCTCCACTGGGGCAAGCAGTTCAGCGCATAACAACCTCAACAATGCCAAGAAGGGATCAGACTGGCGAAGGTGGGAGTCAGAGGAATGTTCAATACTCCATCATTAACGGTAAGGCTCTTGACCTGCTACATTTCTCACCTGAACTCGTGAACATGCTAAATTTTCAAGGCTTGTTGGAACAATTCCTACGGATTGAGAACGTAGTATATCCCAACTTGGTCCACCAGTTTTATGAGAATATGAAGGTCAAGAAAGTTAATCAAGTGCCCGTTCTCACTTCGATAGTGAAGGGTGTAAAGATTTCCTTCGACCCTCCTAAGCTTGCTAGGCTACTCAGTTTGCCGTTAGGAGGTGTGAGTCAGTATGAGCGTCATTATTAGATTGAGACGCAGGAGGTGGGTCTCCGAGACTATTTGCGGTATATGATGGGGCGAGATGAGGGCATCACATTGGATGCCAGGCCTATTATGCACGATCTGACTGGCGCGCAAAGGATTTTGACCTTGCTAATAGGAGAGAGCTTGTTACCAAACAGGAACAACAGTAAGGAGGTAGCAGGGATGGAGTGCACTTTTGCGTATTTTCTGAAGCATCGGGTTAAGTTCGACCTACCCAGTTTGATGATTTCGCATATGGAGTTTTGCAAGACGGCCAAGCGCCGCAACCGACCCTATGGGATGATTCTGAGCTGGATTTTCCAGAAGAAGAGGGTGAATACGACCGGGGAGCTAGCTAGACAGCCGGTTCATGGTGTTTTCAATGCGCCAAGTCTACAGTACTGTGGGCTGTTTCAGGTGGACAGGAACGAGTACATCACGGCTCACGAGTTAAGCAAGATGCCAGCAGACGATAGCAGGGAGCTTATCGAGCGTTTCCACATTCCCCACAAGAGGTTGAGAGGGTTGGTCACACCGCAGCAGGCTGAGCAGGCAGGTGATGAGGGAGAGGGCGATGAGTCTGAGGAGGAGTCTGAAGAGGATGAGGAGTCGGAAGATGAGATTGACCGGGAGCATCGAAGGAAGGAGTAGCATGATCCTATGGCATTAGCACCGCCAGTTGACCCCATTCTGCTACAGCTGCAGGAGATGCACCGGATGGTGGAAGCTAGGTTCACGTCACTAGACCTGAGAGTGGACCGCGGGTTTCAGCGTTTGAGTTTCATCGAAGCCAAGCTAGGCGTTGAGGTTCCACCGGAGTATCTGCACCCCTATCCTTCTCATGGACCAGGCAGTTCGTCACAGGGAGGTCACCCAGGTTAGTTGATAGCCTTCGTGCGTATGTTAGGTCTTTGTTAGGAATCCTTTTGCCCCAGGTAAGTAGTTAGTTTTTTTTTTTCTTGCATGTTGTGCATGGGTTGGGAAGTTAAGAGTTTACGGGTTAGAAACATAGTATTTTCTTAAGGATAAGTTGGTTGAGCAATCTTTTCTTTAAACCTTCGATCGATTCCTTGTTTCCATGAACCGTTCCGTTCCAAGTTTCCGCAAGCTTTGAGCTTCGGGGACGAAGCTCCTTTTAAGGGGGGTAGAGTGTAACACCCCGTAAAATTCGTTCAAACCTTGAAACCGGTAATCATTTCCGCCGGGTGATTTATTTGATTTAATTGGGCTTAGTCTTTCCAATTGATATATATATATAATTCTTGAACCCGGAATTAATTATTTTATTCAAAAGGCCCAATTCTTGATTTAATTCTTGTAAGGGATTTATTTAAATTGGATCCTTACAATTCTTATAAGTACGAATATGTGTATAACGGCCCAATATATATATATATATATATTCAATTCTTGAATGATTAATTTCCTACAACTAGTAGTATACTACATAATGTGAGACCCATTTCTTTTTATAAGGGCCCAATACTACATAATGTGAGACCCATTTCTTTTTATAAGGGCCCATTATTTCATGTCTTACCCTACATTTCTTTTTATAAGGGCCCATTATTTCATGTCTTACCCTAGTTGATACATACATAATATATGTTATTTCATGTCTTACCCTAGTTGATACATACATAATATATGTTATGATCTTTCCCTACTAATATAAAAGCCTTGTACTTCCAACCCTATTTCCCTTTTCATCCTCTTGCAAATACATCTCATCCTATTCTTTCCACTTCTAAAGAACCCTAAGTAAATCCTACACTTTCTTCTTCAAGATCCAAGATCAAGTTTGCTCTTTTAGGATTAATAAGGCTTGGGTAAGTGTTTATCTTTAGGAATATGCCTTGCATCATGTTGTTTTCATAATCTTTATACAAGTTCTTATGTTGTTCTTTTGGGGATCTTTTGGGAAAAGATGATCAAGGTGGAGGTGAAGCTTTGTACGGAGTTTTGAGGGTTCTTGGTTGAAGTGTGCTCCAAAGAGGTAACCATCATGTCCACTAAAATCTATTTTACACTCTCAATCTATGATATTATTTGGTGTGATTGGAATCCTGATAATTTCCTTGTTGTTAGCCTATTTGTTGTTGTCTGTGAAGTCATTTTGATGGATTATGAACTTGTGTTCTTGATCCTTTGCATATAGATGTTTATGGATGTTTATTGGTATGGATTCCTTGTTTATTTGGCTTCTGGGAGTTGTAATCTGAGTAATCTGAGCCTATCTTTGTATTCTGGGAATGAACTTTGCGTATTCTGTCTGTTCTGGTCTGGGAATGGTTTGGAGTTGCTCTTGCGGTAAGGTTAGGTGGTATAATGTGTCTTGGAGTTGCTCTTGCGGTAAGGTTAGGTGGTATAATGTGTCCCGCCTAAGTGCTTGCGGTAAGGTTAGGTGGTATAATGTGTCCCGCCTAAGTGGTCCGCAAGAGGTTAGGTGGTATAATGTGTCCCGCCTAAGTGGTCCGCAAGAACAAAGGTGGTATAATGTGTCCCGCCTAAGTGGTCCGCAAGAACAATAGGAGAATGGAGTGACGGAGGATGGAGATCCGCTGGGTAGCCCCGCCCCTTCTGGCGGAAGAGGGCGGCGGACCAGGGTGATCCGCCGGGGAGTGCCGCCAGTTGAGGCGGAGGTGTGTGGCGGAGCAGGTGGTTCCGCCAGGGTGTTCCGTTGGTTCCTCTGGATTTCTGTTTCCAGTAGCTATTTTGTTGTTCTGTTGCCTTGTTGTTCCACCCTTGTTTCTGGAACTTGTTGGGATATTATGCTGAGTATTTTTCCTTGGTTCTTGAGCATTTTTTTCATGTCTCTTGATTCATTATCTTGATGCATTGGTTGGTTGAATCCTTGGTTATTTTTCCTGAGTGTTTGTTGTGTTCATAATCTGAGATGAACACTGTGAGTGTTTTGTTCTTGGGATGAGTTTGGGGTTGGATATGGAGTGGTGTATCTTTGAGTATCTCTTGGGCTGTTGAGGATGAACTAACTGTGGAACTAACATTGGACTTCGGTCCCTGTGATTGGACTTCGGTCCCTGTGATTGGGTTTTTACCCCTGTGATTGGACTTTAGTCCCTGTGATTGGACTTCGGTCCCTGTGATTGGGTTTTTACCCCTGTGATTGGACTTCGGTCCCTGTGATTGGACTTCGGTCCCTGTGATTGGGTTTTACCCCTGTGATTGGGCTTTTGCCCCTGTGATTGGACTTCGGTCCCTGTGATTGGGTTTTTACCCCTGTGTACCTAACTTCTAACTTTCGGGCTTGGTGTTTGGTGTGGAGAATTGGTACTTGGATTGGAAGTTGAGGTTTTGGTGCTTATCCTTGGGTTGAGGTCTGTTTGGTTCTTTGTTGACTATTGAGTTGTATGGTATCTTGTTGATTATTGGTTATTCTTTGATATATCGCCGTTTGGTTGTTTCTTATGAGTATTCGAGTGAGTTGTGATTCGGTTGGACGTTGGTATTGATGAGAAGTCTTGGTTTATACATTCCTTCAGCGTGTTGTTGTTGAGTATCTGATTTAAACGTGAACAGTTCGTTGGTGTGTATATTCTATATGGGTGCGTAAACCTATTTACAAACTTACTCTATATCTATACTTCCTTGCGGGTGTGAATGGTGGTTGCTTAGCAGTCTTTTGCTAATGGTTTCTTGTATATTCTCCAGGTATGCAATAAGTCTAAGCGTGAGCGCGATAGAGATATATCCGTATGAGTCGGCTTAGACTAGTTTGTTATGTTTTTAGACTTACGTTTTGGGCCTGTGCGCCAATATGAGATTCTATATACTCTTGTTTTAGATCTTGGATGTTTTGGATATGTTTAAGGATTTATATACTATTTGGTTTCGATTTTTGGTTAGCCTGTGCATCTAGGCCGTGTTTTCTTACCTAGATGTGGCATGATACCCCTTAGGTTATAAATCGCTTCTGCTATGTTATGTTGGTAGTTGAGATAGGCAGCTTTGTGTTAAAGTTTTAGCTATCTCAGCTTGTGAAAAGTTGGGGTGTCGCATAGCCGACGTCGTATCAAGGGTCGACGGTGTGCATTTGCGATACGACGTCGGCTAAACACCTAGCCGACGTCGTATCGCGTAGTAGTTTTAAGCGCATACCTTTAACGTCGGTTCTTACCATATAACCGACGTTAAAGGGTTTTTTTTTAATTTTTAATTATTTAAATAACATATAACGTCGGCTAAATAATTAGCCGACGTTGTATGTGATTTCTGTAGTAGTGCACCTCTCGGTGTAAAGCAATATGTAAAGAGTTAAGTTCATGCTCAAAAGTATTTTCATTACAATTCTTAGCACCTATGGGACATTCCCAATTAAAATCATGCCTCTTGGCTTTGGGCACTTCACATAGATAATCAATTTCATCATGCACATAATCAACGAAAAAGCATTCATCACCATCTAGAGGGTATTTCATAATTTTGGTCACGTCGAAGCTGGCAGACTCGTCTCCTACACGGATAACGAGTTTGTCTTTCCCCACATCTATTAAAGCTCTAGCGGTCACCAAAAAGGTCTGCCCAAGATGAGAGGAATCTCCACATCTGGGTCCATATCTAAAATCACAAAGTCCACTGGAAAAATGAATTTATCGACTCGGACCAAGACATCTTCCACTATACCCCTAGGGTACTTGGTGGATCGGTCAGCTAATTGAATGCACATACGTGTGGAGTTAAGAGTTCCTAAATTCAATTTTCGATATAATGCGAAAGGCATTAGATTAATGCTGGCACCTAGGTCTGCCAAGGCTCTATTAAAAGTCGTTCCTCCTATATTACAAGGTATAGTAAAGCTTCCAGGATCTTTTAATTTTCTAGGCACATTCTTATGTAATATAGCAGAACATTCTTCTCCTAGCACAAAAGTAGCAGTTTCAGCCAATCTCTTTTTATTAGATAAAAGATCTTTAAGGAATTTGGCATACCTCGGCATTTCTCCTAGTGCATCAATGAATGGCATATCAACGTGTAATTGGCGTAGCATTTGTAAGAACTTATCGTACTTGGCATTGTCAATATCAGTGCGGAATCTCTGAGGGAACGGAAGTTTTGCTTTCGGCACATGTGGCGGTTCTTGCATGATTTCTTTTCCTTTCCGAGAGGATTGTGGTTGTATTTCTTCCTTTCTGAGTTCTTCTTCAAGTGCTCGTTCGACTTGCGTTGAATTGGTGGTCTCTTCATTGTCCATCCTTGGTTCTTCTGTCGGAATAGATTGCGGCGGAGGTGGAACAACTTCTGGAAGTGCTATCCCGCTTCTCAATGTTACAGCATTCACATCTGTTTCTCCCTGGGATTGGATCATTTCCATAATCTTTGCGAGTGTGCTCTCAACCGTTTGAAGCGGTGAAAGTGTTTCATAGCGTAGTTCTTGAATTTCTCCCAGCATCTCTTTAGTAATGGTTTCTTTAAGTCTGGCATTCTCCTCCCTCGTTTCTTGGATGAAATCATTTAAGCGTTGCTCGAGGGTGGTTTGGTTGTTTTCAAATGAAAAAGGCTGCTCTAGGGAAGTAGAAGAATAGGCATATGCATCGGCTCTGTCCACGTCCTCACCACGCGTGTGACTCGGCGTGGAATTGTTCCAGTGAGCTCCCACGCTGGCACAAACGCGTGTGGATCTCGTGGTCGGGTCACAGCTCGCAAAAATTTTAGAATTTGGATGGTTTGGCTCGTCGAAATGCGTTGGAGGGTAACAAGGAGGTATCTCGTGAGGAGGATATCTCTGGGGTTGAAAATGCTGTGTTACGTATGCTTGTTCATGATAATAAATTGGTGGAGGAGGTAGTGAGTATGGGAAAGAAGGTGGGTAAGGAAAATGGTAGTTATGATAGTATTGAGGTGGTGGATATGAAGGTTGGGGTTGTGAAGGATAGTATGGATTCCTTCCATATGGTATAGGATTATGATAGGTTTGATCATTAGGTGGAGGTGGATCCATAATTGCGTCAAAGAAGTCCTGCAAACAAGTTTTCAGGCAAAGAATCGGAGCACAAGAGGTAGCTCCTTTCACAGATTAGCTCAAGTAGTGTGTGGTTGGGTGTGAAAATGTAGATAGCAACAAAACAAAACAAAATAAAATGAAAGAAACAAGTTATCCAAATGATTAAAGATAGTAAAACTTTAAATTCACCGATTGCCATCCCCGGCAACGGCGCCATTTTGACAAAGGGGTTGTGAGCATGTGATGAGGTGTATGTGTGATATAGAGGATGTTAAAACGAAGAGTCATAAACTCCCCGAGTGTCGTATCTCTCGCGGATGGCAAATTGGAGAATATACGGATTTCCTATCTTGAGTTGTTTAGATAACACGAAGATCACACATATGGATTTTTTTGATTTGGAATGTCTAGAGTGCAAATGTTGATAAGATTGAAGGTAAGTAAAGGTAAATAAAAGCGGATGGGGGCTAGAATATCGTGGAGATTGGTTTAGGGCATGTGGTAGAGTATTGATTTTCACTGAGTAATGGTTGAAGGAGCTTGGAACATTGTCCTGAGTGGCGTCACACTCAAGCTCCCAATCCTCAGTCGGTTGGGGAATTTTGTCAAACACTTTGTCTACAAGTTCCCTCCGGATCTCATCTTCTCATATTGAGAGCGGGAGATGTGGGTAGTGGGCTACATCTCTTTGCGATATCTCGCCAAAGAGATGATCCTATACTCTTGAAGAGATCGGGGCCCTCGATCTAACAAGGTCATACAAAACATACACACAATTTCAACATTCCCCAAAGAAATCAAACTCATTCATCAAATTAGATCATAAATACCAAATCCCCATTCAATCTAGCCCCTATCCTAGGGATTAGCCTCTCATAGGCTTTAGCAACATCAAAGCATTAAAATAGAAAAGCATATCTACAAGATCAAGACTAAAAGCAAATAACTTTAAGGAAAAAGGAAAGCAAGAGAAATCCAAAGCGAAAACAAGTCTTTGATGAAAGAATTTACCCAAGAAATCTCAAAGCTATGGAGATCTAGTTCTTTTCTCCAAGGAGCTCCTCCTTCCTCTCCTAATCCTATCTAAACCTAACCTAAAAATGTAGAATGAAAAATGTGACAAAAGACTCTCTAAATCTAGCTGAAATGTCCCTTAAATACTAAAACATCGCGCAGGTTTCTGGTGCTGTCCCACGCCTGCCACACGCGTGTGGACTAGCGTGGACGGTTACTGGAATATTTCCACGCCAGCTCACACGCGTGGTGAGGCTCGTTGGCGTGGTTCCTTCGTTTTTGTTTCTTTTTGTTGTTTCCGGTTTGGTCTTCACGTGCTCCCATGTGGATTGATTCTATCTTTTCAATGGTTTATGCTCTCTTTCGGTTGATTTCAGCCTTCATTCCTGTGGGAATTCTTCAAAAGACTCCACATAGAACTCATTTGCAATTTGTTAGTAAAATAACATGTAAACACGTAATTGCATTCTCTAAGACTTGGTTTTGGCAAGAAATCATCTCAATAAGTTCTAGATAATTAGGTACTTTTGGCGTCTATCACAAAAGATTGGGTTCTAGAAACAAATGTCACAAATTAGCAATACTAACCATGCCACCATATTTTCTGACTAAAACTTATGGAAGGTAGCAATAACATGATCAAACTAAAAAGAAGACAGTAAAATGCGTACCATGCAAGCAAGCATCAATGTGTAATTGTTTCCCCAAATTCAAGAGACTCCTTTAGCATTCGAGTAAGTTTGTTTTCTCTATAAGGGACATGCATGACTATTTGTATTGGGTGCAAACACAACATTCATTATGGCTCCTTCCTGGCACTCCAACTCATGAAATTTTGATAAGGATTTTATTGAGACCAATAAGAAGTAATGAAGCAACATTAACATAAAAGTCAAATACTGTGATTATTAATATTTATTTTGTGTTCATATAAATAATGCATTTGTCTCAAAGACTGCATAAGCTTGCCTAAAAAGGTCCTTTGAGTTTCACTTTGCCTTGGGAATCTTCAAATACTTTGAACTTCACGTTGGTCTGGATCCAAAAGATCATAAGCATGCTCTTGAAACAACTCAAAGAAAGAAATGGAGACTCTCTTACCACTGCCTTAATTAGATTGAAGGTGGGAGCCATATTGAAAAGTTCTTCCTAAGTGAAACGTAAAAGAAACCTAAAGGAAGAGACTTCAGCATGATTGAAAAGAATGACGAATAGGGTATTTATAACAAAAAATTATTCTTGCCAAAGTAACCAATACTAAAATATGGAAGGTACTAATATTCTATATACTAAAATTAAGATGAATATTATATATATAAATAAATAAGTTAATAAATCTATATATATACATATATAACAAACATGCAACCGTATAATTGAATAACATTTTAAATTAATTCTTATATATTAAAATATAAGCCGTAATTCCATTGATACTAAATTTAAGGAAATTGTTTCACTATTAAATTAAACTAAAATTAAGTTGAAATGGAAATAAATTAACATTTTTGTTTATTGTTTAAATGGAAATAAGATAGGGAATGTACAAATATTCTATATACTAATATTTTATATTATATATATATATATATATATATATATATATATATATATATATATATATATATAGATTTTGGTTCAAATGCGGTCGTGCTCTCCCGTGCGGCCATGCGGTCACACACCACTCAATGTTACGAAATACACCACTCAATGTTAAGAAGCACACCACAATGAAACACACCACAATGTTAAGAAACACACACAGTGCATATTTGTGTGGTGTGTTTCTTAACATTGAGTGGTGTATTTCGTAACATTGAGTGGTGTGAACCGCACGGCCGCACGGGAAGGCATGGCCACACCTGAACATTACCCTATATATATATATATACACACATATATATATATAAACAAATTAAATAAGGAATGAACTAAAATTATATTCAGAATATTTTGTTAGTATATTACAGGGCGTTTGGTTTGAGGGAATTTAAATTTCATTCTCACTTAATTCCAACCTAATTTCGAAGGCAACTAAATTTCTTCGTTTGGTTGGAGGGAATTGCAATTCTCTCATTTTCATGGAATTAGAATCAATGCCCCCCTTGGGATTTTAATTCCATAGATTTTAGGAATAAAAAATGATACTTCTGAGACAAAATTACTCTATTTTTTAATGCATGACCTTCTCTTTTAGCTAATACCCTGTATTATCTTCGACAACTATCAACAAGAAAGTCATTCATGAGCAAACAATAATCATTCTAGGTCAACCTTAATCAAGTATGTTTTCTCAAAACTCACAAATATTTTTTACAATATGTCTAGTTCAAGAGATACGGTATATGAGTGGTATTTGAATTTAATATGATATATATATTTTTTGTGTAATTTTCATTTAATAATAATAATAATAATAATATTATTATTATTATTATTATTATTATTAACAATGGGCATTTTAGACTTTATACTACTTATTCCCTTTCAATTCCCATGTATACCAAACATTGGAATTGAAATTCTTAGTAATTTTATTCACTCCAACCAAACACTGAATTTAAACTCCACTTTATTCCCACGTTATCCTTTTCCCATGGAATTGCAATTCGTTTCCCACCTAATTCCTTCCCTCCAACCAAACGTCCTGTTAAGGATTGTAATATTATGCATAAATAAGAAAGAGCATTGTTTACGACAATATATATAAACAAACAAGGAATGAAAATATATATGAATATTTTGTCACATGAAGCAAGCATTGACGTGTTACAAGAATGCTTACACACGCTAGTCAACACCGTCCAAGGATTAGAAAAGAAAATGGAGGAAATGGACGCAAGGCACAAGGCAGACTCAATTCTGATCAAAGAGATGAGAGCACAACAAAAAGGGGACATGGTGATGTTCAAGAAGATTTTTGATGCTACAAAAAGGGGGAAGAAAGGATACCCTCTCATTTTAGTGGATCATGGGGAAGCACAAGGGGAAGGAGAATGGGTACCACTTACATTTCGATTTTGTTATTGATTTTTCAGGTACACCCGTGTGCGTTGACGACGATAGAGTGATCAGAATGTTCAAACTTCATATACCCAAAGAAACAATATTCACCGAAGGAAGGACTCTAAAGGAGTGTGCTCAATGGTACACTAGAGGAATGGTTCTCACTAGTGATCCAAAGGAAGTCATCAAGCACTACTTGGAAGGAAGAGTCAAGGAGAAGTTTCTACATGATGACTGCAAAGGTAATTTCACGAAGCTTAGAGCTAGAATAAATGATATGCTTGGACTTTATTGATTTCTAGTTGTAGTATGTTATGTACGTACCATTATAACTCTATAAGGCTTATTTTGATTTTAATGATATGGTACGAATTTCTTATGGTTTATAGTGTTTTTATAGTTGTTGTTATTGCTTTATTAATTTTTGGACACAAGATTTAATTTTGTAACATGCAAATTGAGGGTAAAAGGATTATTGACAAAAGTTAAAATTGAAATTAAGACCTCAAACTTTGCAATTTTTTTTTCGTACGTGTCTAAATTATAAAGCGTGTAGGTCAATTTATTGTAAACTCGTCAAATTGGCTAGTCAAAATAAAATTAGAAAAATGAAAAATCAATTTTTGATTGGACTAAGCCAAAATGTTCGGGTATAGGTTTTGGTATCATCAAAAAGGAGGAAATTGTTAGGAATATGTTGTAATTGTTTTGATGAACCAAAAATGTAATTTTAGACCCCCAATTTTATTTTGAGTCTAGTATAGGATTACGTCGAGTACAACTCTAATCGATTAAGCGGAAATTACAATAGTATAAATTTTTAATTTATACTTGTAAGTCATTCGCTTCCACTTTATAAATTGAGAAGATTGATCAAGACTCGAAGACATCCCGGAGCGTGACAACGGTTCGAATTGCAAGAATTAATTCTTTGGAAGAATTAATTAATTCAAGATGAAGATGTTGTAATTAAAAGTCAAAATTGAAGTCAACCTCGAATGGGTTCTCTCACAAAATACTTTAGAGGCTAACTCATGCAAGGTAAATATTTTTGGTGATGAGGATGACCTTGCCTCTTTAAGTTATGGAGATGAGGATGACTAGCTCAAGTTTAAAGAGAGGATGACTTGGCCGAAATTTAAATAAAAAATGGAGATGAGGATGACTTGGCCGAAATTTAAATCAAGGAGATGAGGATGACTTGACCGAAATTGAGATCAAGAATGAGGATGAGGATGACTTAGCCTCTTGGAACTAAATATGAGGATGAGGATGACTTAGCTACAAGTCATTATGAGGATGAGGCAAACCGTGCACATTCTTAAAGGAGGAAAATGTGACTTTATTCTTAATGAGGATGAGGATGACCTACACCTCATAAAATTATGCCATGCATGAGGATGATTTACGAGAAATCCAAAGCAATAGGGGGAAGAACAAAAATCATTTTTGAGGCTAAGTATGGCATAACCAAGGAGAAAAATAGGATGGTCTATTTATTCCAAAGGAGTCCAACACTGCCAACAATATTTCTAAAAAAGGAACATACTATTTTCCTAAATATGGCATGAGGATGACTCCAAAAGGTGAATTCAAATAATCTTGCTACAAGGAGCTGAAGATCATTATGAGAAAAGTTAGTGTACTTTTTCAGTGGCATTAATCATGCTCAAGCAAGAGTCACCGAACAGATATATTTCAGAGCAACCTGACTTATGGATTATGAACAAAGTCAAGTGTTCACACTACAAAGTCAAGGATGGATGGCTACAAGTTACAAGGAAAATTATATCAGTGATTGCAGAAGAACGTTGGAGGATTATCAGAAGCAAATATTCAAATTCATCTGACAGAGCCATCAAAGTTGACGAAGACCATCTGAAAGCATTTAATGCTCTGAAAGTTACAATGGGCAAATAGCTAATTTAGCTATATAAACCAAAGAAGACTTGATGAACATGAACGCACGAGAAAAGGGAACAAACACAGAGGAAAAATTATTAGCATTGAATACACAACAAGTGATATTAGTTTTGAAAGTGCTAAGTAGTGAGCTAAACACGAGAAAAATCAAGTCTTAGAGAGAAGTACTTTATTTCTTGAAAAGAAATTGTAGGAGTGTAGCTTTGTGCAAAACACTCGGGGTAAACTAAATGTAGCTAGGTGCAAAACACTTGGTTGATTGCTTTGTGCGAATTACTCGGAAGAGTGCAGCTTTGTGCAGAACACTCGTGGAGACTAAGTGTAGCTGGGTACAAAACACTTGGTTGAAGGGCGTAGCTGGGTGCAAGACGCTCGTGAACGTAGCAGGGTGCAAGACGTTCGGCTTTGAGTGTTGTTGTAGCGAAAGTGCATTCGAAGTAGAG
The DNA here is from genome assembly GCF_003576645.1 of Ipomoea triloba. Taxonomy (NCBI): domain Eukaryota; kingdom Viridiplantae; phylum Streptophyta; class Magnoliopsida; order Solanales; family Convolvulaceae; genus Ipomoea; species Ipomoea triloba. The sequence goes on along the minus strand of NC_044920.1, from coordinate 13,390,799 downwards.
GAGTGCTAGAAGAGCACAGATTCACTATTATATCTGGGTGATTGAAGATAGTGGAATCTCTTCTAGATGAAGGAGAAAGTGGAGTATGAGGATTACATCACCTCCAAACCACTATAAATCGCTGTGTCATTTACTTTATCTACTCACATATTTGCTTGCATATTTATCTATCTGAGCATTGCATGCATTGCATATTGTGTCACATTTATTGCTAAGTGCTTTATTGGTTCACGTGACACCCCTTTTTGCATGCAAGACATATTTGCATAATCAACCTCATCTTGTCAAAGTTTATGTGTTGCTATGCTACAAACCCAAACTATTCATTGCTTATACTATTTGATCTAGGTTTGATAGTTCCCACGTCCGCATGCGAGCCAAACTTTATATACTTAGTATTTGAGTTATTTCTGATGTTTCTAACGTGTTGCATGTTGTGAAGCTCTTCATTTTTACGTAACTTTGTTTATAACACTTTACCGTTTATTATTTCCGCTGCGTAATTCAAGTTGAATTTATTCACTTGGATTCTTTTTGTTAAAGTGTTATAATATTTTTTGAAAAGTTAGAAAAGTCTATTCACCCCCCCCCCTTCTAGACTTTTCCGTACCCTATCGGGACCAACAAGTGGTATCAGATCGGTTGTCTATTTGAGTCAAATCTTGACTGCTAGACAGATCTCAAACCTTTAAAATGAAGAGAGACTTGGCTCCCAACCTGTTATTTTCATTAGATAAATTTGATGATTGGAAAAATCCGTATGCAAGTTCATCTATCCGCATTACACGATGAAATGTGGGAAGTCATTAAAGACGGGCCGATCAAAATCTTAAAGATCAATACCGCAGTAGCACAAACGAGTACAACACCGCAGTACATTCCTAAACCCAAAGAGGAATGGGGTCCAGAAGATCGTACACAAAATAACTTGGACAACATTGCCAAGGATATTTTGTTTAAAGCCATTGATGATGCAACATTCCTGAAAGTCCAAAAATGCAAAACAGCGAAAGAAGTTTGGGAAGTTCTTGTCAAGATTGGCGAAGGAGACGAACAAGAAAAAGACAACAAGCTCACAATAGCATTAAAGATATTCGAGGATTTCAAAATGCTAAGTGGTGAATCTATTACCGACATGGAAGCAAGATTTATTAAAATCATGGGAGAAATTGTCGATCTAGGCAAAGAGATTGATCAAAAGGAGATATCGCTCAAAATCCTACGTGGATTACCATCAAACTGGGATATAAAGGTCACGGCCATGAGAGATCATAAAGATCTAAAAACATTGTCAACCGACAAACTTTTTAGTGATCTAAAGGCGTACGAATTCGAAATAAAGACAAGGATGGAAGAAGAACGCGAAGAGAAAAATGACGCACTCGTTGTCGAACAACCATCCACGTCAAGGTCAGTTGAAAATAGTGAATTATTATCTGACGAAAATTTTGCTTTGTTTGTTAGAAAATTTAAGAAATTTATGAAGAAGAAAAATACAAGCTCAATGAGAAGACCCAGACGAAGCAACCTAGAAGAAGTTTCGAATTTATGCTACAATTGCAGAAAGCTGGACACTTTATGGCTGAGTGTCCCTATCCCAAGGTGAGCAAAAATCAAAATGATATTGTGCAGGAAGAGGCTAAGACTAAGGAAAGAAGATTCAAAAATGATAAGAGAAAAGCCTTGATTAGTGATCCCTTGGAATCAAGCATGTCAGAGGAATCTTCAAGTGATGAAAGTGACAACTCTAAGGATAACAATGCATTATTTTGCATGAGTATTTCAAGTGAGTCAACCTGTGAGGACAAGTGCTTAATGGCGCATGATTTGGAAGAAGATGAGGTAACATCTAAATCTTTTAATTCTGTGAGTTCTACTTTTTCGAAAGAGTCTATCTCTCATTTAATGAAGGAATGTCAAACCGTAATGGACACTCACTCTCAACTCGAAGAGCGCAATAAATTTTTTATTCTTGAAAAAGATGAAATAAATGAAAAATTGCAACATGTTCTATCCGAGGTGAAAGAATTAATTGAATGCCAAAATTATTTGTCTTCAATAAGAGTGTAAATCGAGGGAAGTGAGAGAACACAACTTAAGGGAGGTTATTGCAACATTTACTCATTCGTCTAAAATAATGGACAAAATGGTAAATATGCAAAAACCATCTAACGATAAAACTGGTCTCGGTTATGATCCGTCGTGTTCTCAAGCCTCTATCAAGTTGACCAATTCTACTACTGTTTTAAATGATAAAGTGCATGTGGTAAAATTTGTTAAAAGTCAAGATAGCACAATGAGACAAGGAATTGGTATCAACCTGTTGCCAAAAATAGCACTGTACGGCCGAATGCTCAAAGACACAACTTTTCGCCAAAACAGTCTATTAAAAGGCATGAATTTAATTATTCAAGATACTCCAATGAGTTAAGTGCAAAAATACCACATTGGAAAATGGGAAAATTTTCAAACAGTGGAGTTAGGAGACTTTATCCTACAGAGTCATATTGGGTTGAAAATATTAAAACGTGGACTAGACCAAGAGTTAATAAGTTCAAACAATATATTTCCCAAGTACCAAAAAGTATATTAAATTTTCAAAACCCGGCACGAAAAAAGTTTTCGAAAATTAGCTATGATTATAAAGTTAACAATGGTTACAAATCACCTATTCTTGGTTCTGTGAGAACAAGGTGGATTTGGGTACCAAAAATCACTAACCCCCAAGGACCGAAGCAAAACTAGGTATCTAAAAATGTCTAAATATTTTGCAGGAGGTTTGGTACTTCGATAGTGGATGTTCACGACACATGACTGGAAATAAATCTAGTCTTGTAAATTTCAAATCCATCGAAGGACCAAAAGTTGTATTCGGAGGAAACGATCGATATGGTTCAACAAAAGTAATCGGAACGATAGTACGAAACGGATTGAAAATAGAAGATGTATCCTGTGGAAGGTCTAAAATTCAACTTGTTAAGTACAAGTCAATTTTGTGACAAAGGATACCTAGTAAAATTCTTCAAAAATAAATGCCAAGTGAATAATGAATCAACCGGTGAAGTCGTACTTGAAGGAACGAGAAAGAGAAATATGTACGTTATGAATTGGAGCACTACAAAAGATACAGTGTGCTTAGTGGCAAATAATTCAAGCATCACGTGTTGGGAATGACACAAGAAGTTAAATCATTTGAACTTCAAGACGATCAACAAGCTAGCAACGAAAAATCTAGTCAAAGGACTACCCAACATCACATACAAGAAAGATCAAATTTGCGATGCATGTCAAAGAGGAAAGCAAATCAAGTCATCGTTCAAGTCCAAAATTCACGAATCAAGCTCAAGACCTCTTAGTTTACTACACATGGATCTATTTGGTCCAGTAGACCTAGTAAGTATAAGTGGTAAGAAATATACACTTGTTGTTGATGATTTTTCCAGGTACACATGGACAATATTTCTCAACAAAAAGAATGGAGTGGAGAAAAAGCTGTTAGAACTACTCAAGCAACTTCAAAATGAAAAAGAAGTCAAAATAGTCAAAATTCGTACCGACCGGGGTACAGAGTTCGTGAATGGTGTGATCCAAGCTTATTGCGATTCTCAAGGAATTGTACATTAATTATCAGCCGCAAGAACGCCGCAACAAAACGGTGTAGCCGAAAGAAGAAATAGAACGCTTAAAGAAGCCGCACGAGTTATGATTACGGCTGCCGATCTACCGAAACGTTTTTGGGCAGAAGCTATCAACACTGCTTGCTATACTCAAAATAGAAGCATGATTCACAAGCTGCACGACAAGACGCCATATGAACTTTGGAAAGGGAGAAAACCTAACCTTAGTTATTTTCATATTTTTGGATGCAAATGTTTTGTTCTGATTAATGGTCAAACACATCTGAAAACATATGATGAGCGTGCAGATGAAGCAATATTTTTGGGATATTCTTCCACCAGCAGAGCATTCAGAGTATTCAATAAATCAACAATGGTGGTAGAAGAATCAATACATGTTGTATTTGATGAATCACCAAAAAGCAAGGAAGCAGATGTTTTGAATATTGGTAAAAATGTGCCAAATAATTTATTTGAGACTAATGATTCATCTGAGATTGAGATCTTGCAGGGAATAAGTGATTTGGAACTTGATAATTCCAAAATTCAAGAAATGGGCGTGACACTCACTAGGGGAGATGAAGCTAACTCTAGAAATGAAGAAATTCATGTTGGTGAGGCTAACCTCATAAATGAGACAAACTTTGAGGATGAGGTTAACCACATGAATATTCAAAATCCTAGAAGTAAGGATGAGGCTGACCAAGTTATTCATGAGGAATCTACACGTGCCAGTCAACCTCTACCCACTACCAACGCTCAAGAATTTTTTCCAACCTGATAGAAAGTGGCTAAGGAGTCATCCACAAAATCTTATCATTGGAAATTTGCAAGAAGGCGTGAAAACAAGATCAGCTGCACGAGACACTTTATTTGCATGTTTTCTGTCTCAGATTGAACCGAAAGAAATAGATGAAGCTCTAAATGATTCAAGCTGGATTGAGGCCATGCAAGAAGAGCTAAATCAGTTCACAGGGAATGATGTATGGGAACTTGTTCCTAGACCAAAAGATCATAACGTTATTGGAACGAAATGGGTCTTTAGGAACAAAGCAAATGAAGATGGAATCATTGTTAGGAATAAGGCGAGGCTAGTTGCAAAGGGCTATTCACAAGAAGAAGGAATTGATTTTGATGAAGCATTCGCCCCAGTTGCACGACTCAAAGCAATACGAATTTTTATAGCCTACGCAGCATACAAGAATTTCACGGTCTATCAAATGGACGTGAAAAGTGCATTCCTAAACTTACTACTTGAAGAGGAAGTCTACATTGAACAACCACCCGGTTTCGAGGTAAAAGGTGATGTTGATAAGGTCTATATATTAAAGAAGGCATTGTATGGGTAAAAACAAGCACCACGAGCTTGGTATGACACTCTGTCAATGTTCTTAATTAGTTGTGGTTTTACCAAAGGCCTTGTTGACAAAACCTTATTTAGAATTCAAGAAAATAATCATATTTTATTGGTACAAATTTATGTTGATGATATTATATTTGGAAGTACTGATAAATCTTTGAGTGAGAAATTTTCTAAGCTTATGAAGAACAGATTCGAAATGAGCATGATGGGTGAACTAAATTACTTCCTTGGACTACAAGTTAGACAACTAAAGAAAGGAATCTTTATCAACCAGGCCAAATACACAAAAGATCTAATCAAGAAATTTGGCATGGAAGGAAAAGTCTCAGTCAAAATACCAATGAGTACCGCACTTAGACTAGACAAGGTTGATGAAGGAAAAGATGTCGAACAAACGAAATATCGAGGAATGATTGGTTCTATACTATATCTCACTGCGAGTAGACCCGATATATCATACTCAGTGGGTGTATGTGCTAGATTCCAATCACAGCCAAAAGAAAGTCATTTTCAAGCTACCAAGAAGATTATCCGTTATCTCAAAGGAACTATCAATGTAGGATTATGGTATCCCAAAGAAGATAATTTTGAACTAACTGGATTTTCAGATGCAAATTTTGCAGGGTGCAAAATAGACAGAAAAAGTACCTCAGGAACATGCCAGTTCTTAGGGGGAAGATTGGTCTCTTGGTTTAGCAAGAAACAAAACTCCATTGCAACAAGTACAGCTGAAGCGGAATATATCGCAGCAGGGAGTTGTTGTGCGCAAATTTTATGGATGAAGCAACAATTTAAAGATTACGGGATAAATTGCGATGACGTTAGTATTTTCTGTGATAATACTAGTGCAATTTCAATTACCCAAAATCCAGTGCTTCACTCGCGAACCAAACACATTGACGTGAGACATCATTTCATCCGAGATCACATTGAAAAGAAGGATTTAAAGATCGAGTATATACCCACGGAAAGCCAAATTGCCGATATTCTCACAAAGCCTTTATGCGAATCAAGATTCAATACTCTAAGGCACGAGATGGGTATGATCGAAATGAGCTAAGTATCAATATCTTTATCTTATAAGCTCATTATTTATCTTTAATTATGCATGTTTTTATGTTTAATTTGTGATTTTTGCATGTGCATGTTCAATATTTGTGATTTAATTGCCTAGTTTGGTTATCTTTGTAGGAATGCATGTGTTACATTTTTTTTTACGTACATGTGTACATTTTATGACTTTAAGTGCGTAAGTGTTTTTATATACGGTTCATGCATGTAATTTTTATCTGTGTGTTTTAATCATTATGCATGCTAGACTTTATTTATGTGTTACTGTTAGTAGGTGGATGTAATATTTGCTCAGTATTTAAAATTGTCCTACTTGCCATGCATGACTCATGAAAAATGGGTTTACGTGTTTTGTCTTTATGCATTTGGATTTGAAATTACTTCTTGTAGTAGATTTCATGTTTTTCTACTGATAGGAATTTACCTTTCCTAGGACTGCTACCTGACAAAATTTATTGACTTATTTATCTGATTGCATTTACTTTGTGAAGAAATGTTTTCCTACTTTGTCAACTTTAAATTGAATATATGATTTGATGCATCCCTACCTTTTTAAATGCACCGAATTTCCATATCCATTTTTGGCAAGTTGAGCAATTTCTACCACTACTTATTTTCACCGATATGCCCCTCTACTTTTTAAAATTCAAATCTTTAATTACAAGGGCATATTGGTAGTTGATCACCTCATTTGTGACCTATAAGAGCTCTTGATTTCCACTCATCTTTTAAACCTAAAGCCAAAACCTTTCACACTCCCAAATATTCCCACCCGTCGTCCTCAAGAGCTAACCCTCTCAAATTTCTCTCCAAAATTTTGAGCATCAATCTCAAGTTCATACTCAAAATTCATATACTCAAATCTTACTCACCCGAAATTAATTCAAGATATGGCATCTACAAGCTCTCCCCAACCCGAAAATACCCAAGTTGAAGCATTAAGTGAGAAGATTCATTCAGGGCATCTACTCACAAAAGAGGATTTCATGAACATCTCAATCAACGGAAGGATTGCTCAAAATGTGTTCAATGGTATGGAAAGGAGTGGCATCTTAAAGGTATGCACCTTTGGTTATGTTGGCATATTTGATGATGATGTAAGTGAATTCTTTGAGCATGCTACCTATAGGATTTCGCATATAGAATCTATAGTTGGTGGAGTTCATGTGCAAATTGATTTGGATGATTTTAGGAATTTGTTTGATGTTGATGAGCATGCCTTGAAATTTGAGGATTTTATATTTGATTCACATGATTATTGGAATATGGTACGAAGAGATGTGAATATTATTGTGCCAAAGTTGTCCGGTTTTCGTATAGATATTATTTGGGAGTATGCCAAGTTGCTAGAAATTATTGCAAAATGTCTTTTGTGCAAGCTTGGTGGTTTTGATAGATTAACATCCCAAATCTCCCGTATTATTTATGCTATCATGAAAACCGACCGTGAATTGGATTGGAGTGGTGTAATGTTTGAAAGATTGGTTGAAATGGTTAAATCCAAGTAGAAGCTCGGGTATAGTATGTTGGTTGGTGAACTCTTAAGAAGAAAAGGAGTAAGAATGGGTCAACCGAAGCCTATCACCAACAACAAATACTTGTTCCGTATCAATGCAAAGAAGCCCGGACCGGAGGATCTCGTTGAAGGAGAACTACCCATGAGACAAAATCCACGATTAGGAAGAGAAAAAGAACTCCTAGAGTGGAAATTAGAAGCAATGAGGAAGAAGTTGTGACCGGAAGGGAATTGGTGGTGGCAAATCCAACTAGTGACATTGGAGGTGATTTTATGGATGTTCTATTGGATGATCAAGTTAATCGTGAAGTTGATATTCAAGAAGATCATGATATTAATCAAGAAGGCCGAATGGACATGGATGAAAGTCAACTTGGACCAAATCTTGTTGACATAAATGTTGAGGCCGAGAGTGATGATCATGGAGTGGAAGATATTCAAGAAGTTGAGGTTGAGGTCAACCCAAGGGAAATTGATGTTGAAAATGATGATGGCAAAACTTTTGAGGTTGAGGCTAACTTGGACACAAATATTGGTGTAGATGAGGCTAACCAAGGAGTTGAAATTGTGTCACAAGTGGATAGTGGTACACGTGATAGTGGTGACGGTGATGGTGATTTCAATATTGAGAATGATAATTTTGTGACTAATTTGGATGTCACAAATGAGTATGTTGAAGCCAACCCATGTGTGGATGCACAAGGTGAAATAAATGAAATATTTGGTGTTGAGGCCGAACGGGATAAGGAGAAGAAGTGCAAAATAATTCAAGTGATGATGATGATGTTGTAGCAGTTGATGTTGGACAGGCTAGTACATCTATACCCAGACCTGTGCCAATAAACTTAGAAGACTAAATGCAACAAGCCAGGGCGATTTCGAATTTATCAAAGGATAATTCGAACGAAGTGATAATTACAGCTCTTAAGGAATTCAAGGAAGCAGTAAGCAATTCTGACAATAATATACCTTGTACACAAATTTCTTGAAATTATTTGAGCAAATTGCTGGCATGGAACGAGGCATGAACATATTAAAACCAGTAATCAAGGAGTTGAATGGTTTCATTACCAAGATGATGCTCATGCTGTAGAAAGAAAGGAAAGCAGTCAGTGAAGTTGTGACATCTCAAAAGGAAATAATTGACCGGAATGACCGTGTGGTGAATGGCAAATTGAGGCATGTTATGACTCAAGTGGAGGAGTTGAAAAATGTGACATCAAGGAGCAATTTGTCACATGAAGCAAGCATTGACGTGTTACAAGAATGCTTACACACGCTAGTCAACACCGTCCAAGGATTAGAAAAGAAAATGGAGGAAATGGACGCAAGGCACAAGGCAGACTTAATTTTGATCAAAGAGATGAGAGCACAACAAAAAGGGGACATGGTGATGTTCAAGAAGATTTTCGATGCTACCAAAAAGGGGGAAGAAAGGATACCCTCTCATTTTGGTGGATCATCTTCGCATGGGGAAGCACAAGGGGAAGGAGAATGGGTACCACTTACATTTCGATTTTGTTATTGATTTTTCAGGTACACCCGTGTGCGTTGACGACGATAGAGTGATCAGAATGTTCAAACTTCATATACCCAAAGAAACAATATTCACCGAAGGAAGGACTCTAAAGGAGTGTGCTCAATGGTACACTAGAGGAATGGTTCTTGTTGGTCCCAAGGGGATGGGGTACAAGTCTAGAGGGGGGGGGTGAATAGACTTGTATAAGATTTTGCAAATCTTTTCGACCTCTCGTGTGTATTGAACTTAGGATGTTTAGGTTCGATACCTCACGAGGTGAAGACAAAGTTTTATGCGCAGCGGAAATATTATCCCCTTTTTGGTTAGCACGAGTTTGGGTTAGTTCGAGAGGTGTGATTATATGCAGTGCAATCGAGAAGTTAGCGAGAGATAAAAACAGAAAGTAAATGCAAGAGAGATTTTTAAGTGGTTCGGCCAACCCGCCTACTTCCACTCTTCTTCCAGAAACTCCCTGGAAGGATTGCACTAAAAACTTCCCTTTCTAGTACAATAACGAGCGCTTGAGCTTTGATCACCAAGCCCGCGTCAAGCCTCAGGTTTCTTTCGCTCGGCCAGCAGCCAGGTTACTCCGCCTCTCCTCAGGTTTTTCTCCCCGCTTCCAGTTACTCCACCTCTCGAGCGCTTGACCTTTGATCACCAAGCCCGCGTCAAGCCTCATGTTTCTTTCGCTCGGACAGCAGCCAGGATACTCCACCTCCCTTGCTTAATCCAAAGCAAGACGTTGTTGATAGTCACAGTTGAATGTAACAATCTCCAATCTGACCACAAGCTATCGTTGAATCAACTTTGATGTAGAGCAGCTTTGGTCACCTTCTGGATGTATGACAGTTTAGCTTTGTAACTCTCTTCGAACACTAAGATGTGTTCTCTCGCTGTATTGAATATCAGGATGATATTCCAAGTTAAGCACTTTGCACTGGAACGTTTTTATCAGACACCTCTTGTTAACCTCTTGACCTCTTTCACAACAACCTCGTTTCTTCTGTGTCTTTACGTCCTTATATATGAGAGTAGAAGAATAGTTCCGTTGGAGGGAAAACTATTCCGTTTGAAATTGGTCTCCCACGCCGAACATGGGTCTTTGCACAATTTCAGCATTTTTCATGGAGTAGTGGTCTTGTAACTTGAGCCTTTTGTTTTGTAGTGAATATTCCATATTCCACTTTCTTGAGTTCATGCTTCACTTGCTTCTTTTGGATAAAGTTACTCTTTTTATGTTCCCATCATTCCTTGTTTGGGGAATCTGACCACTTCAGGATTGGTGCACTTCTTGACCGTTTGTGGTGGAGGTCTGACGTGTCATCCACTTCCGTCCATTTTGAAACCTCCCGCTCAGCACCTCTTCAATATTTTATCTCCATGATATTCTTCTTCTCCAAACTTAGAGTATTTTATCTGCACATGTTGACTAACATTCAGCCTCTTGGAGAAGTGCCGGTTTATCGAGACCATAGAAGATGTCTCGACCACTTGATGTTTCAATCCCATGTATCGAGAGGTCTATCTCTCGAATATTTTTTACGTCTCGAACTCGATAGGTATATCGAGAGGTCCTTACCTCTCGAGCTTGGCTTGTGTCTCGAGACTTAGTTGATGTCTCGTAGACCCTTATTCCTCCAGAGTTGTCTCGTGCCTGCTTCTGATCTATCTGTTTGCTTACAACACGAAAACTTCTNTCTCGAACTCGATAGGTATATCGAGAGGTCCTTACCTCTCGAGCTTGGCTTGTGTCTCGAGACTTAGTTGATGTCTCGTAGACCCTTATTCCTCCAGAGTTGTCTCGTGCCTGCTTCTGATCTATCTGTTTGCTTACAACACGAAAACTTCTAAGTTGTTCAAACAAGTTTACCTTAAGCTTAAATATTTCCCGAGTTGAGCTCAAATTACCCGGTTGTATTTTCGCTCTTAGTTTACTTATCGAACTTACATTGTTTTGCCTATGTATCGAGACTTGGGGATTCTTACTTAACAGTTGGTATCATCAAAACCTATTACATGATGTTCCTAACAATTTCCCCCTTTTTGATGATGCCAACACTTATACTTACTTATATGGCTGATTTGAAAAAGAAAAAGCATTGATTTTATTTTCAGCGCATATGGTAAGTTTGACAACAATTCTACTAAACATGAATAAGTAAACTCACGCAACACCCCCAGCAGAAGATATATGTATTAAGATTAAGGGAATGTTTACATAACAGAGTTTAGTGGAAAAGATTCAAAGAAGTAAGACCAAGAATAACATAAGTATCAATACTTTGAAATAAGATGGAGTTTGGACCACGAGAGCTTACTTCTTGTTGCCTTTCCTTTTCTTGTTAATGGCTTCTCGTGTCTTGATGGGGTCTTTCGGATTTACCAGGCTTAAGTATTCATCTGTGACATCTAGATGCCTGTAGTTCCTGTAGGCTTCCCCCACGAACTCACCATCAATTACTCCATCTTTCCACCAAGCAATACATTCTTCTGGAGACATGTTGCTGTGTGTTGATATTCCAGTGATTTTCAGAAGCTTGAATATCTCCAGAGTCAGAATTTGTTCAGTGTCTTCTCTGTTCCCAAACTTAAAGTTTGTCATAAGAAGATCTATCTTCCTTTCTTCTTCTGACTGTCGTTCTTGGCTTTTTCTTCTTCTTTCTCTGTCCTCTTCTCTCCTTCTCTCCATTTCCAGTGTACGCTGGACCCTTAGGTTTTCTGCCTGTTTGGCATCCTCCACTGCTTGGCTCATGATTCTTGGTATTTTTGGAGGTGGTCCAGCTGGTTCACTTGCTGCCCTTTTCTTGCCCGTTGTATCCCCCTTCTTTTTCTCTTTATTTTCCCCCTTGTTGGCATCATCAGTACGGGAGAGGAGGGTGGACATACCTTCGAAAATAGCTTGAAGTTGGGCAGGGTCTTGGTTCGACAGGTCATCGAGTATGGCCTTCATCACATCCTGTCGAAGTTCACTGGAATATTGGAAGGCTCGCAGCTCTGCTCGCATCTCGGCTAATTCAGCCCTCGCACTTGCAGCCTCTGCTCGAGCTACAGCGGCTTCATCAGTGGCTTTCCGTGCTGCATCCTCAGCCCATATCGCCTGTTCGAGAAGTTCGGCATGCCGGCCTTGGGATTCACTTGTGCCATCAGCAGGCATTGCAGCATTGCGGACCACAGCGAGTATTCTTTCGAGCTGAGCCATCTTCTGAGCTTGATCAGCCATGAATTGACGCACTTCGCCAATGAAGACTTCTTCGGCCTGTTGATCATAGTCAGAAGTAGGAGTTGAGGATCGAGATGTACCTTTCGTTGGAGGGGACTTGGGTGCTTCCAGATTTCCACCCATGACTTGCATTCGTGATTCCACCTCTCGACTGACTTCCTGAGGTTCAGCAGGGACACTGGGATCAGAGCTCGAAGGTAGCTCCATATCAGGTGCTTCCCGGTTTCCACCTTCTTGAACCTCAACTCTCGAACCAGCAGGGTTCTCCTCATTCTGCTCTTGTTGCTCACTTGTTTGCACTTCAGTATGCTCTGGTGAATCTAGAATATCTATTATCTCAGGAGCAACTGGTGCACTCCACCTTTCCCTATTAACCATATCGATGGGAAAGCCTGGGAGTTGGAGCAACAAAATTTCACCCTCTCGAACTGTCTGAGCTTCATCTGTTGCATTCGAGGGTGTGGACTCAGGTGGTGGCAGTAGTAAGACAGAGTTAGGTGCCACCTCATGTGCTTCAGAGGTCTCGGATTCACCTCTCGAAGCTACCTGGTCTTCTAGAGCAGATTCACTCACTTGGGACAAGGGGATTGCTGCAGTTGGAGTAGGAGTGTCAGCATCATCTCGAGCAACCCCAGAGGTCTCTCCTGGACCTCTCGTGTGTTCTATACTTTGTCCCAAGGATATTGCTGTGGCAAGCCTGATATCCTCTCGAAATTGAGCATCTAGTTCAGGATCTTCTTCAGGCTCGGCTTCATCTTCTTGTGCATCAACAGCTATGCCCTTTCCTTTGTCAGATCGACCAAGATTACTCCTGATTACTTGCATCTCATGGACACGGTTTTGAAGCTCGTCGGCTGGGATTTCAGTGAGATCTAACTAGTTTAGTGCAAATCGTTCCTCAGCCTCCATCTCTGCTGCTCTTGAGATCAATTGATCAAAGGGACCTGTTCTCCAGTTGATCCAGCGAAGTACTCTGGAGAAGTCGTCCAAACTCGATACATTCTCAACACTTTGATTCAATCGAGATGTGATTTCAGCATTCAGCTCATCAGAGTCAGCAGGTAGGATTTCTGTTGCTGATGCACACTCCACAGCTTGTTCAGTTATCTCTCGAACAACCGAGAGATCATGTGTCAAATATTGTAATAGTTGTCGGAGCAGAAATTGGGGTGTTACAGTGCCCTGACCATCAGCAGCCACCACACAGTCTAGATCTTCAGCTGCTGGAATATCTACCTCTCGAACCACCTGTCGTGGTTCCTCAACAATACCCTGTACTGGATCACTGATCCCAGTACCTTCAACTTCTCGAGCCTCCTCTTGAGGCAAACCAACAGATTCATCAACATCCTCAGCACCATCAACAGCAAGTATAGCAACACTTAAAGTTCCTGACAGGGACTTGGTAGGGGGCACTCTCTCAACCTCAGTGGCCGGTGTAGCCTGAGGTTCCCCCTGGGCTTGTGCCCTGTCCTCAAATGGTACTTGTATAACGGACGGTGTCACCTCTCGAACCTGGGTGACAGCAGCAGTCTTGGTCCTCTTGGCCTTCCTTTTCAATTCAACCCTCTTGACTAGGGTGTCCAAAAGCTCGTCATCAGAGCGCTTCTCCTTAGCTGGGGCTTTCCTTTTGCCCCTTCCCTTAGGCTTTGAGGGTGAAGATGCATCCTTAGCACCTTTTGCCTTAGCTTGAGGTTTCGTTCTACCCATATAGGTATTCCGATGAACCTCTCGCCCTTCCCTCAGTTCGAAGCCCTTCAGTCTCAATAGAAATTGAACAACAAAGCCAAAACCAACCTTTTTGTAGATTGTCAGGTCGGAGTTGGAAACTGAGCTCTGCACTTGGTGTTTGAGGCAGTCGAAGATGATGTGAGCCCAGTCCAACTTGTTGTTGTTCCAGATGACGTGGAGGATTTTCAGAGTGTCCAGATTGACTTCGTCTGTTCCGGACACCTTGCCGAGGATGAATTTTATGATGAGCTCGGCGGCTAGGGCAAACCTCTCCTTCAAATGAAATCTGCGGAGGGCAGAGGATGCTCTGGGTGGTGCAGTCTCCAATCGGATTTTGTCCCAAAACTCCTGCTTATCCATGTTGTAGTCCGATAGGTGCTTGACTGCCTCCTCCGACGTAGCAAAGTCGAATGCTGCTCGTAAATCACCCACAGAGATTGTTATGTCTATTTCGTTGAAGCGGCTTTCAATCTTGCCCTTCGTGACCTTGGCATGAGCGAACCATTCTGTGTAGTCGAGGTCATGAATGGTTCGGTAGTCATGCGTCATGTACCGCATTAGTCCTGCCTTCTCAAATTTCTTCAAGACTCTCTCCGCCATTGTTGGATTTGGCGAGTGGGTGATGAAGCCATCTTTGTCAAGGATGCTTCCCGCCTTGACTTGTTTAATCTGAGAGCGTATGTGGTCTAGCTCTCTCTGGTATGCACTGGAGGATGAAGATGAAGATGAAGAAGATGATGATTCAGACGCCATTGAAGAAAGTTTGTGTGTTTTGGAGGGAATGTGTA
>NC_044920.1:13371197-13375706 GCF_003576645.1 Ipomoea triloba | reverse complement strand
TGACCATTCAACCCAACTCTATCATTCCCAATTCTAACCTTAGTTGAGAGAATCTATTTTCACATAACGCTTTTGTGAAAATATCTGCTAGTTGCTCCTCCGTTGCAACATATTCCAAAGTGATGTCCTTTTTCTCAACGTGGTCTCGGATGAAGTGATACTTAATATCAATATGCTTTGTTCTGGAGTGTAACACTGGGTTGTGGGTGATGGCAATAGCACTTGTATTGTCACACATAATTTTAACCTCCTTACACTCAACACCATAATCCATTAGCTGTTGCTTCATCCATAAGATCTGAGCACAACAACTTTCAGCTGCTACATATTCTGCCTCAGCAGTGCTTGTAGCTATCGAATGTTGTTTCTTGCTAAACCATGAGACAAGTCTTCCACCTAGAAACTGACATGTCCCTGATGTGCTCTTTCGATCTATCTTACAACCGGCAAAGTCCGCATCTGAATAACCCATAAGTTCGAAAGATCCACCTTTCGAATGCCAGAGCCCAACACTCTGCGTACCCTTTAGATATCTAAGAATCTTTTTGGATGCATTTAGGTGACTTTCCTTAGGACTTGCCTGAAATCTAGCACATACACCTACTGCAAAGGATATGTCTGGTCTACTAGCAGTTAAATAGAGAAGAGATCCGATGATACCTCGATAAGTTGTCTGATCGACCTCTCGACCTTCGCTGTCGACATCGATACGTAGAGAGGTTCTCATAGGTACTTTGACTGAGGATTTCCCTTCTATGTTGTATTTCCTGAGCAGATCCTTGGTGTATTTCTCCTGGTTGATGAAGATACCTTCCTTAAGCTGTCTCACTTGTAGTCCAAGGAAGTAGTTGAGCTCTCCCATCATGCTCATCTCGAACTTTCCTTTCATCAAACTGGAGAACTTCTCGCACAAGTCTGGATTGGTGCTACCAAAAATGATATCGTCCACATAGATTTGCACCAATAAGATGTGATCCCCATCCTTAATCCTAAACAATGTTTTGTCCACTAGGCCTTTGGTGAACCCACACTGAAGTAGAAAAGAGGATAAGGTATCGTACCAAGCTCTTGGAGCTTGTTTTAAGCCGTAGAGTGCCTTCTTCAACTTGTATACTTTGTCAGCTCCTACGTCCTTCAAGAAACCCGGAGGTTGTTCAACGTACACCTCTTCTTCGAGAAGTCCGTTCAGAAAAGCGCTCTTGACATCCATTTGATATACCTTAAAGTCTTTGAAGGCGGCATATGCGAGAAAGATGCGTATGGCTTCGAGACGTGCCACTGGAGCGAAGGTTTCATCAAAATCTATTCCTTCCTCCTGACAGTAGCCTTTGGCAACAAGTCTGGCCTTGTTCCTAACAATAACTCCATCCTCATTCATCTTGTTTCTGAAAACCCACTTTGTACCAATGACATTCTGATGATGAGGTCTCGGAACTAGTTCCCAAACATCGTTCCGCTCAAACTGATGAAGTTCCTCTTGCATGGCTTGCACCCAATCTGGATCACATAGAGCCTCATCGATCACCTTAGGCTCTATTTGAGATAGAAAGCAAGCAAACATGCTTTCTCTGTATGCTGATCTGGTTCGAACTCTGTCACGTACATCTCCAATCACTTGATCAGCAGGGTGACTTCTCAGCCATCTTAGGTCGGGTTGTGGCTCCTCAGTTGATACTTCCGTTGAAGGTTGAGATGTGGTTTGAGCATCTATGATCTGGATTTGATCAACTGAGTCAGGAGCTTTCTTCTTGGTAGACTCTTCATCATCTGATTCTGACTGGAGTTCCGCTACGTCTCGAACTATAGACTGCTTGTCTTCGAGAGGTAAGTTTGATCTCTCGATAGACTCTGGCTGATCTTCCTCAGCTGCTTCCGTTGTCTTTGATGGTTGATCTGTCGATGCCCTTTCATCAAAGGTAACATGTATGGACTCTTCAACCACTAAACTCCGCTTGTTGAAGACTCTGAATGCTTTGCTTGTCGATGAGTATCCCAGAAATACTCCATCATCTGCCTTTTCTTCAAAAGTTCTTAGTTGAGCCTTCCCATTGTTGTGGATATAGCATTTGCACCCGAATGTGTGGAAGTGGCTTACATTCGGTTTTCTTTCATTCCACAACTCATATGGAGTCTTTCCAACTCCTTTCACGATCAAGGACCGATTTTGGGTATAGCACGCTGTGTTGATTGCTTCTGCCCAAAATCCTTGTGATATGTTGGCTTGCGAGAGCATGGTCCTTGCGGCTTCTTTGAGAGTTCTGTTCCTTCTTTCAGCAACCCCGTTTTGTTGAGGTGTTCGAGCAGCTGATAGTTGATGATGAATTCCGTTCTCGTTGCAGTAGCTCTCGATTACTTGATTAACGAACTCTCCACCTTGATCTGACCGGATCTTTAGTATCGAGACTTCCTTTTCAACTTGAACTTGTTTCAAGAGATTTGGTAGGGCAATTTTTGTCTCGCTTTTCTTGGTTAAGAACACGGTCCAAGTGAATCTTGTGTAGTCATCCACTACCACAAGAGTGTACTTCTTTCCCTTTATGCTGGGTGGATCCACTGGGCCAAATAAGTCCATGTGAAGAAGACTTAATGGTCTAGTGGATGATGTCTCGGCTTTGCTCTTGAAGGAGGATTTGATCTGTTTGCAACGTTGACATGCCTCACAAATTTTATCCTTTCGAAACGTCACTTTGGGCAGTCCTTCCACTAGGTTCCTCTTAGTAAGCTTGTTGATAGTCTTGAAGTTCAGATGACTAAGCTTACTATGCCAATCCCAGCATAAATCTTCCTTGCTCCTTGCTAGCATACATAGGGATGGTTTTGCAGACCTCCAATCCACTATGTACATGTTTCCTTTCCTTGCTGCTTCCAAGACGACTTCGAGAGATTCCTCGCTCATAATCTGGCATTTGCTTTTGGTGAAGACAACTTTGTGGCCCTTGTCACAGAACTGGCTTGTACTAAGGAGATTGAACTTGAGCCCCTCAACGTAGGACACTCCTTTAATAACCAGCTCATTCTTTTGGATTTCACCAACAGCTCTTGTGCGCCCCTTCTTCTCGTTGTCGCCAAATGTCACCAAGGGACCTTCGATAGGTTGGATGTTCTCAAGCAGTGTTAGATTTCCAGTCATATGTCTCGAACATCCACTGTCAATGAACCACACGTCCCTGGTGTCCTGCAAGGAAATCAAGCAAGTTTAGGTACCCAAACTTTGGGTCCTGGTGGGTTAGTGAGTTTAGGCATCCATTTATACCTTGTGCCCATTATTCCAGGCCTAGGCGCAATGTAGCCATTGTACGTTTGATAATCATAAGGAATGCTAGCAAAGGTTTTAGGCCTCTTTGGTGCATAAATCAACTTAGGTAGAGACTTTTCGACCGGCTTATGCACCATGCCTTTCATACGCTGTTTGGTCATGTGAAATTGCTGAAAGTGAGGTTTCTTCCAGAACTTGTGATTTGATGACCAATTCTCACTAGATGGATAGAGTCTTCCTTTCTCCATCCGTGAGTTCCTAACTATGTGGATCTCAGACCTTCCATATTTGCCTTGAGGTGCATTATATGGAGTGTAGCTCTTTTTGTACTTGGAATGGCCTTGCGAGAGATAGCAAGGTGATCTCTCGATATTGTTTACCCGGCCATTCTTCGTAGCTTTCCTATACTTTCCATTGCTGGTGTATAGGGACGGTTTATGAATAGCTACTCTGGTCTTTTCTGTTGGTCCTTTATGATCTTTATTTGGTTTGGGTTGAGATCCTCCATTTCTTGAAGTTCCCAAACCATTGGTCTGTTTATCTCTCGAGAGATGGTCTTGATGGAACCCTAGACCGGTTCTATCACTTGTAGGTCTGTGATCAACCACCATTTTCTCCATAGCTTTGGAGGAATTAGTGTATGATGCTATGACCTTTCGAAGATTAAGCTCTCTCGTCTCTCGAGCTTTGCACTCTTCAGATAGTAGGATTACTTTGGCTTCTAACTCACTTACTTTGAGAGTCAGCTCCAAATTCTCTTTCGAGACGTTCTTAAGCATATCTCTTTCAGCAGTTAGCTTGCTGTTTTCCTCCCTGATTTTGGCATGAGTGCTATTAGCGACTGCGAGATCCCTTTTAAATGTTTCAAGCATCTCAAAGGGATCTTCATCGCTTCTGAAAGAAGAACAACGAGAGGTAGAAGTAGAGCAGCGAGATGTAGGAGTAGAGGTTACCTCGTTGTCAATGGCCATTAGGCATTGATTCTCCTCTTCCTCGGTGTATAAGCAGATGAGCCCCCTCTCATCCTCTGAGCTGCTGCTGCTTTCGCTGGAGCTCGACGTCTCGGACTCCTCGATTGTTCTCTCGAGTTCCTCAGCAACAAGCGCCTTTCTGCGCAGATGTTTCTTTGTATCTCCCTTGAAGCCACTTTGTGCTGGCTTCTCTTTAGGTTCCTCCTTTCTCCTGGAGTTCCTACATTCTAGGCCTTGATACTTGCTTACCTTAGGGTAAGGACAGTCAGCCTTGAAGTGCCC
>NC_044920.1:13282817-13369072 GCF_003576645.1 Ipomoea triloba | reverse complement strand
TTTCTTCTGTGTCTTTACGTCCTTATATATGAGAGTAGAAGAATAGTTCCGTTGGAGGGAAAACTATTCCGTTTGAAATTGGTCTCCCACGCCGAACATGGGTCTTTGCACAATTTCAGCATTTTTCATGGAGTAGTGGTCTTGTAACTTGAGCCTTTTGTTTTGTAGTGAATATTCCATATTCCACTTTCTTGAGTTCATGCTTCACTTGCTTCTTTTGGATAAAGTTACTCTTTTTATGTTCCCATCATTCCTTGTTTGGGGAATCTGACCACTTCAGGATTGGTGCACTTCTTGACCGTTTGTGGTGGAGGTCTGACGTGTCATCCACTTCCGTCCATTTTGAAACCTCCCGCTCAGCACCTCTTCAATATTTTATCTCCATGATATTCTTCTTCTCCAAACTTAGAGTATTTTATCTGCACATGTTGACTAACATTCAGCCTCTTGGAGAAGTGCCGGTTTATCGAGACCATAGAAGATGTCTCGACCACTTGATGTTTCAATCCCATGTATCGAGAGGTCTATCTCTCGAATATTTTTTACGTCTCGAACTCGATAGGTATATCGAGAGGTCCTTACCTCTCGAACTTGGCTTGTGTCTCGAGACTTAGTTGATGTCTCGTAGACCCTTATTCCTCCAGAGTTGTCTCGTGCCTGCTTCTGATCTATCTGTTTGCTTACAACACGAAAACTTCTAAGTTGTTCAAACAAGTTTACCTTAAGCTTAAATATTTCCCGAGTTGAGCTCAAATTACCCGGTTGTATTTTCGCTCTTAGTTTACTTATCGAACTTACATTGTTTTGCCTATGTATCGAGACTTGGGGATTCTTACTTAACAGTTGGTATCATCAAAACCTATTACATGATGTTCCTAACAGTTCTCACTAGTGATCCAAAGGAAGTCATCAAGCACTACTTGGAAGGAAGAGTCAAGGAGAAGTTTCTACATGATGACTGCAAAGGTAATTTCACGAAGCTTAGAGCTAGAATAAATGATATGCTTGGACTTTATTGATTTCTAGTTGTAGTATGTTATGTACGTACCATTATAACTCTATAAGGCTTATTTTGATTTTAATGATATGGTACGAATTTCTTATGGTTTATAGTGTTTTTTTAGTTGTTTTTATTGCTTTATTAATTTTTGGACACAAGATTTAATTTTGTAACATGCAAATTGAGGGTTAAAAGATTATTGACAAAAGTTAAAATTGAAATTAAGACCTCAAACTTTGCAATTTTTTTTCGTACGTGTCTAAATTATAAAGCATATAGGTCAATTTATTGTAAACTCGTCAAATTGGCTAGTCAAAATAAAATTAGAAAAATGAAAAATCAATTTTTGATTGGACTAAGCCAAAATGTTCGGGTATAGGTTTTGGTATCATTAAAAAGGAGGAAATTGTTAGGAATATGTTGTAATTGTTTTGATGAGCCAAAAATGTAATTTTAGACCCCCAATTTTATTTTGAGTCTAGTATAGGATTACGCCGAGTATAAGCCTAATCGATTAAGCGGAAATTACAATAGTATAAATTTTTAATTTATACTTGTAAGTCATTCGCTTCCACTTTATAAATTGAGAAGATTGATCAAGACTCGAAGACATCCCGGAGCGTGACAACGGTTCGAATTGCAAGAATTAATTTTTTGGAAGAATTAATTAATTCAAGATGAAGATGTTGCAATTAAAAGTCAAAATTGAAGTCAACCTCGAATGGGTTCTCTCACAAAATATGGAGATGAGGATGACTAGCTCAAGTTTAAAGAGAGGATGACTTGGCCGAACTTTAAATCAAAAATGGAGATGAGGATGACTTGGCCGAAATTTAAATCAAGAAAGGAGATGAGGATGACTTGACCGAAATTAAGATCAAGAATGAGGATGAGGATGACTTCGCTACAAGTCTTTATGAGAATGAGGCTAACCGTGCACATTCTTAAAGGAGGAAAATGTGACTTTATTCTTAATGAGGATGAGGATGACCTACACCTCATAAAATTATGCCATGCATGAGGATGATTTACGAGAAATCCAAAGCAATAGGGGGAAGAACAAAAATCATTTTTGAGGCTAAATATGGCATAACCAAGGAGAAAAATAGGATGGTCTATTTATTCCAAAGGAGTCCAACACTCCCAACAATATTTCTAAAAAAGGAAAATACTATTTTCCTAAATATGGCATGAGGATGACTCCAAAAGGTGAATTCAAATAATCTTGCTACAAGGAGTTGAAGATCATTATGAGAAAAGTCAGTGTACTTTTTCAGTGGCATTAATCATGCTCAAGCAAGAGTCACCGAACAGATATATTTCAGAGCAACCTGACTTATGGATTATGAACAAAGTCAAGTGTTCACACTACAAAGTCAATGATGGATGGCTACAAGTTACAAGAAAAATTATATCAGTGATTGCAGAAGAACGTTGGAGGATTATCAGAAGCAAATATTCAAATTCATCTGACAGAGCCATCAAAGTTGACGAAGACCATCTGAAAGCATTTAATGCTCTGAAAATTACAACGGGCAAATAGCTAATTTAGCTATATAAACCCAATTCAAGAAGACTTGATGAACATGAACGGACGAGAAAAGGGAACAGACACAGAGGAAAAATTATTAGCATTGAATACACAACAAGTGATATCAGTTTTGAAAGTTCTAAGTAGTGAGCTAAACACGAGAAAAATCAAGTCTTAGAGAGAAATACTTTATTTCTTGAAAAGAAATTGTAGGAGTGTAGCTTTGTGCAAAACACTCGGGGGAAACTAAGTGTAGTTGGGTGCAAAACACTTGGTTGATTGCTTTGTGCGAATTACTCGGAGGAGTGCAGCTTTGTGCAGAACACTCGTGGAGACTAAGTTTAGCTGGGCGCAAAACACTTGGTTGAAGGGCGTAGTTGGGTGCAAGACGCTCGTGAACGTAGCTGGGTGCAAGACGTTCGGGTTTGAGTGTTGCTGTAGCGAAAGTGCATTCGGAGTAGAGGAGTTCTAGAAGAGCACAGATTCACTATTGTATCTGGGTGATTGAAGATAGTGGAATCTCTCCTGGATGAAGGAGAAAATGGAATAGGAGGATTACATCACCTCCGAACCACTATAAATCCCTGTGTCATTTACTTTATCTGCTCACATATCTGCTTGCATATTTATCTATCTGAGCATTGCATGCATTGCATATTGTGTCACATTTATTGCTAAGTGCTTTATTGGTTCACGTGACATCCCTTTTTGCATGCAAGACATATTTGCATACTCAACCTCATCCTATCAAAGTTTATGTGTTGTTATGCTTCGAACCCAACTATTCATTGCTTATACTATTTGATCTGGGTTTGATAGTTCCCACGTCCGCATGCGAGCCAAACTTTATATACTCAATATTTGAGTTATTTCTGACGTTTCTAACGTGTTGCATGTTGTGAAGCTCTTCATTTTTACGTAACTTTGTTTATAGCACTTTACCGTTTATTATTTCCGCTGCGTAATTCAAGTTGAATTTATTCACTTAGATTCTTTTTGTTGAAGTGTTATAATATTTTTTGAAAAGTTAGAAAAGTCTATTCACCCCCCCCCCCTCTAGACTTTTCTCTACCCTATCGGGACCAACAGCATTGTTTACGACCATATATATAAACAAACAAGGAATGAAATTATACTCTGAATATTTTGTTAATATATTAAGGATTGTAACATTATGTTGATCGATTTCAAATTTCAAACTTTTATTTTGTCTAAAATGAGCGGGAAACCGCACTTCTCTTTTAATATATACTAGTAAATTACTCGTGCGATGCACGGATGAATTTTTTTATTATATATTTAGATACTCAAATTAAAGATGAAATTATAAACAATTCTAATATTTGAAAGTATACATTTCTTTGATTATAAGATTAGTGCAAAAGTATCACTCAATTAATGGAATATTAATTGAATAATACATGACTTGTTTGTCTGTAAATATCTTGAAAAATTTGATATTAAATATGATATATGTAACTATATTATTATTAAAATAAATATGAGAAAAAAAGGATAAATAATTTAACTGTAATTATTATAAAAATAAATCCAACAGCACATATTTAGCTTAATTACCATAATAATTATTAAAAATTATTATTACGCAATTATAATAATATTTGTGTAATTATACTTTTATACCTTAAGTATTCCTTTTCACCATATCGCCTTTATTTTTTCCTCCTCATCCATATCTGAATGAATTAATTGTAATTATTATAAAAATAAATCGAACGACTCATGTTTAATTTTAAATATACTAATATTTTTATAATTATTAGTTTACTTAACATAATAATTATTAGTTAATTATACTAATATCTAAAATTAATTCCTTAATTACCATAGTAATTACACGAAAGAATATGAATGATAATTTATTTTAATTTCATAGTATTATACCTTATACCGTGTATATATATATATATATATATATATATATATATATATATATATATTAAAATTAATTATATTAAAAAATTCAATGACCCATGCTTAATTTTAATTATACTAATATATGTGTAATTAATATTTAATTACTATAATAATTATTAGTTAATTATATTAATATTTGTGATATTAATTCCTTAATTACCATAATAATTATTAGGATAATATTATTTATTCGTATAGTCGAATCAACCGTGCCCTTATTGCCACGTAATACTGTAGACATTTATTTTATTGAGTAAAACTAAAGTTGGGGTCATTATGTGCATTTTTTTTATTATGTTGCTAAAACAATAAGATATAGTTGGAAGATATGAAATTGGTAAGGTTATATAATTTTGAAATGCATGAATTATAAAATGGTATTGAAATTGATTACGGAAAAACTTTATTAGGAAAAGTATAAAAACATGCTAATCAATGTAAAGAAAATGGTTTAATAATATTATGTGTATACTAATTTGTAGTATGGAACATTAAGAGTTTAATTGTAACCCCTCGGTTTTTCCGACAAAGTTAGGGTTCGAAAAATATTTTTTAGGCTATAATATTTATGAGGTGATCTCTCGGTACTTCAGAAGGATTTTTATAAGTGAGACTAGTTATTAACAAGCTGCGATCTACGTACCGGTCACGAACCGTAAAATGTTAAAGGATGCTTATACAGTTCGAATTTTCCTAAAGATTAGATTATTAAGTATGATACGATTAAGCCTGAACTTCTAGTTAGTTCAAGTGAAAATTTAAACGGACTGTAAGGGGTAAAATTGTTACGGACCTTGTACCTATATTTCGCGAGATACCGAAAAATTCCCAATTTTAGTGGTTATCGACGGGATTATTTTTAGGATAATTTTGGTGTTAGAATTTTCTCGAATTAAGTTATAATCCTCCGAACTTTCATCTGATTTAACCCCAAACTGGCAAAGTAAATATTTGTTCTTCAAGAGCCACCATAGGGAGTTGACATGTGGCACTCCTATTTACCACATGGTTAGTGCATTAATGGCATGTCATAGGAAGTATGGGAATGTTGCACTTGTTCCTTAATCTTCAAGCAAGACTCACCATCATCCCCTCTCTCCTACTCCTAAGTTCGAAAATCATAAGGGAAAAAGGAAGAAGAAAGAAAAGCTTAGTCCTCCACTTTGTGATCAAGAACTCCTAAGCATCTCTTCAACTCAAGTGCTCTAGTGTAGGTAAGACTTTGGTTTTGTTCGGTTAAATCCTTCCTAGAACTTAAGTGTAAACAAAAGGTGCAGAAAAATGTTGTTATTATGGTGTTTATTTTTAGGATCTTTGGTGAAGGGCTCGAAAGAGGAGATCATCAACTCTTACGGTTTTAAAATTCTTCTAAAGAGGTAAGGAATCCCTTAAGTTGGTTTTAAAATTCTTCTAAAGAGGTAAGGAATCCCTTAAGTTGGTTTAGTCATTCTTCTAAAGAGGTAAGGAATCCCTTAAGTTGGTTTAGTCACTTGAAGGTGATCAAATGCTATCCCTTAAGTTGGTTTAGTCACTTGAAGGTGATCAAATGCTAGTACTTAAGTTGGTTTAGTCACTTGAAGGTGATCAAATGCTAGTACATTATGTGACTAGGAATTTTATGTGAAAATTATGTGTTAAGTTTATGGATCTACAAGTTGGCTCAAAGAAACTACACTTTAATGTTTAGTAATTTTTGGTATGCATGTTCATAGTTAATTTATGCATGTATATGTTGTGTTTATGTCCATATAGGCTTATACTTGTGAAAATATTGAAAAAAATAATAATAAAGATAGTCCCTGGCAGTAACTTCCGAGATTTATTGGGAAAAATTGGTAAGGTATTTTGATCCTATTTTTTTTAGACATGTACTTCTATAAGTGTAGAACCTGCATATAAAATTTCATAATTATCGGAGTAGTATGAGTATGGTTTTCGAATTTTTTTCCAAAACTGGTCCAGAGAGAAAAATTCTGGACAGCACACTGCCAAGGGCAAAAATGGAATTTTCTGTGTTTATTCGCGGATCAAAATGACCAAAACTTTTTATGGACATCAAGTACTATAAGTTGGGGTTCTACCATAAAAATTTCAAGTGAAAAAGAGTTCGGGAACTATTTTTACCGGCTCAATCTTTCGGACTGCGCCAAGCTGAAATTTGCTGAAAAGGAATGGTTAGAAACAAGTTTGACCAAAAATTTGGATGGACGCGTCCTTGGACGCGCATCCAACGCGCATCCATCGACGCCCAGAGTTACGGCGTCACGGCCGAGAGGCCGGACGCGGGCACGGACGCGCGTCCGCTGCGCGTCCGTGGCGCGCAGTTTGTCGGCGTCATTTGCCGAACCAGCGGACGCAGCTCTGACGCACGCGTCCGCTGTGCGTCCGCCGCTGCGGATAACCGCGAACTTTCGCGACGCGGACTCGTTTCCGACTCGTTTCTAACCGAACCTTCCCCCGATGTTTTTAATCCCGAGTGTTATGATGTTTGGAAGGCCTACGGGCAACCGGGTAAATTTTTGAAAGCTTGAATATTATTTTTGTGCATTACATTTCTTAACTTGGGGAAAAATTGCGTTTTAAGAAATAATGTGACTCTCGTTACTTGGATTTTTATGGTGGAAAAATCATTACCCAATATGTGAACTTTGGTAGTACAATTGAACAAGTATGATGATTTTGAGTCATCATGTGAATATACTAATTATTGCGAGGTTTTGTATGATTAATTCATACTGCAGAGCGAAGTCTATTCGCTGAGTGAAAGGGTTATTGTGAGGTTTTGTATGATTAATTCATACTGCAGAACGAAGTCTATTCGTTGAGAGAATAGTGAGATGTCTTTGTATGATTAATTCATACTGCAGAGCGAAGTCTATTCGCTGAGAGAATAGTGAGATGTCTTTGTATGATTAATTCATCCTGCAGAGCGAAGTCTATTCGCTGAGGGAATAGTGAGATGTCGTTGTATGATTAATTCATCCTGCAGAGCGAAGTCTATTCGCTGAGAGAATAGTGAGATGTCTTTGTATGATTAATTCATACTGCAGAGCGAAGTCTATTCGCTGAGAGAATAGTGAGATGTCTTTGTATGACTGAGTCATACTGCAGAGCGAAGTCTATTCGCTGAGAGAATTAGTGAGATGTTTTTGTATGATTAATTCATACTGCAGAGCGAAGTCTATTCGCTGAGAGGAAAAAGGAGTTATGAATTATTGAGTATTTTTAATAATTATAAAATCTAGTTACTCCGTAACTAGATCGCAGAATAAAAGGTCGTAAGTCCTGATCAGTAAAGCATGTGTTGTGAAACTCTCCTTTGAATTAAATGATGAATTCTTGGAAATGGTAGTGTTATGTGCTGATGTCACTTATATACTATATGGTGTTGCTTCGTTGTTAATATGATTGCAGGTAGAATGCAACCGTTGGGTAAAGCTTACATTTTCTGAATATTATGATGTTTTCGAAACCTTTGTTTACTTTCGAGTGACAATGGATTTCCTTACTTAGCCGTCGTGCTAACTACAGTTCACTGTGTCCTTTATTAGATGCAGTCTAGCGTGGGCCCCTGTGGCCGATGAGCTCTGAATAGGATGGGAGTCGAGGTTGAAGACTACTCTATCCTAGAATAAACACCTTGGAAGGATTAGTTTCTACACGTACATTTGTATGTTGACACGGTCATTTGAGGTTGTAAGTTTAGCCTTAGCGTTTGGGTATAGGAGAGATACCTAAACGTGGCGGTAACACCCAGTTTTCTGTTGGTTAGATGCTTCCGCAATGTATTGTATTATTAGGGATTTTGTAATAAATCCAAGAGGTGAAAATTGGGGTGTTACATTAATTACAATTAATTCATTATTATTCCTTAATTCTTTAATATATATATATATATATATATATATATATATATATATATATGTATGTATGTATGTATGTATGTATGTATGTATGTATGTATGTATGTATGTATGTATGTATGTATAAAATACAAAAGTATAAAGCAACTTAATAAAATGTGAGAAAATGACTTAATTAGTAATATCTATATAGTAATTTATCTAATTATTGACTTAATTACCATATATAAAAACCTAATAAAAGGTGTAAAATTGTGTAGTAATATATATTTTATGTATACACTAATCAGGTCTGGTTTATTATTAGACTACTTTAATTAATTCCTCATTTCTTAATATTATATTATACTAAAATAGTGAGATAAATCGAAAGATGTGGAATTGATAAGGTTATATAAATCTTGAAATACATGATTTATATAGTAGTATTGGAATTGATTAGATAAAAAGTATATTAGGAAAAATATAAAAATCAACCAAATAAAAGGTGAAAAATTGGTTTAATGAGTAATATATGTATAGTAATTTGTGTAATTATTGAATTAATTACCATATATAATATCTGTATATTAATTTGTCTAATTATTGATTTAATTAACAAAATAATTTTTTTGAAGATTAATTAACAAAATAATTATTAGGCAATCATGTTAAAATCTATCCAATCAATTCCATAATTAGAAAAATAATAATTCCTTAACTACATTTAATTTATAGAATTAATTTCTTAATTACTTAATTAGAATAATAATAACAATAATAATTGTAATTAAAATTAATTAATTAATTGTATGGATTTTTTAAAATTTATTTGCTATACAAGATTCGTTTATATTAAAATCTATTCAATTAATTCCTTAATTAGCAATAATTCCTTAATTATATTTAAATCTATTCAATTAATTTCTTAATTTTAGAAAATAGTAATATCTATATAGTAATATGTATCATTATTAGTTTAACTAGAATTTTCGTTCGTGCGTTGCACGGAATGAATTTGCTATAATACGTTAAGAATATTTAGATTGATATACAATTATGTAAATTATAAAATCAAATATTATATAGTGCAATTGAAGAATTGAGTTTGATCGATTATGTTTTCTGATGTTATCATTGCTTGAATTTGAGCAAATAATTGCCCAATTAATAGTCAATGTGTAAATATATGCATCCGGTACTGAAACTTTAGACATTATATATCAATATTTATGATTTGTATTAATTTGGCTAATTATCTCGTTGTCCAGCAACTCAGTTATAGAAATTTTTTATACGGATGATATATTTTCTATGTAAATATATAGCAATTTTGTCATCTTTGTATAAAAAGAAAACTTAATAGTATATCAATGTAGCTGTTTTGAATTACACATTATTGAAAACCTTTTTGTATACGACATTGGTAGTATATTATATATTATTATTGTAAATTTTTATACTTATTTTACATCACTAATGAAGTAAATTATCTAGAATTATAGTTTTTTAGTGCTTTATTATTTCAGAATTACTGGAGTAAAATATCCAGAACTTTAGTACTTCATGGATTATAAGATATAAAGATATTTCTAAAGCAGGTATGTATAGATTAGCTCTGTTTTTTTAAGTGTATAGATTAACCTTATTTCATGAATGTTTGATTTGTGGGGATGTTTTATTTGTTGTGTATTTTTGCCTAACAGTTGGGTTGTATAATGTGTTAAGAGTTATAATTCTACCTAAACATGTCAAATTTTAGCTCTTTAGGTTATACTTTATTTATCCTTAGGATTTTATCTGTGTAATTAATTTGGTTAATTTTTTTTTTTAATGTGTTATAGTTAGACTTCTTAGAGTAAAATAATGATGTTTGCAAATAATATAGTAATCGGATGAAAACTATATAGCTTGGAATAACAAAAAATCTGCATTGGATAAGCTAATTCATTTATTAACATTTAAAAATTATAAACATGGACCCGGGTCCATAGCATAATTTACCCACCTCTACCACGACCGTTCCCCC
Source organism: Ipomoea triloba (assembly GCF_003576645.1). Taxonomy (NCBI): domain Eukaryota; kingdom Viridiplantae; phylum Streptophyta; class Magnoliopsida; order Solanales; family Convolvulaceae; genus Ipomoea; species Ipomoea triloba. The sequence goes on along the minus strand of NC_044920.1, from coordinate 13,358,732 downwards.
TTCTCACTCAATATGAAAAATCAATTTTGCTCCTCTCAATTTACCGGTGCGATGCAGGAATAAAATTTTTTTATTATATAATTAGATAATAAAATAAAAAATAAAAGTATAAACAATTTTAATATTTGAAAGTGTACATTTATCTAATCATAATATTAATGTAAAGGTATCATTCAATTGATTGAACAATATATGACTCGTTTGTCTGCAATTATCTTGAGAAAATCCATGTGTAATTATTATAAAACTAAATACAACAACCCATGTTCAGCTTAATTAATACGTAGTATAATAATTATTAAGCAATTATTATTAGATAATTATACTTTTATACCGTAAGTATATTTCTTTTCACCATATCGCATTTACTTTATTACTCATCCTCCATATCTAAATGAATTAATTTTAATTGTTATAAAAATAAATTCAACGATCCATGTTAAATTATAATTATACTAACATTTATGTATTTATTAACTATTTTAATTATTATAAAAATAAATCCAACGATCCATGTTAAATTATAATTATACTAACATTCATGTATTTATTAACTTAACTAAATTCATAGAACAAAATTCGGCCACGATATAGGCACAATCTGCTCTCTCTAATTTATATACACTTTTAAACTTAATAGCATTTACCTAGGAGTCATGGAGTAAGCACTCCAGTGTCTGTTGGTTGATTGTGAATGTGGATATTCCCTTGACAAATAACAACACATTAGCCGGAGTCTAATACAACTCCTTCTCGTCTTGGGAGATAGTGAAAGAACAATATTGTTGAAAGATTTGCGTGACAATATCATTTTACTATTTCGATTTGTGTGAGCAGGTTATAAAATTTCTAATTGATGAATGTATTTATAATACGAATAGACGGAGGAATTGTAGTATAGGAATTGTAGAGGAATTGTAGTATACGAATTGTATTGAAATTGTAGTATAGGAATTGTAGAATAGTAGACTTCATTTTGTAGTATTGGATTTCGTGTTTTAATAGCAGATTTATTTTATACGAATTGTATTGGAATTGTAGTATAGGAATTGTATTGTTTTAATATTATTCTATTGTTTTAATTGTTTTAATGTATAATATTTTGGGCGGGAAGGAAGATTTCGTTTTGGAGGATTTTGTTTTTATATATATAAAGATTAATTAATTAATATTTAATTTATATAATTATAATAATATAATTGCATATTATATTTCCAATGAAATATTAATATATTCATTTTATTTTTCCTAATATTTTAATTTCCTTTTGAATATATTCATTTCCTTTTTCCTTTATAAAAAGAATTATTGATTGTCATTCATTTTTCCTTCATAATTTTTTCGTAATATTTCATTTGTTGGTTACTAATTCTTTTGTAGGGAAAGCTATATTATATTTCCAGTAAAATGTCAATATATTCATTTCGTTTTTCCTAATATTTCATTTCCTTTTAATTATATTCATTTCATTTTTCCTTCATAAAAAGAATTAATATTGATCTTCATTCATTTTTCCTTCATAATTTTTTCCTATTATTTCATTTGTTGGTTACTAATTTTTTCATATGGAAAGTTGTGTTATATTTCTAGTGAAATATTAATATATTCCTTTCGTTTTTCCTAATATTTCCTTTCCTTATAAATATATTCATTTCCATTTTCCTTCATAAAAAAAATTAATATTCATTTCCATTCTTTTTTCCTTCACAATTTTTTCCTAATATTTTATTTGGTGGTTACTAATTTGTTTGTAGAGAAAGCTGTACGGTGTTATATTTCTAGTGAAGTATTAATATGTTGATTTCATTTTTCCTAATATTTCATTTCCTTTTGAATATATTTATTTCCTTTTTCCTTCATAAAAAGAATTAATATTATTTTACATTCATTTTTCCTTTATAATTTTTTCCTAATCATTCATTTGGTGGTTACTAATTTTTTTGTAGGGAAAAGTTGGGTTATATTTCCAATGAAATATTAATATATTCATTTTATTTTTCATAATATTTCATTTTCGTTTTAGTATATTCATTTCCTTTTTCCTTCATCAAAAGAATTAATATTGCTTTTCATCCATTCCTTTTTCATTGGCCTGATTCCTTGCCAATTAGTAATATTTATTTTCTTTTCGTTCATAAAAATTTATTTTTATTTCCATATGATTAAAAATTAATATAATTATAAAAATATAATTGTTGAATATATAATTATAACTATAATATAATTTTCGATTATATTTCTAGTGAAATATGAATATATTCATTTCATTTTTCCTTCATATATTCATTTCCATTTCTTTTTCCTTCATAATTTTTTGCTAATATTTCATTTGGTGGTTACTAATTTTTGCATAGGGAAAACTATGTTATATTTATAGTAAATTTTTATTATTAATCTTCTTTTTCATTTGCCCTGATTCATGTGCCAATTAGTAATATTAGTAACATAATTTTAATAACAGATTCGCGTGTGTAATATTTATTTTCTTTTTCATTCCTAAAAATATTTTAATATTCATTTCCATATAATTAATAAGTAATATAATTATAAAAATATAATTGCCAATTATATTTCCAATGAAATATTAATATATTCATTTTCTTTTTCCTTCATAAATATTAATATTATTAATATAATTTTAATAATTTAATTGTCAAAATAAATTCAATTCCTTTTTTTGTTCAATTTTCAATCAAATATTAATATTAATTTACTTTTTCAAATGGCCTAAATTCCGTGTCGTTTAATTTTCAGTTAATTATTTTTTAATATTCTTTTTTTTTGAACTATAATTTCACCTCTGAACATGGTATGAATAAACGAATAAAACAACAAATATTCAAATTAATGTATAACCATGAAATGTTAATATTTAAACAAATTACACAAATTTAAAATTTGAAATCTTTAATGCCCAAAAACATAAGAACTCCCGCGCTTTCAACAGGAAAATATTATATTAATTGCTTCTCAACTTTCACATCTCTTAACAGATCCATTATCCTTTGCATCACATTGCTTATTAGGCTCCAAACATCTACATTTGTAATTAAAGAATCAAGAGAGCTGGAAATATAAGATTTCAAATATGAACGAATAGTTAAAAAAATCAATTAAAAAAGAATAGTTAATACTTAGAATAAAAGTTGTAGTTATTTGACAAATTAGCTTACATTTCAACAATTGAAGCTACCAACAATTAACTCCCGCGCTTGTGATTGCAAAATATAAGAACCTGCAATGAATTTAACCAAAAAAATAAAAAGATAAGATAAGAACAGTAAATAAATACAGAAAACGTGTCACACTTTTTTGGAGAATGGTGGTTCTTCCTATGTACATTGATGCTTTCACAAACGAAAAACAACAAACTAAGAGAGATTAAAATTAGTGGTGGTGGTTGACTGGGTTTCTTCTTGTATTTATAGCCATAAAGAGAGAGAGGCAGAGCTATTATTGGTAATTGGTAATAATTGGTAATTGGTAATTCATTTGATTGTCATTCATATGTTTTCACCATTAACGTAATAATAACATATCTTTTGGTAATAATTGGTAATTGGTAATAAATAAATGGAATTGTAAATAAATAGGTATTGGAATATAATATATATGAAATTCAATTATAATTAATAGAATTCCATACAATTATAAGTAATATATTTTTATATATTATTATACAGATATAGATATAGATATAGATTATTATTTTCTACCATAATAAATAAATAAATAAATCTATACCATAAACATTTCTCAGTGGTATTACATAAATGCATGTATATGTATTAATCTATAAAATACAAATATACTATCATAATAATTAATTACCATAAACAATTTTCAGTGGTATTACATTAATGCACGTATATGTATTAATCTATAGAATATAAATATACTATCATAACAATTAATTACTATAAACAATTTTCAGTGGTATTACATTAATGCACGTATATGTGTTAATCTATAAAATATAAATGTAACCCCTCGGTTTTTCCGACAAAGTTAAGATTCGAGAACATCGATATAATTTTTTTTTTAAGCTATGACATTTAAGAGAAGGCTTCTCGGTGCTCGAAAGAATTTTTTTTTAAAGATTAGTTATCGATAAGCTGCGAACTACGTACCGGTCACGAACCGAGAAATTTTTAAGGATATAGATTCAGTTCGAATTTTCCTAGTAATTGGATTATTAAGTATCATACGATTAAGCCTGAACTTCTAGTTAGTTCAAGAAAATTTTAAATGGACTGTAAGGGGTAAATTGTTACGAACTCTGTACCTATATTTCGCGAGATACCGAAAAATTCCCAATTTTGGTGATTTGCGACGGGATTATTTTTAGGATAATTTTGGTATTAGAATTTTCCCGAATTAAGTTATAATCCTCCGAGCATTCATCTGATTTAACCATAAACTGGCCAAATAAGTTGTGATCTTCTTAAGGACTCCATAGGGTATTGACAAGTGGCAACCAAAATCTAGCCAAGATTGGATCATTTAATGTTAGCATTAATGAGGCATGGGAGTGTTGCACTTTGTTACTTGATCTTCAAGACAAAATCTACACTAATCACACTCATCTCTCTCTCACTCTCCCACCCCATTTTCGAACTACACCATTAGGAAGAAGAAGAAAAATTAGTTTGGTCTTCCATTGTGATCAAAGGGCTCGTAAGCATTCTTCCAACCCAAGAGACTAAGTATAGGTAAGACCTTAGACTTTGTTGGATTAAATCATCTCTAGAACTTAAGTGTTAATGTTTGGTGCATGAAAAATATTGTTATTGTGGTGATATTTTTAGGGTCTTTGAACTCAAAGAAAGAATCTAGCAACTTCTCGGCTTTGAAATCTTCCATCAAGGTAAGGAATCCCTTAAGTTGGTTTAGTCACTTGAAGGTGAACAAATGCTAGTAAATTATGTGACTAGGAATTTTATGCGAAAATTATGTGTTAAGTTTGTGGATCTACTAGTTGACTCAAGAAACCACACTTTGGGTTTTTGGTAATTTTTGTATACATGTTCATAGCTAATTTATGCATGTATATGTTGTATTTATGCCCATATAGGCTTATACTTGTGAAAATATTGAAAAAAAGGAATCAAGTTAGTCTCTGGCAGTAACTTCCGAGATTTATTGGGAAACATTGGTAAGGTATTTTGATCCTATTTTTTTTAGGCATGTAGTTCTATAAGTGTAGAACCCGCATATAAAATTTCATAATGATCGGAGTAGTATAAGTACGGTTTTCGATTTTTTTTCCAAAACTGGTCCAGAGAGAAAAATATTCTGGACAGCACACTGCCAAGGGCAAAAAGGGAATTTTCTGTGTTTATTCGTGGATCAAAATGACCAAAACTTTTTATGGACATCAAGTACTATAAGTTGGGGTTCTACCACAAAAATTTCAAGTGAGAAAGAGTTCGTGAACTATTTTTACCGGCTCAATCTTTCGGACTGCGCCAACTGAAATTTCTGGCAGATTTGGGTGGACGCGGGCACGGGCGCGCGTCCACTGCGCGTCCGTGGGCGCCCAGTTTTGGCGTCGCGCGCCGAACCAGCGGATGCGGTCCGGACGTGCGTCCGCCGTGCGTCCGCTGGTGCGGCCAGCCGCAAGTCCGCGCGACGCGGACTCGTTTTCGACATGTTTTTGACCCGGTTTTTCCCCGATGTTTTTAACCCTGAGTGTTGCGATGTTTTGAAAGCCTACGGGCATCCGGGTGAAGTTTTGAAGGCCCAAATATTATTTTTGTGCATTATATTTATTAACTTGGAAAGTACTTGTGTTTTGAAAATTATTGTGTCTCCTGTACTCGAATTTCCATAACGAGACTAACACTAACCAAAGTGTGTATTTTGGGGAAATATATTTGATCAAGTGTGATGGTTATGGAGTCGTGTGATAATAATGAATGGTGAGGGAGTCTGTATGATTAATCTATACTGCAGAGCGAAGTCTATTCGCTGAGTGAATGGTGAGATTTTGTATGATTGATTCATACTGCAGAGTGAAGTCTATTCGCTGAGTGATGTGTGAGATTTTGTATGATTGATTCATACTGCAGAGTGAAGTCTATTCGCTGAGTGATGTGTGAGATTTTGTATGATTGATTCATACTGCAGAGCGAAGTCTATTCGCTGAGTGATGTGTGAGATTCTGTATGATTGATTCATACTGTAGAGCGAAGTCTATTCGCTGAGTGATGTGTGAGATTTTGTATGATTGATTCATACTGTAGAGCGAAGTCTATTCGCTGAGTGATGTGTGAGATTTTGTATGATTGATTCATACTGTAGAGCGAAGTCTATTCGCTGAGTGATGTGTGAGATTTTGTATGATTGATTCATACTGCAGAGCGAAGTCTATTCGCTAAGTGGAGTTGTGAGAACTAACTGTCGGGTGTATCGAACAGTAATATGGGTGTTGTGTTCTCACGTGTGAATTAATGGCCGTGTTATGTGCCGAAGTTACTTATATAATGTGGTATTGCTTGTTGTTAGAATAATTGCAGGTAGACTGCGACTGTTGGGCAACGTTATTCTTACCCTATTTATTATTAATTGTTGTTTTTAAAAAACCTTTGTTTACTTTCGAGTGACAATGGATGTCCTTACTTAGCCGTCGCGCTAACTACACTTCATTGTGTCATTTATCAGATGCAATCTAGCACATGTTCTTGCAGCCCTCCGGACTCAGATCCGTCTGAGTTCGAGTTCCCTATATATGATTATGATGATTATGCACAGTACCTATTAGATGGAGATCCCTATGCCCCTGGCTATACACCTGACCCGCCGACGCTGACTCGTACTCTTGATCCCACTCCTGCTCCAGTCTCGCCAGAGGTACCTGTGTGGACCCCTGCTCCCGTCGAGCCTCTGTGTCCCTTCGATGCCCTTCAGGCCAGTCATGGGTTCTATCCCATAGAGATCGTTCCTGATAGCAGTCCCCTAGAGTTCGTGGTTCATTATCCGTACCCATGGGATCCGAGTCCCCCGGATTACCATGACGAATGGATGATGTATATGAGCACTTGTCGGTTTCTAGACCATATTATGTGGTTTGAGGGTGATTGGCACGTGATTTGGGGCACCTATACGGGCCCGGTGTACCACTCTTTAGACTAGGCAGAGTCTAGAGTGGGGAGGGGTTCAGTTAGTGTTTTGTGTATATGTAGATTTTGTAGAGGTGCTAACTCTGAATGGTTACCTATCCAGGTCTCATTAAACTCTCTCTTGATGGGTTGTATTATTATTAAACCCTCGTTTGTTTTGGTAGCTTGTTTAGCTACACTCCTCTCGATGCTATATATGCTGTTTCATTCTAATGAGTAAGTTAGATTTTGACGATAAGAAACACGATCCTTGTCTTTAGTTCGTTAGCCTGTGCACCTAGAGTGAACTCTAACTCGTCAGAGTGGGGCTCAATCTGGGTGTGGCGGTAACTACTCCGGTCGTATGGTATAGCCGAGTCGGGGTGTTACAATAAATATACTATCATAATAATTAATTACCATAAACAATTTTCAGTGGTATTACATTAATGTACGTATATGTATTAATCTATAAAATATAAATGTACTATCATAATAATTAATTACCATAAACATTTTTCAGTGGTATTACACTATTACATTAATGTACGTATATGTATTAATCTATAAAATGCAAATATACTATCATAATAGTTACCATAATTACTAATAAGGAATTAACATAATTACTAATAACTAGTTACCAATCTATCTATACTATATATATAATATATTATGATTACCATAATTACTAATATTATGATAGAATAATATTAATTAATTATAATTAGAATAATAATTACCATATTACTAAAATAATTAATTATAATTAGAATAATAATTACCATATTACTAAAATACCCCTACGTTTGGGCGAGAAATTTTGGAGGAGGATAATGCTTTTATATATAGTATAGATATAGATTAGAATAATAATTATAATTGTATGCATGTATATATATATATATTGTAATATATGTATAGTAATATGTATAATTATTAACTTAATTAGAATAATAATTATAATTAATAGTGTACTATGAAGTATGGATCATTATTTGTTTTATTACAATTAATTCTTTAATTCAATAATTCAATAATTAGAATAATAATAATTATTATAATTACAGTTAATTACAATTAATTTAATAATTGTATGATTTTTTTAAAAATTTATTTGACAGGATTCAATCATTTTAAAATATATTCAATTAATTTTTTAATAAGAAAATAATTATTCCTTATTTATATTTAAATCTATTCAATTAATTCGTTAAATTAGGAAAATAGTAATATAGGTATAGTAATATGTATAATTATTAGCTTAATTAGAATAATAAATATAATTGTTAGTGTAGTAATCTTAAGTCTGACAATTATTAATAAACGAATTATACATTTTTTGTTTTTTTAATATCATTTTTCACTTCCTTTTAATGGGAGAAATTTTTATTTGTAATTTAAATTCACAACTGAGAACATTATGTAGTGATTCATCAAAATCGCTGAAATAGTTGTGTTTTCAATAACAATATTGTGTTGTTTTTCGTGCTGTTTCCTTAATTATATTTAAATCTATTCAAATAATTCGTTAAATTAGGAAAATAGTAATATAGGTATAGTAATATGTATAATTATTAGCTTAATTAGAATAATAAATATAATTGTTAGTGTAGTAATCTTAAGTCTGACAATTATTAATAAACGAATTATACATTTTTTGTTTTTGTTTGTTTGTTTTTTTTTTTTTTTTGTTTTAATCTCATTTTTCACTACCTTTTAGTGGGAGAAATTTTTATTTGTAATTTAAATTCACAACTGAGAACATTAGGTTGTGATTAATCAAAACTACTGAAATAGTTGTGTTTTCAATAACAATATTGTGTTGTTTTTCGTGCTGTTGAAGAATAGTTATGGATTTGTGCGATCAATAGATGTTGAGAAGATGAAGATTACGTACTTTGAAGTTTAAGGTCATTTGCAAATGTAAAAGATGAAGATTGCATTGGAAAAGATGAATATTACTTGGAATGATTTGTGCGATCAGTGCTGAGATGATGAAGAATTCTTTGAAGTTTAAAGCCATTTGCAAATGTAAAAGATGAAGATTGCATTGGAAAAGATGAATATTACTTGGAATGATTTGTGCGATCAGTGCTGAGATGATGAAGATTGTTTTGAAGTTCAATGCCATGTACAAATGGAGAAGATGAAGATTGCACACGAGAAGATGAATACTGCTTATAGGGATTTGTGCGATTAGTGCTAAAAAGATGAAGATTGTTTAGAAGTTCAAGGCCATCTGCAAATGGAGAAGATGAAGATTGATCTGGAGAAGAAAAATATCGCTTAGGAAGTGACTCATGAGAAATTAGAAAGGAGGAATTATGATCTTAAACATATTACATAGGTGTATTTATAGGTGTAAATATTTGTAAAATGACATTTTTGTCCAACTGTTTAATATTACAAAAATAACCCTAAATTTTGGTGGAAAACTTGGCTATGCACTTCTATTATTATATATATATAGATATAGATATAGATATAGATATAGATTTTGTTCATTAGCTTTCATGTTCCTCATCCATATCCACGTATTTCTACTTGATATTAGTAACAACCAATTTTTTGGTGAAATTCCTCCGGCAATCTCTTCTTGGAGCAATGTATATATCTTCAGTGCAAGCAATAATCTCTCAAGTCTTAATAGGTCAAATTTCTCATGAACTCGCTGCCTTAGATCTTTATCAGTCCTTATGCTTGATGGGAATAAGCTTTCTGGAAATTTTCCTTCAAATATTATATCTTGGGAGTCACTATCCACATTGACATGCAACAGAAATCAGCTTTCGGGTAAACTCCTTCCAGCACCATGTCTTTTAGCAAATCTTAATCAGCTAGACCTGTCTCAAAACCAATTTTCCGAAGAAATCCCCCCAGCACTAACTCTCCAGAAAAAACCATAATAAGCTAGCTCTGAAAACCAATTCTCCGGAAAAAACCGGTCTGGCAAATATTTAACCGAGTCAACTTAACGATTAAAAAAATTATGGGCCCCCACTTTAACGATCTGGCAAGGTGTGCAAATTGATCAATTGTTATGCCATAGGCCAAGATTCATATTGCACAAAGAGCAACTGAGGCTCGAACCCACTCTCATCATCCATGTGGGAGTGTAAACTGGGACACCGGGTGCCACTAGACCTCTTTGGCTGTACTATGGATGTTGATGGAATGAACACACTGTCTCTACATTCTTTCTAGTCTCTCTTCATCCATTTCTTTGTATTGTCTTCATCAATAATACAATCCATTTCTCCGGAGAAGGCTACGAGCTAAAATCAATAATTATAACACGTTATCAACACGATATAAATTTTTGATGAACGGTATGTTTATACAATCCATTTTTCCGGAGATGGCTACGAGCTAAAATCAATAATTATAACACGCTATCAACACGATATAAATCTTCGGTTAACGGTATGTTTATTTTCTGTTATAATTCCTAATTGTTCAAGTTGCTATATTTGCAAAATTATATTTAGTTTATATGCTTTTGGATATTATTTGATATGGAATATGTTTATGTCTAATATATATATATGTGTGTGTGTGTGTGTGTGTGTGTGTGTGTGTGTGTGTGTGTGTGTGTGTGTGTGTGTGTGTGTGTGTGTTTTGATGGTTTTTTGGGACTGGTCCACCATAAATCAAGTATAGGGGTACAGAATGGGGTAGGAAGAAAGCAGCTTTATTACCCGAGGCGCTAGGCTCAAAATAACACATACAAAGCCCGAGATATTGGCCCAAACGGCGGCCCAAAGAATACATAAATAATAAATACTATAGCTCTAAGGAATTGAATAAAGCCCAAAATGGCGGGCCGATAATAAATAACACAAGCTAAATGACTAACGAATAAAACAAAACTAAATATGTTACCAACAAAGCCCGAGATATTGGCCCAAACAGCTGCCCAAAGAATACATAAATAATAAATAATATAGCTCTAAACCCAAAATGGCGGGCCGATAAAGCTCAAGGACTAACAAATAAAACAAAACTAAATGTGTTACCAACAGGACTAGAACCCTAGCGTGCCGGCAAGAAAGAGAATACTCAAATCAATGGACCAAGACGCATTTAGTGAGCCAAGGGACGCCCTTTAAGGTGATGGAAGGCACCCTATTTATATTTTTGAATTACTTACATATGGTTGACAAATTGACGACATCAGACAACTTCATTCATGACCATACATGTGTCACTTCACTACTTTGCTTCCAGCGCACTCCCATGCATAAGTGGAGCTTCCTGCTCTTTAGTACACAAGATTTTGATAGTTTTGGTAGTTTATCTTTGCGTTATTATGTGAGAGGTTATGGGTTCAAATCATGGTTGAAAAAATCGATAGGCGCTCCTCAAGCGTTTGGGGAGCGCCTAGGACGCCTAGGCGCGGATTAATCGGCGCCTAGGCACCCGTGTATTTTTTAAAGACTAATAATTGTATTTTTTAAAGACTAATAATTATAAAGTAGTATTTAGAGTTTGTACAATTTAAGGTTATTTCGCTCAAAATGATGTTGTTTTGAGTGAAATAACCCATTAAAAAAAAAGAACAATAGTTAGTTGACCAACTAGTCGATGCCTAGGAGGTCTAGTCGGCACCTAGGAGGTCTAGGCAGTTAACGCCTAAGCGGCTTAAGCTATTCTTAGGTGGCCTAGGCGGAGCTTAGGCACCTAAGCGATCGCCTAGCCAGCCAGCTGCCTAGACCACCATTTAAGGTGATACCTAGGCGATCGACCGGCGCCTAGCGCCTAGACGGGGATTAATCCACCCCTATGTAGAATTTTTGCAACACGGGTTCAAACCCCCATGACAATACATCTTATATTATTCTTGGGCCGAAAGACACCCCACTTGGGCAGTTGCCCCGGTCCCATGTCTCTATCATATGTTTTCCATATGCATTCACTATATATTCAATTTTTTTTGGTTACAGAATATAACTTTAATTTGTATATACAGATTATTAACAGAGAAAATATAAAATAAAAATAAATACAATTTTCTTTTTTACAGAATATAACTTTGTATATACAGATTATTAACAGAGAAAAATGTTGTTGGGAGTGGTGGATCAGGGAAAGTTTATGTTGTGTCGTCGTTGAGTAATGGAGAGAAAGTTGATGTCAAGAGGATTTGGAGCAACCACAAGTTGGATGAGATGCTTGAGAAGGAGTTTCAAGTAGAGGTTCAGATATTGGGCACAATTCGTCAGTCCAACATAGTAAAGCTCTGGTGCTGCATTTCAAGTGAAGAATCAAACCTACTTGTTTATGAATACATGGAAAATTGCAGCCTCGACCTATGGCTTCATGCAAAATGAAGACCACCCGGTGAATTCCTGGATTGGCCTACTAGGCTACGTATCGCAATTGGAGCTGCTCAAGGGCTGTCATATATGCATCACAATTGCTCACAACCAATTATTCATAGAGATGTGAAATCCAGCAGTGTTCTTTTAGATTCAGAGTTCAATGTCAAGATTGCAGATTTTGGCCTTTGGCCTTGCCAGAACATTGATAAATCATGGAGATCCCAACAAAGTGTCCACAGTTGCTGGCTCTTTTGGCTATATAGCTCCTGGTAAGTCACTATATATTTCAAGACTTTTGAAGCTAGGGATGTTAATTGGATCAACCCGCTAGATTTTGGGCAAGTCCTGTAGGACTGTTGGGCTAAATGATTTTTTTTTTTTCAGATTGGATTGGCTCTAATGGCGAGTTGTTAGGTTTATCGAACGGGTTAAACCACTAAACTGAAATTGAAAAGTGAGGGTGGTATTCGGCAAATTATGCTATGGACCCTTGTCCATCTTGCAAGGTGGACCCAAGTCCATGTTCACAATTTTAAAACTTTATTATGTTTACAATTTCATAACTCTTTATTCACAATTTTGTTATATATATTCAAAAATTGTGTTGTACTGTTGAACATAGAGTTACGATACTGTTGAATATAGAGTTATGAAATCGCGAACATAGAGTTATAAAATCGCGAACATAGAGTTATGAAATTGTAAACATTGATTTATGAAATTGTGAACATAGAGTTATTAAATTGTAAATATATAGTTATGAAATTGTGAACATGGACTCGAATCCACCTTGCAAGGTGAACCCAGGTCCATGGCATAACAACCGGTGGATATGCACATTTGGTCGAGTGCGATGAGTTTTGAAAAAAAATCCACCAACTACATCGACAAATTAGAGCAGATAATGTTGATAAAATTATGTTTAGTGTATACATGTATGTATGTGTATATATATATATATATATGTATACATGTATGTATGTGTATATATATATATATATATATATATATATATATATATATATATATATATATATATATATATATATATGAGAAATCCCACAGGTTGGCTCGTGGCCCATATGGGCTAGCCCGTGTAGCCCACCAACTCGCACTGACTAAGTCCGACACCTGCATCAATTGTTATGTCGTGGACCCAGGTCCACCTTGCAAGGTGGACCTGGGTCCACGGCATAACAATTGATGTAGGTGCAAGGTGGACCTGGGTCCTTAAACGACGACGTTTCATTGCTGGGGATAACGGTGCTGTTAGTAGCACCATTATCCCCAGCCAATCAGATTTTTTTTTTAAAATATATAAATCATATATCATTCTTTTGGCGCAAGTTACACTCTTCTTCAACATTTCAACGACGATTCACTCTCCTTCATCCGCAAAAGCGATTTCGCCATTTTCCGCCATTATCGCACCTACATCGCTCATTATAGCACTCGTTCAACGCATTGTTCGCCAGAATGTTTTGCAACAACAGTCAGCCGCAGTCTTCATCGTATCTTTGAAGCATTTTGAAAACAGGTATTTCTTCGCATTTTTATATTATGGGATTTTAGTTCAAAAATTTCACGTTTTATTCAATATTTTGTGATTCTAAGTAGTTTAACGAGTTTCTGTGGAATAGATTTCTATTGTATGTAACATACAATGTTAATAGTTCACAAATGAGATTATAATTTTGTGACCTAGAGTTTAATCTCTGTGAATTTGAGGTTTTCAAACTGTGAATATGGAGTATATGAAGTGTGAAAATAGAGTTTTGAATGTCTAAATGCATAACATTGATAAATATAATTACTAAACATATAACCCTATAATTTGTGAATGTGGAGTGTTCAAACTGTGAATATAGAGTATTGAAGCTGTGAATATATGGACATGAATGTGTGAATGTAGAACAGATAGTAATATCATTACTGAAATGTGTGAATCTAGAGTTTTCAAACTGTGAATATGGAGTATATGAAGTGTGAAAATAGAGTTTTGAATGTCTAAATGCATAACATTGATAAATATAATTACTAAACATATAACCCTATAATTTGTGAATGTGGAGTGTTCAAACTGTGAATATAGAGTACTGGTTCTGTGAAGAATGTAGTGTTTTGAATGTGTGAATGCATAACAGTGCTGATATAAGTACTAAACATATTGCCCCTGAAATGTGTGAATCTAGAGTTTTCAAACTGTGAATATGGAGTATAGGGTCTGTGAATGTAGTGTTACGAATGTGTGAATGTAGAACAGATAGTAATTATATTACTGAACAAGTATCACTGAAATGTGTGAATGTGGTGTTTTCTAATTGTGAATATAGAGTATAGGTTCTGTGAATGTGGAGTTATGAATGTGTGAATGCATAAAAGTGGTAACATAATAAATAAACATATAGCCCTGTGGTGTTTCCAAATTGTGAGTATGTAGTATAAGTTATGTGAATGTAGAGTTTTCAATGTGTGAATCTATAGCCCTGTGGTGTTCTGTTTTTGCTACATATAGCTTTGTATTTGTGAAAATATATTTATGTATTTGGGTACATACATACAGTTAGAGTTTCGATGGAAATGTTATTCTTTTAGTAGAGCGTAGCTGGATTTATTCGGCATTCCCCATCCCCCCTCTACTAACAGATTATATTTTCATCAAATATAAAATTTTTGTTCACCTTGTTATACTTGAGGTTGCATTTTATTTCTAAACTATTCATTGGCAGAATTGGCAGAAATGGAGAAAACAAATCCTACACGTGTGAACAAAGAAGTAAGGAAGACAAGAGCTAGGCATAGCTCTCAAGCTGTAGAGGCAGCAACTTCGGACTCATCTATACAAGCTGAAATAAGAACAAAACAATGAAATGACAGGCCATCTGCTGCTGAAAAAAAATAGGAAAGAGGAAAGCAGTGGAACAAGAGGAAGGAATTCGGGGTGAAACAACATCGAAAAGAAAATCTACAAGAAAAAATCCACAAACAGATGAGGATGAAAATGTAGGGAAACAACAAAAAACCTAGAATACAAGGATGAGCCCAAAGATTGTGGCTGAGTTTGTGCAACAACTGAATGATGAACAGAAAAAGGTTGTGGAGGAGATAGGATTTGGAGGGATATTACACCTTCAACTAACAAAAAGTGAAGGCCCTTTAATGAAATATTTGATTAGACAGTTTGATGTCTATCGCTCTGCTATCCGGCTTGAAGGGGGTGAACTGCTACTCATTGAGGAGGACGATGTTCAGCGAACATTGGGGATCCCACAGGAGGGCGAAGTGGTTGAGGAGGCCACAAGATTTGAGCATATGGCAGAAGATGGTGCTACTGGAGCGTATGCCAACCTCGTGAACTTATGGAGGGAGCGATGGGGAATTGATGGTAAATCCCCAATCACAACATCAATGCCGGAGCAAATTTTGAGAAGAGGAGACCATGACGATATGTTTAAACGGGACTTTGTCCTGTTTGTCGTATCGGCGATGCTGCGTGGCCACCAAGACAGGTGTTGCAACTTTAGGATTTTAAAATCCTTGATAGACCTTGATCAGATCAAGAACTACAATTGGTGTGCCTATACACACAAGTTTATGGTTGACTCCATTCAATCATTTCAAAGGAATGAAAAGCAATTCTTCACCGGACCGGTTGCATTCATCCTAGTAAGTTCACTTTATTTTGAATTTTTATTACTATTTTTATAAAATAATGACTTATTTGTTTGTGAATATAGAGTATTGAAGCTGTGAATATAGAAACATGAATGTGTGAATGTAGAACAGATACTAATATAATTACTGAAATGTGTGAATGTGGTTTTTTCAATCTGTGAATATAGTGTATTGAATATGTGAATATAGAGTACTTAATGTGTGAATGTGTGATATAATTACTGAACAAGTATCACTGAAATGTGTGAATATAGTGTATTGAAGCTGTGAATATATGGACATGAATGTGTGAATGTAGAACAGATAGTAATATAATTACTGAAATGTATGAATGTGGACTTTTCAGACTGTGAATATAGAGTATTGAAGCTGTGAATATATGGACATGAATTTGTGAATGTAGAACAGATAGTAATATCATTACTGAAATGTGTGAATGTGGAGTTTTCAATCTGTGAATATAGTGTATTGAATATGTGAATATACTGTACTGAGTGTGTGAATGTGTGATATAATTACTGAACAAGTATCACTGAAATGTGTGATATATGGACTTCTCAAACTGTGAATATAGAGTATTGAATCTGTGAATATAGAGACATGAATGTGTGAATGTAGATCAGATAGTAATATAATTACTGAAATGTATGAATGTGGACTTTTCAGACTGTGAATATAGAGTATAGAAGGTGTGAATGTAGAGTTTGCTAATATAATTACTAAACTTCAGTTCTAACTCCCTATCTTATGCAGCTTGTGTACTTTGACCGAGTACAGTTCAAGGGGATGCGAGTGAATAGAACATACCCAACCATTGTTGGGTGGAGTGCTGAACTTGCCAGAAAAAGGATTAAAGAAGAAAACAAATCAGGGTCGTTTGGAAGGGGGACAGTTATCTCCTGAATATCAAAACCTGATGATGTTGCTGCTGCCACCTCCAGGCAGAATGATCAAGCTCCTGTTGCTGCTGAACCAGCATTGAATGTGCCATCATCAAGTGTAGATAGAGTGGCAGGGATCTTACAAAAGCTAGCTTCGACGGTAGGAGAATTTGGTGAGGCTATGGCTGAGATTGGAAAGCAAGAAACACCCGTAAATGTGATGAGGAAGACATTTTCGGGCTTATCTAACATGCTTAATGTTGCCAGCACCATAGAAGCCACTTCAACCCCAACATCCTCCCAAGTGGACGACATCTTCTTTGGTAGTGAAAGCTTCACTACGGCTGTAGATGCCCTTGTCGAAGCCTTTGAAAAGACAAGGAAACAAATGGACCCTAATGCCCCTTGTTTTGACTTGGGGCTATCTCAAACACCACAGCCATCAGACCAAGTAGATGCTCCTAGCTTTGATTTGGGGCTAACTCCAACACCACCACCAGCACAGCAACAAGAGAGGGATTTGGGGCTGACTCCAACACCACCACCAGCATAGCAACAACAGAAGGAGAAAGAGCAGCAACAAGAGAAGGAGAAAGAGCAGGAGACAAAGGGTGCTGTAGGAAGATTTCTTAATTGAATTGAGGGCTAAGTATACCGCAACAATCATAAGGTGGCGTGCCAACACATTGAAAAACATTGTGATCAAGAAAACCAAACTGTTGTACAACAAGAAATGAACAGCTTGTACTCAAATGTGAATATCCAATAGTTCCTTGTACTCCTATATAACTATGTTGTAATCCTTTTTTGTACACGTTTTAATTTTGTTACATATTCACACCCCGATAGCTATATATTCATAATTTCAAAACTCCACATTCACACTTCTCTAACTACAAATTGACCATTGACCACAATAATCTTAACTTTGTTAACCTCGTATACTATATATTCACAGTTTTTAAATAATGTATTAACAGTTTTAAAACTAAACATTCACAACTTAATAACTCGAAATTCACAATTTCAGTAATTATATTACTATCTGTTCTACATTCACACATTCATGTCCTTATATTCACAGCTTCAATACTCTATATTCACAGTCTGAAAAGTTCACATTCATACATTTCAGTAATTATATTACTATCTGTTTTACATTCACACATTCATGTCTCTATATTCACAACTTCAATTCTCTATATTCACAGTTTGAAAAGTCCATATTCACACATTTCAGTGATACTTGTTCAGTAATTATATTACTATCTGTTCTACATTCACACATTCATTTCAATATATTCACATATTCTATACACTATATTCACAGATTAAAAACTACATTCACACATTTCAGTGATTATATTACTATCTGTTCTACATTTCAGTTTTAAAACTAAACATTCACAACTTAATAACTCTAAATTCACAATTTCAACACTCCACAAGTATCACTGAAATGTACTAATTAATAACTCCAAAGAAATTTTATAACTAAATGTTCACAAATACAAAAAATATATTGCCATCTCCTATTAACATGAACTAATTCAGAACTCCCAGAACTTGGATGTACAAGATATCCATCCCCAGCAATCTCAGATAAACTTCCCGACAAAATAGATTGAACAACACCCTTTGTAATTGAAGCAACCTTGTTTGCAGAACTCTTTCGCCCCCTAGCTACAGCAGACTTCTTTTCAATAATTCTACTTCGCCTCTTATTACGCTCACCTTTCAATCTCCGGCTTGATGGATCTTGTACAATACCACTTGAAGATGGGACATCAGACTCTTCAATATGGACATAACCAACCTCGGTTTCAACACTTTTCTTTGCACTTTCAAAAGCTTCTTCACAACGCTGTCTAGCTGCACTGTTGTCTTGACAAGAAACAATTAGTCTTTGAAACTTCCTAGTCATCTCAACAACCCAAATTGAAGGAGCAACACTAACATTAGAAGACAAAGAACCCATATCAACAGCCTTGCCTTCAGCAACTTTCTTTGTCCACCTTTTCAAAATGTATTTATCGGGAATAGAACAAATGCAATGTACATTCATAATGCGTAAACAATGGCAGCACAAAATTCCTAATTCAGAAAACAACTTACAACTACAAGAAATATCCAAATTGGTAGGCTTAAAACTAACTTCATGCCTTATAATATCTTTATCAGGACGCCAAACATGATACTTCAAATGACAGCCATCATTCAAAACACTATCTTGATGACAAGCAGCACCTTTCAAGAATTGTTCCTCAAACAAATAATATATTTCAATGGTATATACCTTTCTAGCATGTGAAAGAAGTTTCACATCATCCATCATCATATTGGGCATGCCTTGAGCACACCGAAAATCCTCACCATTTTCCTTACTTCTCCATTCAGAAACAACGCTCACAAACGATGAGTAGAAATCACAAAGCCTTACTGTCTTTGTTAGCTTCCTAGAAATTGAATGGTTTGTGGTCTCACTCCTTTGTGAGGATAGAATGCCACTAGAAAAGTAATCATTGTTAAATGCCGGGCACCATTTTTCCCTACAATCGTACAATTTTTCTAACCACGGATTCTTATGACACTTATAATCAATCACCATCCTGAAAATCACAAGATCACAAAAGGAAAAAATATTCACAATTTTAGAAACTATATTCACAATTTGATAACTCTATGCTCACAAATGCACTCCTCTACATTCACAGTTTTTAAGATCTCTGAACTCAAACTTGTAGAAGTCTGATAAACATTCACACATTCATAACTCTACATTCACAAACCCTATACTATACATTCACAGTTTCAAAAGTCCACATTCACACATTTCAGTAATACTTGTTCAGTAATTATATTACTATCTGTTCTACATTCACACATTTATTTCTCTATATTCACAGCTATAATACTCTATATTCACAGTTTGAAAAGTCCATATTCACACATTTCAGTGATGCTTGTTCAGTAATTATATTACTATCTGTTCTACATTTACACATTTAGTACTCTATATTCACAGCTTCTATATTGTATATTCACAAATAAATAAGTCATTATTTTACAAAAATAGTAATGAAAATTCAAACTCAAAGTGAATGAGTAAAATACAATAACATACCTTGACCAATACAACTCAAACTCAGCTTCGGTGCCTGTGTACTTCAACAAACAATTAAATAGATCCATGAAATTCTTATTGTTCCTTAGTGTCTTGATGTGCTTCTTCGAGTTCTCACCGATATGCCATATGCAAAGACGATGCCGTGATGTTGTAAACACTTGAGAAATGGCAGCAGTCATGGCTACACATTGATCAGTCATAATGGTTTGTGGACATTTGCCACCCATAGATCTAAGAAATGCTCTAAACAACCATACAAATGACTCTATCCTTTCATTTATCAAAAAACCACACCCAAACATAATATTCATGCAATGGTGGTTCATCCCTATAAATGGACCACATATCATGTCGTACTTGTTAGTGCGATATGTTGTATCATGCACTAACAAGTCTCCAAACAACTCATAGTCCCGTCTCATTTGCCCGTCCCTCCAAAAAAAGCTAGTCAATCTTGCATCACCATTAACTTCAAAGTCAAAAAAGAAGTCAAACTCATTACACTACCTCCTCCTAAATATTTCAATCAACGAATTCGAATCAGTTCCATCCAAGCTCTTCAATGAATCAGATGGCAATGAATCGTAAGCATCTCGATTGGTGAACCCAATGAGTGGAGACCCTCCTGACTGATGTTTCAAAAACCTTATCCCATCCGCCAAGGCAACCCCACTCTTCTTTAAGTCTCTTAAGTATGAAAGTTGATTGTTTCCCATTCTTCTGTGCGCACGAAGTAGATGACTCTTGTCTTTAGTGCTTAGCTTGTGGTTATGAGCTTTCTCGTGTTTTGTTACTGTCCACACCCCATTACCATCTACATCAAACTGAATAAATGCGCAACACCCCGTCCTTAAATCAATCTTTGAATACGCCTTCACACAACTATTTTTCTTACGACCAGCCTTAGAGCACAAAAATGTCTTCATCTTAACATTTTTAGTAGACCCTTGGTAGTGTTGTTTACACTTCCTCACACTAAAACCAACTCTAAATGCATAATCGTTATATAACTCATACGCTTCATCACCATTACTTACTACAATACCCACCAAATCTTGATCAACTGCACATATGAAATATAACCTCAAGTATGGAAAAGCATAACAAAGAAAACAAATAAAAAGCAATCTAATGGAAATATATTCTCTAAGTAGAGGGGGGCGGGGAATGCCGAATAAATCCAGCTACACTCTACTAAAAGAATAACATTTCCATCAAATCTCTAAAGCATGTTTGTAGAAGTATGTTACAGATTCACACATTGATAACTCTACATTCACATAACCTATACTCTATATTCACAGTTAGAAAACTCCACATTCACACATTTCAGTGATACTTGTTCAGTAATATAATTACTATATGTTCTACATTCACACATTCGTAACTCTACATTCACAGACCCTATACTCTGTATTCACAGTTTGAAAATACCACATTCACACATTTCAAGGGCAATATGTTTAGTAATTATATCAGCACTGTTATGCATTCACACATTCAAAACTCTATATTCACAGTTCATATACTCCATATTCACGATTTCAAAAGTCCACATTCACACATTTATACAGCCATGCTCTACAAAGGGATGATATTTCCATCAAACACTATTACACATTCAAAACACACAACTACACATAAATCATAAATCAATATGAATCACTAATTTTACTCTACAAACAATTTAAAAAAAAACCTGGAATTGAAGTAGAATCCTCAACATTTAAATCTCCTTGATCATTGCTTGTTGAGACAACAACTAAATCTGCATTCACTACAAATATAAAAAAATAAAACAGAGTATCAGGAAACAGTGTGAATGTAGAGTTCTAAATGTGTGAATCTAGAACTATGTATCTGTGAATGTAGAGCTGTGTAAGTGTGAATGTAAATCTCTGTACTTCTAACTGAAAACATACGTGTGTGAGTACAAAGCTTTTTTATATATGAATGTAGAGCTCTATAATTATGAATCTACAGCTCTGGAAATGTGAATGTACAGCTACGTGATTGTGAACATATACCTTTGACAATCTCAAATACATGGTAAACAATCAATCTAAACCATAAATCCTAAATTCGAAAAACACAAACATAAATCTATACAACTCATCAAACATGAATCTAAACTTAAAACCTGCAATCGAAGATGAGCCATCAACGTGTAAACTTAGTTGATCTACTGCCTCTGCCATCACTGCAAATATAAAAAATACAACAAACTATCAGGAAACAATCAATCTAAACCATAAATCCTAAATTCAAAAAACACAATCACAAATCTATACAAATCATCAAATATGAATCTAAACTTAAAGCCTGCAATCGAAGATGATCCATCAACGTGCAAACTTAATTGATCTGCCTCTGCCATCATTGAAGAAGAATTGCAATGAAGAATTGTGATGGTGAATCGAATGAAAATCGCGATGATGAATCAGAGGAGAACTGCGATGATGAATCGAACGAGAATTGTGATGATGAGTGAGTGAAGAATTGCAATGATGAATGAGCGAAGAATTGCGCTAATTGTTTTGAGCTAATTGAACGAGAATCGGACAACCGCCTGCTCCCCAGCTCCGTTAACGACGTTAATGATCAAATTTTTTTTTAAAACGCCTAAAACGACGTCGTTTTGGACCCAGGTCCACCTTGCCAGGTGGACCTGGGTCCACGGCATAATTTGCGCACCTACATTTTGTGGACTAAAATTTTTAGATCCTAACTGGCATCATCACGAGTTAAATTAGAACTAACCCGCGAATTTTGTCCCACTTTTACATCCCTACTTGAAACTCAGTAATATGTCTTACTCATGTATATCTTAAGTTAAACTTCTACTTTAATGCTTATTTTGGAGTATGCACACACTAGAAAAATGAATGAAAAGATTGATGTGTATAGTTTCAGTGTGATAATTCTGGAACTGGTGACGGGACGAGAGTCGAACGATGGAAACATGGATTGGTGCCTAGTTGACTGGGTGCGATACTATGTTCAAGAAGGAAAGCCCATTGAGGATGCTTTAGATGAGGAAATAAAGGAGGCAGAGAACATTGATGAGATGTGTGGAGTGTTCAGGCTAGGGATATTCTGTACTGGTGCAAATCCTGCTAAAAGACCCTCCATGAGAGAGGTCTTGCGGTTCCTCCTCGATTGCAGCTCTCAATCAGCAAATGGAAAAGAAATGAGTGTTAGTGAGCGCGATGTTTCACCGCTTCTCAAGTGTTCTAGTAGTGAGGGGATATTGGAAGATGGAGATGATGGTTTAAAGCCAGGCCAGATGTAGTTTAAAAATAGAAGATAGAATGGACTCGACAAATTGAGTGTTGGTTGTTTTACTACGAATTCAACGTCAGAGTCTATCTATTAACCCAAAGGGTGAATCAAGTGGCAAATGAGCTTCTTTGTAAAAGTAATTTTTGAAATATTCGGGGGTTTGATTTTTACAAGTGACAATTCCACATGAACTAACACCAGTGCTTACTGGAACAAACTAGAATTAGTTGGGTAAACATGAACCGGATGAAAAAAAACTCAGACCACCTTGTGATTTACACAAAATAAGGAGTCTGTCAATTGAAAAATTCAGAAACTAGAACAATAGAAGGAGAAAATCAATGTACGGGAGTATCTTCTGCAATTTCATAGAATTCATGGATGCAGGTAAATCATATCTCTCTCAATTTTTTTTATTCTTTTGAAGAAGTCAGTCATATCTCTCTAAATAAGTGCATCATATTTTATGTAAATCATGACAAAGTCACTATAATTTAGTCGCATGTTTTATCGCTTGAGATGGCTTCCTAGCTATAATTATTTTTTTGGATAAGGGTCAAATAAACCCTTTAAATATTGATGAAAGTGCAATTAGCCGCAAATTATACTGTGCACCGTGATCATAGCTGATACTGCAGTTGTTTTGAATGGATACTACAGTTGTGTTGAAAAGATACTGCAATTGTGTTGAAAGAAACTGCAATTGCACGGAACAGAGGCCGTTCATCCTTTCAACACAACTACAGTATCTTTTCAACACAACTGCAGTATCCGTTCAACACAACTGCAGTTCCAAATGGATGACACGGTCTCTGTTTCGCACAACTACAGTTCCTTTTCAACACAACTGCATATCCTTTCAACACAACTACAGTATCAATTCAACACAACTGCAGTATCAACCATGACCCATGGTCCACAATGCATTGTGGACCATGGTCCACAGTATAACGACTGTGAGGCCCTTCAACTACACAAAAAAAAAAAAAAAAAAAAAAACCTTCAATTAGGTACTTAAACTTTAGAAAGAAATACAATTAAACTTTTTTTTACAGGTTATCATATATATGATAATAGGTTAAAATTAGTTGACTAAGCATCCACATATATCGTAAATGCTAACGTGTAATATATTTTAAATAATTAAATAATTTTTTTAATTATTAGGTGCCATAGCAATGTTGTCTTCTTCCAATTTGGAAGAAGACGCTTAGTCTTCTTCCGGACTGGAAGAAGACAATTGCGCTGCCATGGCAGTCATTAATGGTTGTCATGTTAGCGTTTATTTTTTTATTTATTTTAAATATGTATTAAATTATTTTCAAAAAAATATATGTATTAAATTTTTTGTAATAAGTATTATGATTTGTATCATAAGTAACAAATAACTATCCTAAATTTGACTCATCTTACAGATTAAGATTTGTGAAACGACCTCACACAAGTATGACTCATTTGCAAAATTATATGTTTCCTTGCTAATTGCAGTAGCATTACTTTTTCCTCGACAATAACATTTTGCGGCATTAAAGTTTGATTAGTGAGTTTCTTGTGAGTTGTAACATTAAGACATTTTAATGTTCATATTTAAGGAATGTCTTTAAAGAATGATATAGTGAGTTATACGAAAGATTGAAGTTATACATATATTGCTACCCAAGATGAGCCATTGTATATAGCCTAACATTTAAAGGGACATATCAATGGATCTACGTAGAGTGATATGTATATTCAAAGATAGCAGCATACTTATTTAACTGAAGTATTTTGTGATTGTCCAATAAATTTTGTTTACTTTTACATTAATTATGTTATGTGTGTTTAAGTATATATTATCGAAAGTTGAACTTCATTGCATATTGAAAGTTTATTATTTATTAAAATTCTAAATCTGTTATTGTTAACTCACGACATTAATGCTAGTATTGGAGGGTGATGAACCAAAGCAGACTGAGTAGTGAATTGAACGGTTATTGTATTCTGTTATAAGCATAAGGGACTTTCTTGTCCTTACACACCCTTAGTTAGTTGCAACCGTTCCATGTATATAAGCTCACCACCTTCTTTTCGTTGAATGTAATTTCACTTTACATACTCAGCAAATGACAGTTCAATCAAGATTTCCCTTCCATTCATTTTGTACGTGAAACTCGTCATGGTATCAGAGCCAATGCGCAGTTCTTACGCCGCCGCCGTCTCCGGCGTCGGAGACACGATTCCAGGGACGCGAACAACAACTCCGATCACGCGATCTTCGATCCACAATCCAGTTCGAAATAGTCCAGAGAGGATTCCACAGCAGAATCCACAGTGAAACTTCAACACAGAGGAGTTGGAGAATCCTCTATTCCTCAATTCAAGCGACAATCCATCGATAATCCTAGTGAGTCCGCCATTGACGGGAAGCTCAAACTACGGAACATGGTCGATATCGATGCGAATCGCACTAGAGGTCAAAAACAAATGGACCTTAATCAACGGCAGCATTCCGGCACCTGAGATGGATCAACCAGATTATCCCGCATGGAGACAATGCAACTTAATGATCTATGCTTGGATCTTCAAGTCAGTGCATCCATCCATTGCGCAGAGTCTCATGCACTTCGACAAGGGGAAAGATGTTTGGGAGGATCTGCGCAGGCTATTCTCACAGGAAGATGCTCAACGCATCTCAATACTGCAAAATGAAATGTATAACTTGAATCAGGGCACACTGTCCGTTAACGAGTATTACACTAGATGCCGAACTCTATGGGAAGAGATGAACACTCTAAGGCCACCTCCCGTCTACATATGCAATCCGAGGTGCTCATGCGATCTCATCGAACAAATCCTAAAGGAGAGGGACACAGATCAGGTAATCAGATTTTTACAAGGATTAAATGAAGACTACAATAATCTGAAATCAAATGTGTTAGTCATGGATCCTATACCGGAGGTATATAGAGTGTTTGTGATGGCTGAGAAACTTGAAAGACAGATTAGCCTCACAAACTTGAATCTAAGTCACTTGGATATTAATCAATCAAATGCCATACAAGGTCCTATGGTAGATGAGAACATCTCTACTGTGGTAAATTCCTATAATGGGAAACGATTTAACACTGCAAAGGCGAAGTGCACACATTGTGGAATGACCGGACACACGGTAGATAAATGCTACAAGAAGCATGGTTATCCACCCGGTTGGGTCCCCGGCTACAAAACAAAAGGGAAACAACAGCTTACTACCAACAGTGATATAGGAATCACACCTGAGCAGCTACAAAAGTTGTTATCCCTACTACAGACACAGACTGGTGCCAATCGAGCTCAATCCTCTGCATCATCCAGCTCTGGCACCACAGTTGCTATGGCATTGATTCCCAATTTTGATGAACAGCTGGATGGAGGCAAGTATTCTGTGAACTCCTTTTCATTATGTGTTTCAACATGGATTCTTGATTCGGGAGCTACAAACCATATTGTTTGTTCTATGGATTTTCTAACTAACCACCACAGTGTTCATGATGTTAAAGTAAATTTGCCCACCAGTCAATACATCGATGTTAAACATGTAGGTGATGTGAAACTTGACAACAATCTATGGTTGAAAGAGGCATTGCACATCCCATCTTTCAAGTTCAATATCATCTCTGTAAGTAAATTGGTGCAAGACACTGCTTACAAATTGATTTTCTCATCCGAACAATGCTTAATTCAAGGGGATCATGGGCTGATAGCTGGTATAGCTAAGGAAGAAAGAGGGTTGTATATACTCAGGGAGTCACCACAGTCACCTAACAGCTGCTATGCTATGCAGTGTACTACCTTGGAGACTTGGCATCAAAGGCTTGGACACTTCCCTACTAATAAACTGTATCTGTTCAAGAATATTAATGTTCCTAGCTATAAACATTTGATTTGTGATGTATGCCATTATGCGAAACATAAACGTTCTCCTTTCCCATTAAGTGTTACATGTTCAAAAGCTATATTTGATTTAGTTCATCTTGATATATGGGGACCTTTCCCGGTTTGCTCCTTAAAAGGAGAATTCTACTTCTTAACCATAGTTGATGACCATTCACGTTTCACATGGATACATCTGATGAAAAACAAAGGTGAAACACGGCAGTTTGTGAAAAACTTTCATGCGTATGTGCTTACACAGTTTGGAATTCGAATCAAGGTTTTCCGAAGTGATAATGGATGTGAGTTCAGAATGAATGATTTTTTTTTTGCAGAAAATGGGATTATCCACCAAACATCATGTGTCAATACGCCTCAGCAGAATGCCATTGTGGAACGTAAGCATCAGCATATTCTAAACGTTGCTCGTTCTCTTTGATTCCAAGCTCATCTCCCACTGGAATTCTAGGGACACTACGTGATGCATTTAGTTTTTCTTATAAATAGGACACCATCTCCGGTTATCAATGGGTTCAGTCCCTACCAACGGCTATATGGAAATATCCCGGATCTTGAAAACATCAGGGTATTCGGCTGCCTATGCTATGCTGCCACTCTATGGCTGTAACTTCTGTTGATGAGCCAAAGTCTTACAATCAAGCCATTAAACATACCTGTTAGAAAGAGGCGATGGCTGCCGAGATTAAATCACTGCAGGACAACAACACCTGGGAACTGGCTGATCTACCACTTGGAAAAACACCGATAGGGTGTAAGTGGGTTTACAAGGTGAAGCTGAGAGCTGATGGTTCCGTCGAACGCCACAAGGCGAGACTAGTCGCAAAGGGGTACACGCAGCAGCTCGGAGTAGATTACATAGAAACTTTCTCACCCGTGGCAAGAATCACAACCATACGTACATTCCTAGCCATGGCAACCTCCCGGGCATGGCATATTCACCAATTAGACATCAACAACGCCTTTCTCCACGATGATTTGAACGAAGAAGTTTACATGGTTCTTCCTCCTAGATTTCAAGGGGAGAAACCGGGGCAAGTATGCAAGCTTCTCCGATCCCTCTATGGTTTAAAGCAGGTAAGCCGTCAGTGGAATGCCAAACTAAGCTCAGCTCTTGTTCATGAAGGTTTTAAACAGTCCCCGACGGATCCATCTCTGTTCACTAAAGGATGTGCCACAAACTTCATCGCCATTCTAGTATACGTGGATGACATCTTGATCACCAGCCCCAATCTGCAACTCATACAAGGATTAAAGACATTATTAGACAATGCCTTCAAGATCAAGGACCTCGGCTCTTTGGGTTACTTTCTGGGAATTGAAGCTCACATGAGTGATACCGGCCTAAATCTATGCCAACGCAAATATGCCCTGGACATCCTAACTGAGTCTGGCTTCATCAATTCCAAGCCGGTAAACACTCCAATGGTTCCCAGTTGTCAGTTGAGTAGAGATGGTGGCACTAGTCTCCCTGATGCTGGTGGTTATAGACGGCTTGTAGGAAGATTGTTGTATCTAACTGCAACAAGACCCGACATCTCCTTCGCAGTTCAACAATTGAGCCAATACGTTGATGCTCCAACAGACCAGCACCTTGTTGCGGCACATAGGGTACTCCGGTACATCAAGAAATCCCCGGGTCAAGGATTGTTTTACCCCAAACATGATGCCATGCAACTTAACGTATTCTCCGACTCAGACTGGGCAGCATGCATGGAAACTCGTAGATCTATCACTAGGTTCTGCATTTTTCTCGGATCAGCCCTTATATCATGGAGATCGAAAAAGCAAGTGACTGTCTCGCATTCATCATCTGAGGCAGAATATCGCACCCTTGCAGCCACTGTGTGTGAAGTTTAGTGGCTCACCTCTCTGTTGAATGATCTCCAAAAACAACTACTCAAACCAGCCATAGTCTTTTGTGATAACAAATCCGCGATAGACATAGCTGAAAACCATGTATTTCACGAGAGAACGAAGCATCACTAGTACAAAAAGGACCATAAATACAAGACAATTTGCGTCCGGAGTTGAAATACCGAACGCGTAAAGTAAGGCGGTGGCATTTTTGTAATTAAAAATTTACTATTTAATTAATTTTTTATTTTATATTTTAAAATACCTGACCACCTGCGTCCGAAGTGGGTACTTCGGACGCAGCCTGTAACACGCGTATTACAACTGCGTCCGAAGTACTCAATCGATTATTATTATTTTTTAATTAAGAGGGCTTTCGTTCATTATCAGATCTGGGTTACCATCGTCTTCCACTCTTCTCCACACCATCGCCGCACCATCACCACACCTCCGCCGACGCCGTCTCCACTCGCCACTCGCCGCCGCACGTCGCTGCTCTCCTTCGCCGTCCAGCGTTGCCGTCCAGCGTCGCCGTCCAACACCACTGCCCTCCGACGCCGTCCAATGCTGTTTCCCTCGGTCGCGTCCACCCCGTCGCCTCCAGCTCCGTCGCTGTCGTCTCACTTTACCTCTCCAAGGCCGACGGATTAGAGCCTCCTCTCCTCAACTCCACCGTATATTTATTTCTATCCCGATTTTCTGCCGAACCCTAGGTGAGAATTTTGGTAATTTACAGTTATTTTTATGTGTTTGATACAGGCCGTCGTCTCACTTTGCCTTCTAGGGTGAAAGATGAGGTTTGTGTTTTGCTCTCTTGGAGGGTGGTGCTGTGAAGGTACTGAAGACTCATAAGTATGAATTTGAGGCATCTAACAAAATCAAGGTTAGTCATTGGTTTGATTTGATTAAGATTTTTTTTTAAAAAAAAAAAAATCACTACGTGTATTATATATATGCTTTCTTTTCCTCCATTGTATATGTGTATGATATATATATGCTTTCTTTTCCTCCATTGGATATGGATGGAGTATACATGGAGCTCATGTGTTTGCACTGGTTCTATGCAATTGCACTGGTTCTCTCAGTAAGTGGTGCAACTTCCTTCTATCTGTTGTACATGTGATTCTACTCTCGGTTCCTTTCATCCTTAGTTTTTTATTATTGGATATTTCGGACAGAACGGAACAAAAGAGTCCATTACCAAGCTTGTCTCTGACTTGAATAGTGCAAAGTTGGAGTCTGACGTTGGTGAGTTCTTCTCTTTTCTTGTTGTCTCATGTGGCTGTCACCTAACTCGAATATTTTCTTTGCAGCTACATAGCCACTGGGCTGTGCTGATGGCATCCTATTTAATTATGAAATCATTTAGAAAACAAAATTTAAAGCATCTAACTTACCTTTCAATACTGGGAATTGCAGTTTGCTTTGCAGTGTGTTAGTCTGGTGATTTCATGAATTTTCACATTGCATAAAAACTTGTGATTCTTAATCATTGAGTTCAAACTCAAAAAAGCTACTACCTGTTCTAAAGTTTCCTTGTCAATTAGATTGACGATCAGGTCTATTTGGAGTAGTAATGGTGTAGTTTCTTCAAACATTTGCAGGTTTTTGTGTTTTTGGCAGTTGAGTATGAAACCCCAAAGAATGCCCTGAATCAGGTACTTCCATCTTGATTGGTTTAGTGTTGGTACTTCCATCAGTAGCAGCCTAAAATCATAGGTATTAGTTATTGTATTAATATTTAGTATTATATTTATAATTAGTTTTAGGGTTTAGGATTTGAGGCATCTAACAAGATCAAGCATAGTCATTGGTTCGATTTGATTAGGATTTTTTTAAAAAAAATCAGTATGTGTATGATATATATGCTTTTTTTTTCCTCCATTGTATATGTGTTTGGGATTCTCTATTTGCAAAAACAGCATTTGAGTACAGATAATATGGCAACCATAATCCTCCCATTTAGGTCTAAAGTGCCTATGAAGACTTAGGCCGACTGTGAATTTAATATACTAAAGTAGACTAAACTAGATGTAGTGTTGAGTTAGGAATATAATCTGCAGTGTACTACGTATGCTTCAAACTTTGTTGTTTTTGGAAACTATTTGTTGCAGTCCAGCAAATAATTTCATTTTCTTTTCGAAATTAATTGATTTCCTTTTCTTTCTTCTTTTCTTTTTTTTGGATCTTTTTAAAAAGAAAATTGTTAGCTGGTTGATTGTTATGGGGAATTAGCATTAAGAATGATGTGATGTGATACCAATCCTAGTTAAAACTGAGGCCTAAGCATTAAGAATGATGTGATAGTAATACCAATTCTTTCTAAACTTAATTAATTATTGGTATATGGTTTAAATTTTAAAAGCATCTTGTAGGAGAGTAACACTATGGTTTAAATTTTAAAAGCATGTGCAATTGTAAGATGCTTAAAATGCCATTTGACTTGCAGTTCACAAATGGGATTTAACCTATTTCTTTTATACACACAGGTGTTGGACAGATGATGTGGCGGCTTAATTTCTTGGTGTTCTTTTGCTGCATTGTTCTAAACAACAGTTATG
This sequence comes from Ipomoea triloba, assembly GCF_003576645.1. Taxonomy (NCBI): domain Eukaryota; kingdom Viridiplantae; phylum Streptophyta; class Magnoliopsida; order Solanales; family Convolvulaceae; genus Ipomoea; species Ipomoea triloba. The sequence goes on along the minus strand of NC_044920.1, from coordinate 13,327,016 downwards.
TGGTTTAGGCAGCTGTATTATCTGACTAGCCCCCAGAGTCAAGTGGTTTCTTTCTCTATCTCAAATAAACTTATTTCATAATTTGGTTCAGACCAGTTAAGTACAAACTCTTAGTGTCAACTTCATGCAATTGTTTGTGTCAACTGTTCACACATTAATGTGCTTATATTTTTATTTGTTTTTAAATTATGTATTATAATGGATGTGTAATATGTATAAATATATATAATAGAAAGATAGAGCACAAACTCTTAGTGTCAACTTCATGCAATTGTTTGTTGCAATAGGTCCCTAAAATTACAGTGGTTATTGCAATAGGTCCCTAAAAATGTTCTTTTTGACTCATCTTTTAACTATTTTGAGTAAAAGAAACACTAAAGTAATCTGTTACTTGTTTTTTTTTTTTTTAAATAAACCCTTTATTTTCTGCTTTATGTTTATGTTTTGGATACTTAGATATCCATCTTTAAGTAATTTTGACTTCTTGCAGAATTTTGTTGTTAATACAGTTGAAAAAGCTTGAGGAATGACTACTACATTGGGATGAGTTGTTCCTAAATGCTAGCAAGTTGAAAAGGAAGGTAAAGATGAGTATAATGCTTTCTGAGTTATATATGAAGATTGGTTGTAAGATAGTATTTCACTGTTTCATTTCACCCGATTTAACCTTCCAGGCATATCCATCTCATAACAAGTTACATGCTTGCAATGCATATGCTATATCATGTTTTCAGCATTGAGTTCAGGACTGCCATATTGTGGTTTCCTTTGCCAGATTGAGTTCATGATTGCTTTTGTTGTGGTTGCTGGGCTAAAGGGAAACAGAAAATACATGCTTATGCTGGATGTGTTTTGTTAATTGGGACAATAGTTCAACAGTTCTCATCAATATCTTTTAACTAACCAGAATGTTTGTAACTTGGGACTTATATTTATGATTTTAAAGTTAAGAATTTGATTTGTATGTTGTTTGGGGCCTTATAGTTGGTGATTTTATAGTTTTTTGTTTTTTTTTTTTTTTTGAAAATTAGTTGTGATTTTATAGTTAAAGAATGTGTTTTCAATTTCTGCTACTTAAACAAGTAGGTTGACCAGATAAGCTGATAGCATGGTGTTGGAGTTCAAGGATGAAATATAATGTACAGGAATTGTATTATTATTATTATCAAAAAAATTTATTTTTTTTAAATATATATGACTATCTGCGTCTGGAACTGGGCAGTTCCAGACGCAGATAGTCATTTTATAAAATAAAAAAATACCAGTGCGTCCGGAACTGGGCCGGACGCAGATAGTCCATGGCAACTGCGTCTACGGCATATGCATCTGGAGTATTCCAGACGCAGAAAGTCCAAAACTCCATACGCAAATGCCTGTTTTTGTACTAGTGATATTGACATTGATTGTCATCTAGTTCGCGAGAAGGTCAGCCAAAGGCTTATTAAACTCCTAGCAGTTCCATCATCAAATCAAATCGCTGATGGCCTTACAATAGCTCTTCCTACAACAATGTTTCAAATCTTCACCTTTAAACTGGGCACACAAAACATGCATGCCCCAGTTTACGGGGGGTATTGGAGGGTGATGAACCAAAGCAGACTGAGTAGTGAATTGAACGGTTATTGTATTCTGTTATAAGCATAAGGGACTTTCTTGTCCTTACACACCCTTAGTTAGTTGCAACCGTTCCATGTATATAAGCTCACCACCTCTTTCTGTTGAATGTAACTTCACTTTACCAAATGACAGTTCAATCAAGCTTTCCCTTCCATTCATTTTGTACGTGAAACTCCTCAGCTAGGCATGTATGAACTTTTGCAGATTTGATTGACCTTTTTTGCGTCTGGAAACGTTGTGATTAAGTTTAATGGGTTGAACTCCAAGCCAATCCTTGATCATTGTGATGAGATGGCCAATCTTTCACAAAAGTTAACAAGGTTGGGAATGGAAGTGAGTGATTCTTGGTTAGTACACTTTTTCATTATTTTTCTTCCACCAGCAAAGTTTGGTGAACAATAACACCCTTAAGAAACAGTGGAGATTTTTTAGAACTTAAACATCTACTACATCAAGAGAAAGGGATACTGAAGAAAATGAAGGATAATTCTGTTCATCTCGTACTAACCAAGAATAGAAATAAGTTCAAACTAGGTTAGAAGAATGAAGAAGAACAAGGCCCCAATGAAGGTTCAAGCAGTTCAAATTCAAAAGGCTGTTAGGTGTTTTTTTAATAAGAAAACAAGACATGTAAAGAAATATCGTCCTAAAACAAGAGCATGGTTCAAAAAGAAAGGTATAAATTATTTTTTTTTTGTCCTTTCAATAAAATCTTATAGAAGTGCCAAATAATACATCGTGGTTAGAGTCCTGTACTTTTACTCATATGTCTCACATTTTGCAAGAATTCAATTCGATCCAGCTCATAAAAAAATACTGTACAAATACTTGTTCATGGTGAACAAGATGAAAGTATAGGTACGGCATGGTATAAGTAAACTAAATTTCAACTAGGGCGAGGAAATTATGCAATATATACTAGTTAATCATTACCTTGTATAGTTAGAACAATTTTGGTAGCTTAATAATTATAAGCATTAGTATAATAGTATGAATAGCCTTATTGTATATTGAAGGATAACCATAGAAACATATCACAACTAACCCTAATACATATATATACACATACGTCGCCTAAATAACGTCGGTTTTTTAAAAAACCGACGTCAAAAAATTATTTATATTTATAATTTTTTTAAAAAAGGGATACGACGTCGGTTTTAATAAAAAAACTGACGTTAAACTATTTTTAAAAAATTACGAAAAACATACGACGTCGATTTTTATATAATATTTTAAAAAAATTAAAATAAATACTATACGACGTCAGTTCGCTTACGAACCAACGTCGTATTTAATATATTTTTTTAATATTTTTTTTAATTATACCATACGGCATCAGTTCTTCTTAGAAACCGACGTCGTATGGTATAATTAAAAAAATAAAAAAAAAAAAAAAAATATATATATATATATATATATATATATATATATATATATATATATATATATATTAAATACGACGTCGGTTTGTAAGCGAACCAATGTCGTATATTTATTATTATTTTTTAAATATCATTACGTCGCCTTTTCCTATTTTTTTTAAAAAATAAAAACCCTACGGCATCTATTGTATCAACAACCGACGCCGTAGGGTTTTAATAAACAGTACGCACAGCGGAAATTAATAAACTGTAGGCATAGTAGATCTGTAATAAACCTTCTTCTTCTCACCGCAAAACCTTCTTCTTCTCATGTAAAAGCCAAGTCGTCGCACCGCCACCGCACGCCAAGTCGCCCCACCGCCACCGCACGGAGCAGCTGCAGCCATAGCCTGCCACTATCACCGCGTCGTCGCACCGCGACAGCGCACCGCCACCGCACGCCAAGTCGCCCCACCGCCATCGCACGGAGCAGCTGCAGCCACCGCCCGCCACTGCCAAGGCCACCGCGTCGTCACACCGCTCCGCCACCGCAACACTACCATCCCGCACGCCTCCCCTGCCACTACGAGGTTCCACCGCCTCCCATTACCGCCTTCGGCCGGTAAAAATTATTTTTTTAATATATTTCAAATTTTGAATTATTTGTTAATATATTGCGAATTTTTTGAAATTATTATGTATTTTAGGGTTTATTATATATCTTAGGTCTTATAAATTAATAATTTTAAATTTAAAAAATAATTGTGTATTTTAGGGATTATTTATAATATATTTCGAATTTTAGGAATTATTATGTATTTTCGGCCTTATAAATTAATTATTTCGAATTTTAAGAAGTTATTATGTATTTTAGGAATTATTTATAATATATTTTGAATTTTTGGAATTATTATGTATTTTAGGCCTTATAAATTAATAATTTCGAATTTTAGGAATTATTATGTATTTTAAGTCTTATAAATTAATAATTTTGAATTTTAAGAAATTATTATGTATTTTAGGAATTATTTGTAATATATTTCGAATTATTTATAGATTAATATATTTCAAATTTAAGAATTATAATATATTTTAAGAATTACTGTTAATTTATTTCAAGTTTTAAGAATTAATGTTAATATACTTTGAAACTTAGGAATTATTGTTAATGTTGTTTAAGTTTAAGGAATTATTGAGATATTTAAGCATTAGTTTAAATATTATTGTTGAATTTATGGTATTTTAGTATTTTATTAAATTGTAAATTATTTTGAGATTTTTATAATAGTATTGTTATAAAATAATATCAATTTACTATATTAATTTACAAATAAAACTTGTAGGTAATTAGTTAGATTCGGGATTTTTTTACTGACGTGGACAACTCTGTGGTGAGGTAAGATTTTTTTCTATTTTTATTTATGTTTTGGCTTTATATTCCGCATCCGGTGATTAGCCACACCGTGATCTATGTTTATTTATGCTTTGGCTTTATATTCTGCATCTGGTGATTAGCCACACCATGATATATGTTTATTTATGCTTTGGCTTTATATTCTGCATCCGGTGATTAGCCACACCGTGGTCTATGTTTATTTATGCTTTGGCTTTATATTCTGCATCCGGTGATTAGCCACATCGTGACCTATGTTTATTTATGCTTTGGCTTTATATTCTGCATCGGGTAATTAGCCACACCGTGGTCTATGTTTATTTATGCTTTGTTTGTTATTATTATATAGAATTTGTTGAATTAGTGTTAACTTAAGTTTAATTAGGATTAATATTATTTTAGATTGGTTTGTGATGGATAAAAATTGGATGAATGTTTCTCGAACTAGTCAGGAATACGAAGATGGAGTTAAAAAATTTATTAACTTTGCAAAGAATAACCTTCCGGGTAGTAATGAAAGATATATTGGTTTGATTCCATTGGTCATCAGCCACGTGAGGATATTAAAGATATAACTGAAATGTATGTAAATTTATAAATATAATTAATACTTATTATTAATATAGTGATGTCAAACATTTATGTATGTTTTATATGTCTTATATTAATAGGTCTTTGAAGGAAAAAAACATAATAGGTGGAAAGAAAGTAAGTCGTCAACTAAAATGGATTACATGTTTGGTAAGTACATATATCTTATTGTTTTTTATTAATAAAATCTTAATTATATTATTTACTTCAAATGTAGTGTGCCATACAAAGAGGAGGTACCGAATGCGGATATTATGTGATGAAATTTATTTTGGAAATCATTTTATTGGGAGCATACAAGGGAATAAATAAGGCAAGTAATTTAATAAAGTATCTTCCTTCTTCATATTTTTAAAAATACTAACTTATTAATTTTTTATCTCTTTTAAACTTTGTAGCTTTTGGAGAGAAAGGAAGATTGTCCTACAATCAAAAAGATATTGATGAAGTTAGAGACAAATGATGCCAATATTTAATTGATGAATGGTTGATAGATTACTTCTTTAATTTGATGAGGTGTGAGATTTATGTTAAATACTTGTTGTTTATTATTTATTAAATTGTGAGATTTATGTTGAATATTCAATGTCTTATTAGTTATTGTAGAATTTATTAGTTTGATTAGTTGTGATGTTTATTAGTTTAATTAATTGAGAAATTTATTAGTTTCATCAATTGTGAGATTATAAATGTTAATTTGTTGCACATGTTTTGAAACTTGATGTGTGAATTGTAAATATTACTGCACAGGTTTTAGGTGAATTCGTAAAATATATTTAATTATTAAAAAAATAAAATAAACGACGTCGTATATTATTTAAAAAAAACCACTTAAGGCGTCGGTTATTTCGTATAACCGACGCCGTATGTAATTTATTTATTTTTTTTAAAATAAACCACGTCGAGTTTTAAGCAAAAATCGACATCGTTTATTTTTTTTAAATGTAGGATACGACGTCGGTTTTCCCAAAAAAACCGACGTCGTATCTTTTTTTCTCTTTTTTTTTTTAAATAATAAACGACGTCGGTTATCCTTAATATACAACCGAGTTTGTATCATTCATATACAACGTCTGTCAGATCGACGTTGATTTTTAACCGGCGTTAAAAGTGCTAAAAAATCGACGTTAAAGTTGTTTTCTATAGTAGTGGATTTTTTATTTTACTTTTTCATTTTTCTCCTTTATTTTTTTATTCTATTGTTTAGAAGTAGATGAATAAGCCAAAGACCTTGTGGTGGCACCCGATGTCCCGGTTTACACTCCTTCATGGATAATGGGAGTGGGTTTGAGACTTTGAGCCTTAGTTGCCCAGAAAGTAGCTATGAACAGACTACTACATTGTAACAGAGTTAGTAGTAATCAATAAAATAGTAAGGAGTTTTGTAATTTCTATAGGATTTAAATCTAATAATATTATAATAAGATATAAAAAAAGTAAACAAACAAGTATCAAAGTCTTTCACACTTAATCCCTTCATATATTCGACTATAAAATTTGAAAGAGGATAACAATCCTTATTTAAAGAAAACCTTAAAGTCACTGCCCAGAATATATGCCCATTGCATGTATGTCAACAATATCATTCTCAACCAGAATCAATCTCTGCATCCTTACGCTCTTCATCTTCACTTTACCCTTCCATATAGAATCCCAAACCAGTAGTATCAATTCTGAAAGATCAAATCTTTTTTATTTAAAGAAGCACTTTTCAAATTCACCGAACATTTCTCACTGGAATTCATCATCAGACCACTGCACCTGGCCCGCTGGCCGTAATATTAACAAACTTCCACAGGATGTTAAATTGTTAATAACAACCAGTTACTATGATATATTTTTTTAAAACTTACTAAAAGACCACTACGGTGATTCCAGAAGACTACTAACTTGACTCTACAATACTGCAATAGTGGCTAGTCTTTCTCCTTAAAAATTCTGTTAAGATAGAAGGATTTTCATGCCAGCAATCAATGCCTAGAATATATGCACTTTGCATGTCAACCATGCCAAACAACCTCTGCATCCTCAACTATTTTGGTATGAAAAAACTAATATACTTTACTTCGGGTTGTTATGCCGTGGACCCAGGTCCACCTTGCAAGGTGGACCTGGGTCTACATTCACATACACTATACTCTACATTCACACTTTGTAAACTCCACATTCGCACATTACAGGATTATATGTTTAGTAACTATATTACCACTGTTATGTATTCACACATTCAAAACTATATATTCACAGGTCCTATACTCCATATTCACAACTTGAGAACTCCACATTCACACATTATAGGGCTGCAAGTTGCTAGAACTTCTTAACTCTATTACAGATTCACACATGCATAACTCCACATTCACGATTTCTATACTCCATATTCACACATTTCTGGGCAACTCTACATTCACAAAATCATAAATCTACATTCACGATTTCTATACTCTACATTCACACTTTGAAACCTCTACATTCGCACATTTTTGGACAACTCTATACTCAGCAATATGTTTACTAATTTAAAAAAAAAAAAAAAAAAGAAAAACACGACGTAGTTTTGGACCCAGGTCCACCTGGGTCCACAGCATAATTTACCCTTTACTCCTTAATTAGGTCGGCCAGAAAGAAGTTTGTATTTGCAAAGATTGAACAGTTAATAGGATTTTGTGTTTGACTAAATTACCCTTATTTGCTAAGTTTTGCATGTTTTGGTTATTTAATTTTCAGGAAATTTAAGGAAAATAGAAGTCTTTCAAATGCGAGGTTATGAGATCGAGTCTTAGGGGTTGTATTCAATCAAGACTTTTAAAAACTTTCAAAGATTTTTAAAGTGATGGATTTTAATTGACTTTTGTAGAGTTTTTGTAAACTTTCTTAGAATCTTTTAAACTTTTATAAACTTTGTAAGAGTTTATAAATATCCATAGAACAAACATTTATAAACTTTTAAAAGCTTTTTCATATTAAAAAGTTTACAAAAGTCATTAAAACTCTAAATTGAATACACCCTCACAAACATTCCATAACTTCTATTAATATATTATCTATAAATTAGTGCATTGTAAAAATATAAAAAGAAAAATATTGATGTCACAAAAATAGAGTATATTATTCCTAAAGAATATATATATATATATATATATATATATATATATATATATATATATATATATATATTAATAATTAATAAACATACAATTATACAAAATTATAGACATATTAATTAAATAAAATTAAAAAATTATAAATTAAAAAATTTGCTGCGAACAGCAGCAAGATCGCAACAATTTTTTTTGCTGCGATCGAAGCAATTATTTTGTTGCGATGGCAACAAAAAATTTGCTTGAACATTAAAAAAAAGTATTTATGAAAGATTTGAAACGTACCATAAAATTGATGAAAATTTTGCCTTGTTAAGATAGGCGAAAAAAAGTCTGTAGAGAATGTTGAAAAGTTTGGGGTTGGAGGGTTGGATTTCATCTATTTATATTAATGAAGAAAAAGTTTATAGAAATCCTATTCTGACAGAATTTGTGAAAGTCAGTAACTTTTTGAATACCAGTAGACTTTTAAAAACTCTATAAAAGTCTGTATCGAATACCTGTATACTTTTAAAGAGTTTTGAAAAGTTTGAATTGAATACAGGTAGACTTTTAAAGAGTTTATAAAAGTCTAAATTGAATACCACCAAACTTTTAAAGTTGATAAAAGTATTTAAAAGTTCATGAAAATCGTGATTGAATACACCCCCCTTACACAAGATTAGGGGTGTCAAAAGTGGACCAAAACTCTGCGATAGGGCAAATTGGCAAATTATGCTATGGACCCGGGTCTACCTAGCAAGGTGGATCCGAGTCTATGTTTATAAATTTAGAATTTTATGTTCACAAATTTAGAATTCTATGTTCACAATTTTAGATTTCAATGTACAAAATTACATTACTCAATATTCACAAATTTTGAACTCTATATTCACAATTTTGTTATATAAATTCAAAATTGTGTTATACTGTTGAACACAAAGTTTTGATACTATTGAACATAGAGTTATGAAATTGTGAATATAGAGTTATTAAACTGTGAACGTAGAGCTATGAAATTGTGAATATGGAATTATGAAATTATGAACATGGAGTTATGAAATTGTGAACATGGACTCGGGGCCACCTTGCATAGTGGACCTGGGTCCATGGCATAACAACTGGGGCAAATTAGGATAATAAAATATATGGTCTGCGAAAATGTGGGCCTAACGGGCCTATCCAGGAAGGCCCGCAGCCAATAATTATACCATGAAGCCATGTCTATCTTGTAAAATGGACGTGTTCAAAATACACGGTTACATACTGAATGTTTATTATTTTACATAATGAATGTTCACAATTTGAATTGTGAACATTCAATAGGTAAATTTTGAACCCAATGGGGTAGCTTATAAATTCAATAGGTCCTCTTTGTGGGTAAGAATTTCAGGAGAAAGACCCGATGAATTTACTAAATAAAAAAAGGCAAATTTAAGTACTCAATATGTAAATTATGTATTTTAAACTCAGATTCACTGTGCAAGGTGGATTCGAGTCCATAGAATAATTTGACCCTAGGGTGGGTTGCGGGCTATAACTTGTTTATTAAATAAAAAATAAAAAATTCTCTCTGACGAAGACTACTAAGTTCACTCTGACGAAAGTCCTCACAAAAATCTGCAAGATAGAAGAACTTGCATGCCAACAATCCTTACTTGTAGAATACCTTAAAATCACTGCCCAGAGTATATGCATATTGCATGTCAACCATGCCAATCAACCTCTGCATCCTCACACTCTTCACTTTCCTCTGCCATGGACAATCCCATATCAGTGGCAACAGTCCTGACAGATCAATTCTTCTTGATTTAAAGAAGCACTTTTCGAACTCACCAAACATCTCTCATCACTGGACTTCATCATCAGACCACTGTACCTGGCTGGGAATCACCTGCCGGAATGGCGTCGTCACCAAAATTCAGCTTGGTGCCCTAATCATCAACGACACAATCCCCCCTTCATCTGCGACCTGAAAAATCTCACTCATCTTGATCTCAACAACAACAATATCCCTGGATCATTTCCTACATTTCTGTACAATTGTTCCAATCTTGAATACTTGGACCTTTCTTTTAACAACCTCAGTGGCATCATCCCTGATGATATTAGCCTGCTTTTTCCTCGACTACAGGTTCTTAAACTGTCTTCTAACTGGTTCGTGGGCGGCGTTCCAGCTGGAATTGAAGGCCTAAAAGGTCTAAAAGAACTTCAGCTAGCTGGACTGTTCACAAATGGCTCATTCGCTCCAGAGATTGGCAACCTCCTGAATCTTGAAGTTCTTGTTCTTAGCCAGAATAGTTTCTCACCACAGGAAATCCCGCCAAGTTTTACCCAGTTGAAGAAACTGAGACACCTCTGGATGAAAGAGGCCAACTTGATTGGCAAAATCCCGGAAAATATCAGCAGCATGGAAGCACTAGAGTACCTGGATTTATGCAAAAATGACTTGAGTGGAAACATTCCAAGTGACTTCTTCCTGCTCAAGAATTTGACCACGGTTTTCCTCTACACAAACAGATTGTCTGGGCCTGTTCCCCGTCCAGTTATGGCATTGAATTTGAATGTTATTGATTTTTCTAATAACAGCTTGACGGGGAGCATTCCAGAAGACATCGGAAAGATGGTAAAGTTGGAAAATTTGGCCTTGTTCATGAATCAATTATCAGGGAAAATACCAGTAGGCATAGGTAGACTGCCAGCACTGTCTTCTATTGAACTCTTCATGAATAATCTGTCAGGTGAACTTCCGCCAGATTTAGGTCGATTTTCGAAGCTTAAAGTTTTTGATGTCTCCAAAAACCATCTTACAGGATCACTACCAGATGGTTTGTGTTATAATAAGGTATTGTATGGCATTTATGCTTTTGACAACAATCTCACGGGTGAGTTACCAAAATCACTTGAGGATTGCAACACCATGAGTGGAGTCAGGGTTGAGAGAAACAATCTTTCCGGTACAATTCCTGATGGTCTATGGACAATTGGGCCTTTGACAGAGTTGCTGATTAACAATAACCAGTTCACTGGTCAGCTGCCACAAAAGGTGGCATCAAATTTATCTCTAGTTGATATCAGCAACAACCGATTTTCGGGTGAAATTTCTGAAGGTTTATGGACGGCTGAGAATTTGGAAGTGTTGCAGATTAACAATAACCAGTTCACTGGTCAGCTGCCACAAAAGATGGCATCAAATTTATATATTGTTGATATTAGCAACAACCGATTTNCTTTCCTCTGCCATGGACAATCCCATATCAGTGGCAACAGTCCTGACAGATCAATTCTTCTTGATTTAAAGAAGCACTTTTCGAACTCACCAAACATCTCTCATCACTGGACTTCATCATCAGACCACTGTACCTGGCTGGGAATCACCTGCCGGAATGGCGTCGTCACCAAAATTCAGCTTGGTGCCCTAATCATCAACGACACAATCCCCCCTTCATCTGCGACCTGAAAAATCTCACTCATCTTGATCTCAACAACAACAATATCCCTGGATCATTTCCTACATTTCTGTACAATTGTTCCAATCTTGAATACTTGGACCTTTCTTTTAACAACCTCAGTGGCATCATCCCTGATGATATTAGCCTGCTTTTTCCTCGACTACAGGTTCTTAAACTGTCTTCTAACTGGTTCGTGGGCGGCGTTCCAGCTGGAATTGAAGGCCTAAAAGGTCTAAAAGAACTTCAGCTAGCTGGACTGTTCACAAATGGCTCATTCGCTCCAGAGATTGGCAACCTCCTGAATCTTGAAGTTCTTGTTCTTAGCCAGAATAGTTTCTCACCACAGGAAATCCCGCCAAGTTTTACCCAGTTGAAGAAACTGAGACACCTCTGGATGAAAGAGGCCAACTTGATTGGCAAAATCCCGGAAAATATCAGCAGCATGGAAGCACTAGAGTACCTGGATTTATGCAAAAATGACTTGAGTGGAAACATTCCAAGTGACTTCTTCCTGCTCAAGAATTTGACCACGGTTTTCCTCTACACAAACAGATTGTCTGGGCCTGTTCCCCGTCCAGTTATGGCATTGAATTTGAATGTTATTGATTTTTCTAATAACAGCTTGACGGGGAGCATTCCAGAAGACATCGGAAAGATGGTAAAGTTGGAAAATTTGGCCTTGTTCATGAATCAATTATCAGGGAAAATACCAGTAGGCATAGGTAGACTGCCAGCACTGTCTTCTATTGAACTCTTCATGAATAATCTGTCAGGTGAACTTCCGCCAGATTTAGGTCGATTTTCGAAGCTTAAAGTTTTTGATGTCTCCAAAAACCATCTTACAGGATCACTACCAGATGGTTTGTGTTATAATAAGGTATTGTATGGCATTTATGCTTTTGACAACAATCTCACGGGTGAGTTACCAAAATCACTTGAGGATTGCAACACCATGAGTGGAGTCAGGGTTGAGAGAAACAATCTTTCCGGTACAATTCCTGATGGTCTATGGACAATTGGGCCTTTGACAGAGTTGCTGATTAACAATAACCAGTTCACTGGTCAGCTGCCACAAAAGGTGGCATCAAATTTATCTCTAGTTGATATCAGCAACAACCGATTTTCGGGTGAAATTTCTGAAGGTTTATGGACGGCTGAGAATTTGGAAGTGTTGCAGATTAACAATAACCAGTTCACTGGTCAGCTGCCACAAAAGATGGCATCAAATTTATATATTGTTGATATTAGCACACAAAAGATGGCATCAAATTTATATATTGTTGATATTAGCAACAACCGATTTTCTGGTGAAATTCCTGATGGTGTTTGGACATCTGGGCAATTGAAATGGTTGTTTATTAAGAATAACCAGTTCACTGGGCAATTGAAATGGTTGTTTATTAAGAATAACCAGTTCACTGGTCAGCTGCCAAAAATGTTTATTAAGAATAACCAGTTCACTGGTCAGCTGCCAAAAAACATTACATCAAATTTATCTATACTTGATATTAGTAACAACCAATTTTTTGGTGAAATTCCTCCGGCAATCTCTTCTTGGAGCAATCTGTATTTCTTCAGTGCAAGCAATAATCTCTTAACAGGTCAAATTCCTCATGAACTCACTGCCCTTAGATCTTTATCAGTCCTTAGGCTTGATGGGAATAAGCTTTCTGGAAATTTTCCTTCAAATATTATATCTTGGGAGTCACTGTCCACATTGACATGCAGCAGAAATCAACTTTCAGGTACAATCCCTCCAGCACTAAGTCTTTTGTATCTTAATCAGCTAGACCTCTCTGAAAACCAATTCTCTGGAGAAATCCCACCTGAAATAGGTCATTTGGTTGTAAATTCACTTAATCTGTCCTCCAATCATCTCTCGGGGAAAATTCCAGATGAATTTGAAGTTGTGTCTTTTCGAAAGAGCTTCTTGAACAATCCTGGTCTCTGTGCTACTACGCCCTCATTAGGCCTCAGGGATTGTAGAGAAAAAACTGAGAAATCCAAACTTATTGCCATTATTGGAAGTATAGTAGCTCTTTTGTTTCTAGTGGTCATTCTATATATGGTGCATGTGTTCAAGATTAGAAGATTGGAATAAAAGAAAAGAAAAGAAGCATTGGTTCAACACTGGAAGCTCACACCATTCCACACTTTAAACTTCATGGAATCAGACATTTTACCAAATTTAGCAGAGGACAATATGGTCGGGAGTGGAGGATCAGGGAAAGTTTATGTTGCGGCGTTACGCACTGGAGAAAAAGTTGCTGTTAAGAGTATTCGGAACAACTACAAGTTGTGTGAGAAGGAGTTTCAAGCAGAAGTTAAAATACTGGGAACAATTCGTCATTCCAACATAGTGAAGCTCTGGTGCTGCATTTCATGTGAAGAATCAAACCTTCTTGTGTATGAATACATGGAAAATCGCAGCCTGGATCTGTGGCTTCATGCAAAGAAAAGATCACATGGCCAATTCCTTGACTGGCCTACTAGACTGAAGATCGCAATCGGAACTGCTCAAGGGCTGTCCTATATGCATCACAACTGCTCACCGCCAATTGTTCATAGGGATGTAAAATCCAGCAATGTTCTTCTAGATTCAGAGTTCAATGCCAAGATTGCAGATTTCGGCCTAGCCAGAATGTTGATGAAACATGGTGATCCCAACACAATGTCCACCTTTGCTGGCACGTGTGGGTATATAGCTCCAGGTGAGTCACTATACATATGTTGCCACACTATCTAACTAAATTTGTGTTACAAATAATGAATTTTGCAAGTTAAACTTTGGTTTAATAATGTTTATCTCAGAGTATGTAAAAACTAGAAGAGTGAATGAGAAGATTGATGTGTATAGCTTCGGGGTGATCCTTCTGGAACTGGTGACAGGAAGAGAGCCGAATGATGGAGATATGGATTGTTGCCTAGCTGACTGGGCACGATACTATGTTGTAGAAGAAAACCCCATTGAGGATGCTTTAGATGAGGAAATAAAGGAGGCAGAGAACATAGATGTGATGTGTGGAGTGTTCAAGCTAGGGATCTTCTGTACTGGTAAAACTCCAGCTCAAAGACCAACCATGAGAGAAGCCTTGCGGATCCTCCAACATCCCAGCCCTCTATCACCATATGGCAAAGAAAGAAGTGTTAGTGAGCGTGATGTTTTACCGCTTATTAAGTGTTCCAGTAGTGAGGGGATATTGGAAGATGAAGATCATTGTTTATAAATACAGGATAGAAACTGTGAAGTTTTGGACTTTAGGCAATAGTAGATTGTAAATAAGCAGTTTTTTATTTTGTAAATAAGTGTTCTGGTAGTGAGGAGATATTGGAAGATGAAGATCATGGTTTACAAATAGAGGATATAAACTGTAAAATTTTAGAATATAGGCAATAGTAGATTGTAAATAAGGTCATTCAAGAGTGATTTTATAGAGAAGGTAATTCAAAAGGAATTAAAGAAATAACAAGAATAGAGTAAGAGTTACACAAAACATAAATTGAGTTGGAGTAATCAAAAAGATAATATAAATGGATGAATGGAACATTTAAAGTTTTTAATTTCTCTTATACGAAACTATTTTAAGCATCATGTAAGTGATACAATTTAAAATATTGTAAGAAGAAAAACACGCTAGATGAGTAGATGGTAAAGAAGATGCATCATGCGTAGAGAAAAAAAATGATACTTATATATATTACCTAAAGTTTACAAGAGTATTTGTATCGTTAAGAAATTAATGTTAAAGATATAAATTAGGTAAAGAATCAATATTTACCTAATACAATACAGAGTAATTCCTAAGAAAAAGAATACAAATATTCTAAATATGTGCAAATGGTGAAATTAGGAATATGGAATGATTATTTACCCTCCCCTCAAACTCAAAGTCGGTGTGTGAGCTTGGATGTGATGACTTCAAAAGCATGAAGCAACACATCTTCGGTGAAGATGCCTTCCAATTGATAAGGGGAGGGAATAAATGTTGTTATTTGATACTAAATTGAAGCATGTGCTCCATCTCAACTAAAAGTCTGAGCTAATAAAAGTTGTTTTGATTCGACTAATGATGATTTTTCCATGAATAAAATGACAAATAATTTCGACATGCTTAGTGCATTCATGAAAGGCTTGTTTGTTTGCAAAACGAAAAACGGCTTGATTGTTGCTTGAAAGTGCATTCGTAAATAATTGACAATGTATTTGAATTTTTTTTTTTCAAATGCATAATTGTAATTACAAAAATATTATCGCGTTTTTTCCCTTATTTTTGTTAATTTTCAATATTTGATCATCCTAGATTGAATGATTAAATTTGTCCACACTTTTCACGGGTAGTTCTCATTTGGTCCTAATTATATATATACACTGAACAATATTTAATTAGGTTCGATATTTAACTGAATTGAACTGAAACGAAATCGTTCAGTGTACACAAAATATAACTGTTTGGTTTTGAACAATAAACCAAAATTGAACTGGTCTGGTCTGGTTTGGTTTGGGTTACTTAACCGAAATGTTCATCCATAACATGTATCATGATTCACTATATAAGTATTCGGAGTTTAATATATCCTACAGTGCAATGACAAATTATTGTACCCATTTTTGGCCTTGAATGGAAGCTTCATTAAAGGAATTTCCAGATATTTATTGTCAAGACTCAGCAGCCATGACGTAGAAAATGGGGGTCGTAACCCACAAAACAAGTTAAAGTATATAATTTCCAATTAATTTGGAAAATGAGTTTGGTGCTTGGAGTTTCAAGGGCGAAGTTGAGTATCTATAGCTAGTTACCCAGATAAAGACTTTTGTGGCAGATTGTGACTCTCATCAGTGCTACAATCTCTGCTCCCAATTGTCACACTCATGAATACACCATTCAATATCAGCGTGACTTTCACTTCACAAAGTCTAGTAGTGAGGGGATATTGGAAGATGAAGATCATGGTTTACAAATAGAGGATAGAAACTCTAAAATTTTAGACTTTAGGGAATAGTAAATTGTAAAAGAAATTAAAATTAAAAAAAAAAAAAGAAAAAAGAAGAGAAAATGACATTTTTTCCCCCTAAGTTATGTGCATATAACACTTTTTTCCCCTGAGTTATTAAAGTGACAGTTTTTCCCCCTCAGTTATTTTAAAAATGGTAGTTTCCCCCCTGAAATGTTAAATTGACATTTTTGTCCTTAAAAATAACTATTTCATTTATTTCTATTCTCCAATCAATTATCTACTATACTAATAAGAGCCAAAGAGAGTTAGGCCTAAAATGGGTAGAAAAAATGGCGGTCAAATTATTTAATCAAATGGAAGGTTAAGATTAATTATTTAATCAAATAGATGGTTAAGATAATTCAGATTAATATTATTAATAGAGATTACCTAATTTAACCTTACTTTTATAATTATCCGTTAAGTTTTTCGTTAAATATTCTCTTCTCCGTTAATATTCCGTTAACTTTTAATTTATCTATTAATTTCTATAAAAAAGGTCTTAGGTTCGAACCTCATCTCAATCAAATTTGACATAATTAAGTTTCTCACTCTATTTTACTCTTATTAAATTAAATAAATTAGTAGCTACAAAAAAAAATGATACATATGTATTTCTTTAATTTAGAATTATGTGTCTACAATACCTTTATTTGAAAAAACTATTCATTGTCAAAAAATTAAATTAAATAAGAGAAATAATTTCATTAGTTACATTGTCTTTATTTTCTCTCATGTAAAGATTCTTTACATTCAAATTTATCAATTGATATTCATTACATTGTCCATTATCTTATTTTTACAATATCTTGTAATTAAATATCAAAGTTATAGTACANGCGTAGAGAAAAAAAATGATACTTATATATATTACCTAAAGTTTACAAGAGTATTTGTATCGTTAAGAAATTAATGTTAAAGATATAAATTAGGTAAAGAATCAATATTTACCTAATACAATACAGAGTAATTCCTAAGAAAAAGAATACAAATATTCTAAATATGTGCAAATGGTGAAATTAGGAATATGGAATGATTATTTACCCTCCCCTCAAACTCAAAGTCGGTGTGTGAGCTTGGATGTGATGACTTCAAAAGCATGAAGCAACACATCTTCGGTGAAGATGCCTTCCAATTGATAAGGGGAGGGAATAAATGTTGTTATTTGATACTAAATTGAAGCATGTGCTCCATCTCAACTAAAAGTCTGAGCTAATAAAAGTTGTTTTGATTCGACTAATGATGATTTTTCCATGAATAAAATGACAAATAATTTCGACATGCTTAGTGCATTCATGAAAGGCTTGTTTGTTTGCAAAACGAAAAACGGCTTGATTGTTGCTTGAAAGTGCATTCGTAAATAATTGACAATGTATTTGAATTTTTTTTTTTCAAATGCATAATTGTAATTACAAAAATATTATCGCGTTTTTTCCCTTATTTTTGTTAATTTTCAATATTTGATCATCCTAGATTGAATGATTAAATTTGTCCACACTTTTCACGGGTAGTTCTCATTTGGTCCTAATTATATATATACACTGAACAATATTTAATTAGGTTCGATATTTAACTGAATTGAACTGAAACGAAATCGTTCAGTGTACACAAAATATAACTGTTTGGTTTTGAACAATAAACCAAAATTGAACTGGTCTGGTCTGGTTTGGTTTGGGTTACTTAACCGAAATGTTCATCCATAACATGTATCATGATTCACTATATAAGTATTCGGAGTTTAATATATCCTACAGTGCAATGACAAATTATTGTACCCATTTTTGGCCTTGAATGGAAGCTTCATTAAAGGAATTTCCAGATATTTATTGTCAAGACTCAGCAGCCATGACGTAGAAAATGGGGGTCGTAACCCACAAAACAAGTTAAAGTATATAATTTCCAATTAATTTGGAAAATGAGTTTGGTGCTTGGAGTTTCAAGGGCGAAGTTGAGTATCTATAGCTAGTTACCCAGATAAAGACTTTTGTGGCAGATTGTGACTCTCATCAGTGCTACAATCTCTGCTCCCAATTGTCACACTCATGAATACACCATTCAATATCAGCGTGACTTTCACTTCACAAAGTCTAGTAGTGAGGGGATATTGGAAGATGAAGATCATGGTTTACAAATAGAGGATAGAAACTCTAAAATTTTAGACTTTAGGGAATAGTAAATTGTAAAAGAAATTAAAATTAAAAAAAAAAAAAGAAAAAAGAAGAGAAAATGACATTTTTTCCCCCTAAGTTATGTGCATATAACACTTTTTTCCCCTGAGTTATTAAAGTGACAGTTTTTCCCCCTCAGTTATTTTAAAAATGGTAGTTTCCCCCCTGAAATGTTAAATTGACATTTTTGTCCTTAAAAATAACTATTTCATTTATTTCTATTCTCCAATCAATTATCTACTATACTAATAAGAGCCAAAGAGAGTTAGGCCTAAAATGGGTAGAAAAAATGGCGGTCAAATTATTTAATCAAATGGAAGGTTAAGATTAATTATTTAATCAAATAGATGGTTAAGATAATTCAGATTAATATTATTAATAGAGATTACCTAATTTAACCTTACTTTTATAATTATCCGTTAAGTTTTCCGTTAAATATTCTCTTCTCCGTTAATATTCCGTTAACTTTTAACTTACCCGAAATTAAATTAAAAAAAAAAAAAAAAAAAGAAGAGAAAATGACATTTTTTCCCCCTAAGTTATGTGCATATAACACTTTTTTCCCCTGATTATTAAAGTGACAGTTTTTCCCCTCAGTTATTTTAAAAATGGTAGTTTCCCCCTGAAATGTTAAATTGACATTTTTGTCCTTAAAAATAACTATTTCATTTATTTCTATTCTCCAATCAATTATCTACTATACTAATAAGAGCCAAAGAGAGTTAGGCCTAAAATGGGTAGAAAAAATGGCGGTCAAATTATTTAATCAAATGGATGGTTCAGATGAATTATTTAATCAAATAGATGGTTAAGATAATTCAGATTAATATTATTAATAGAGATTACCTAATTTAACCTTACTTTTATAATTATCCGTTAAGTTTTTCGTTAAATATTCTCTTCTCCGTTAATATTCCGTTAACTTTTAATTTATCTATTAATTTCTATAAAAAAGGTCTTAGGTTCGAACCTCATCTCAATCAAATTTGACATAATTAAGTTTCTCACTCTATTTTACTCTTATTAAATTAAATAAATTAGTAGCTACAAAAAAAAATGATACATATGTATTTCTTTAATTTAGAATTATGTGTCTACAATACCTTTATTTGAAAAAACTATTCATTGTCAAAAAATTAAATTAAATAAGAGAAATAATTTCATTAGTTACATTGTCTTTATTTTCTCTCATGTAAAGATTCTTTACATTCAAATTTATCAATTGATATTCATTACATTGTCCATTATCTTATTTTTACAATATCTTGTAATTAAATATCAAAGTTATAGTACAAAATAATGTTATATATTTATTTACCAAGTATTTTATTAATACTATGAAAAAAAAATTAAAATAATTTGAAGCTAATTATATTAACTACTTTTAAATATCAAAGTTATAGTAGTTTTACAATATCTTGTAATTAAATATCAAAGTTATAGTACAAATAATGTTATATATTTATTTACCAAGTATTTTATTAATACTATGGAAATTAAATTAAAAAAAAAAAAAAAAAAAGAAGAGAAAATGACATTTTTTCCCCCTAAGTTATGTGCATATAACACTTTTTTCCCCTGATTATTAAAGTGACAGTTTTTCCCCTCAGTTATTTTAAAAATGGTAGTTTCCCCCTGAAATGTTAAATTGACATTTTTGTCCTTAAAAATAACTATTTCATTTATTTCTATTCTCCAATCAATTATCTACTATACTAATAAGACCAAAGAGAGTTAGCCTAAAATGGGTAGAAAAATGGCGGTCAAATTATTTAATCAAATGGATGGTTCAGATGAATTATTTAATCAAATAGATGGTTAAGATAATCAGATTAATATTATTAATAGAGATTACCTAATTTAACCTTACTTTTATGATTATCCGTTAAGTTTTCCGTTAAATATTCTCTTCTCCGTTAATATTCCGTTAACTTTTAACTTACCCATTAATTTCTATAAGAAAGGTCTTAGGTTCGAACCTCATCTCAATCAAATTTGACATAATTAAGTTTCTCACTCTATTTTACTCTTATTGAATTAAATAAATTAGTAGCTACAAAAAAATGATACATATGTATTCTTTAATTTAGAATTATGTGTCTACAATACCTTTATTTGAAAAAATTATTCATTATCAAAAAATTAAATTAAATAAGAGAAATAATTTCATTAGTTATATTGTCTTTATTTTTCTCATGCAAAGATTCTTTACATTCAAATTTATCAATTGATATTCATTACATTGTCCATTATCTTATTTTTACAATATCTTGTAATTAAATATCAAAGTTATAGTACAAATAATGTATATATTTATTTACCAAGTATTTTATTAATACTATGAAAAAAAATTAAATAATTTGAAGCTAATTATATTAACTACTTGGGGATTGGTTGACAAAGAGAGTACTCAAATAATAACCCAACAAATTGAAGCGGAATCACTCTATTTTACTCTTATTGAATTAAATAAATTAGTAGTTAACCAAAAAAAATGATACATATGTATTTCTTTAATATCATGAAAAAAAAAAATAAAAAAGAATAGTTTGAAACCAATCATATTAACTACTTGGGGGATTTGTTGACAATGAAAGTACTCAAATAACCCCTGACCCAGCAAATTGAAGCGAGAAACTACCTTTTAATATCTTTGGAATACATAATATTTTAAATTTTCAAATTTTTATTAATTAATTTAATTTTTTTCTTAAACTAGGGATTTCTTTATCCATAATAACTCATTCAACAATAATGGTTGAACCAAATGAACCCCAAGCAGAACACCTAAAGGAAAGTTCATAGCTCCTATATCATAATCTCATTTCATGACGTTGTCATCTATGCTACCAACAATAACCGAATTGCAAATAACAGACTACCAACAAAAAGGAAGAGAACAAATAGTAAAGATGAAGACAATGACAATGTTACTCAAAAGAGAATTAAGAACACTTAGAAAAATTCAAATTAAAAGTAGTATTTATTTAGACTATCATTTTTTACCAAATATTTAGACTATCGATTTTACAAGGTTGCAAATATTTATTTTAGTAATAATTATAATGAATTTTCTATATTATCTTGGACTCATATACTTTGGGTTAGATATTTAAATAAAAAAATTCGACATTTAATTACCCATGTATAAACTTCTCCTATATAATCTTGCATTGATATACTTTTAAATATTTATTTAAATATAAACATTGGGCATTAACCCATTCGCGCAATGCGCGTATAAAACTAGTATTACTAATATGTATGGAAGATTACGGTTCGATATGAACCTAATCGAACACCGTAGCAATTGAACTCAAATAGTATGGACAGTTACGGTTAGGATTCAGAACCGAAAAAATAAAATAAAATAATTGTTGAATTTAGACTATTTTTAAATAAGAAATAAAATTAAAAAAATAAATAAATAAGTTTTGATTGACGGTTCAAAATCGAAATTGTAATCGAACCACACCGATTTATCAAAATAAGTGTTTGATCATTTTCACTATATATGACTGTGGTTCAGTTCCGGTTCACGGTCCATACATATAAGTAATAATTGTTGGAGAAGAAAAATAAATGAATAATTATTTTTAAGGGTAAAAATGCCAATTTAACATTTCAGGGGGAAAAACAGCCACTTTAATAACACATGGGGAAAAAGTGCTATATGCACATAACATAGGGGGAAAAAGTACCATTTTCCCTTTTAGTTTTCAATTCCATTATGGATAGTTAAATCCTTTAGGGATTTAGATTGAATTGCTATGCATGAATGCTTACATGAATTAAATTGTTTAATCTAGGTTTTGCATTACTTTTAATATGAATGTGATTGTGATTTTAGGGGATTATTTGATTCTTGTTTGATTGTGGCCAAATTATGCAAAAAATGTATGGAATTGGTGTTTCACCTATGAGAATAGGGATCCACCATGGCCACCCTTTTCACAATTCTAACTTGCTCTTGAGAAAGGGAAGTTGGAAGGGATTATGCCCACAATGTGTTTGATTAAATGTCTCACTTAGTCTAATTGCTATGAGAATGGGATTAGAACTGTGGTGATAGCCAATGTCCACGAGAGTGGCATTGGCATTGACTTAATTCCCTCGCTTCGCTGTTTAGCATTGTTAAGCCTAGAATCTTAGAACATTATAGAAGCATTTCTGCATTGCTATTTGATTTAAATCCTCCTCTTTATCATTTTTTATTTCTCTATTTAATTACTTTTTTTTTATCATTATCTCATGCAATCAAATACATCATTTTGGTTAGCTTTCAAACACTCGATGAACTCGTGTTTAATCCCTTGCTACTCAAATCCCTCCTAGCCATTCCTAGAGGACGACAATCACTAAATTCAACCACTAAAATTACAACTTTCAAATGGCGCCGTTACCGGGGAATGACATCGGTTTTGAGTAGCATGTTCATTTGGGTTAACATGAGCCATCATCTAAGTTAGAGAGTCTAACCCCCATTATTTACATGTTTTTTTTTTTTTTTTTTTTNTAAATTTTCAAATTTTTATTAATTAATTTAATTTTTTTCTTAAACTAGGGATTTCTTTATCCATAATAACTCATTCAACAATAATGGTTGAACCAAATGAACCCCAAGCAGAACACCTAAAGGAAAGTTCATAGCTCCTATATCATAATCTCATTTCATGACGTTGTCATCTATGCTACCAACAATAACCGAATTGCAAATAACAGACTACCAACAAAAAGGAAGAGAACAAATAGTAAAGATGAAGACAATGACAATGTTACTCAAAAGAGAATTAAGAACACTTAGAAAAATTCAAATTAAAAGTAGTATTTATTTAGACTATCATTTTTTACCAAATATTTAGACTATCGATTTTACAAGGTTGCAAATATTTATTTTAGTAATAATTATAATGAATTTTCTATATTATCTTGGACTCATATACTTTGGGTTAGATATTTAAATAAAAAAATTCGACATTTAATTACCCATGTATAAACTTCTCCTATATAATCTTGCATTGATATACTTTTAAATATTTATTTAAATATAAACATTGGGCATTAACCCATTCGCGCAATGCGCGTATAAAACTAGTATTACTAATATGTATGGAAGATTACGGTTCGATATGAACCTAATCGAACACCGTAGCAATTGAACTCAAATAGTATGGACAGTTACGGTTAGGATTCAGAACCGAAAAAATAAAATAAAATAATTGTTGAATTTAGACTATTTTTAAATAAGAAATAAAATTAAAAAAATAAATAAATAAGTTTTGATTGACGGTTCAAAATCGAAATTGTAATCGAACCACACCGATTTATCAAAATAAGTGTTTGATCATTTTCACTATATATGACTGTGGTTCAGTTCCGGTTCACGGTCCATACATATAAGTAATAATTGTTGGAGAAGAAAAATAAATGAATAATTATTTTTAAGGGTAAAAATGCCAATTTAACATTTCAGGGGGAAAAACAGCCACTTTAATAACACATGGGGAAAAAGTGCTATATGCACATAACATAGGGGGAAAAAGTACCATTTTCCCTTTTAGTTTTCAATTCCATTATGGATAGTTAAATCCTTTAGGGATTTAGATTGAATTGCTATGCATGAATGCTTACATGAATTAAATTGTTTAATCTAGGTTTTGCATTACTTTTAATATGAATGTGATTGTGATTTTAGGGGATTATTTGATTCTTGTTTGATTGTGGCCAAATTATGCAAAAAATGTATGGAATTGGTGTTTCACCTATGAGAATAGGGATCCACCATGGCCACCCTTTTCACAATTCTAACTTGCTCTTGAGAAAGGGAAGTTGGAAGGGATTATGCCCACAATGTGTTTGATTAAATGTCTCACTTAGTCTAATTGCTATGAGAATGGGATTAGAACTGTGGTGATAGCCAATGTCCACGAGAGTGGCATTGGCATTGACTTAATTCCCTCGCTTCGCTGTTTAGCATTGTTAAGCCTAGAATCTTAGAACATTATAGAAGCATTTCTGCATTGCTATTTGATTTAAATCCTCCTCTTTATCATTTTTTATTTCTCTATTTAATTACTTTTTTTTTATCATTATCTCATGCAATCAAATACATCATTTTGGTTAGCTTTCAAACACTCGATGAACTCGTGTTTAATCCCTTGCTACTCAAATCCCTCCTAGCCATTCCTAGAGGACGACAATCACTAAATTCAACCACTAAAATTACAACTTTCAAATGGCGCCGTTACCGGGGAATGACATCGGTTTTGAGTAGCATGTTCATTTGGGTTAACATGAGCCATCATCTAAGTTAGAGAGTCTAACCCCCATTATTTACATGTTTTTTTTTTTTTTTTTTTGCAATTTACTTTGTTTGTTTTTGAACTTTTTGGATACTTGAATTTTTTCTACTCTCACAAGCAACTACTTCTAGTTGCAAAACACTATCTTGTCTTTGTGATTGTAGGTTGATCCTTTATTATGTATTCTCAAACAAGATATCAACCAGAAAATTACTACGAGGACCAAGAAGGATATATGCAACCAAGGAGATGCTACAATGCTCAACTTTCTAACCCCTATGGTTATGAAGATGATGAGGACTATAGAGCACAATATCAACTAAGAAAGCCACCACTAAGGACACATGATGATGAGGCATATGATGAGTATGATGATCCACCCCAAAGGAAATCATCAAGAGCTCAATGTGATGATAGGGAATATGGTGATTACCACTACTCAAGGAGAGTTCCACTACCACCCCAAAGAAGATCATTCTATGATGATCCACCGGAAAGCTGCCAAGGATCTTATTATGGTCATGATTATGATCATTCAAGGGAGTACCAAACACCTAGGTATTATTGGGATGATTATGAAAAGGGATATCATGATCAAGAGGACTACTACTATGAGCACCGTGGGGATAGAAGGAGTACATCTCACCAGAGCTACGGTTTTCAATCTTACCCCTATAGCCACTATGATAAGGATGAGAACTACTTTCCACAAAGAAGAGCCATTAATTCTCAATCATATGACTACTACCCACCCCAAGCCTATTCTCCACAACCTTACACTCAAAACACACCTCTCCCCAAAAAGAAATCCATTGCCGAGCACATGTATGAACATTGGTCGGAACCCAAACCACGAGATCCAAATGATCCCTACAAAACTATTGAGGAACATATGTTTGAGGATATGAACTTACAAGTGATTTGTCACGCCTGTAAAGGCTCTCACTATAGGTATCAATGTCATAAGTACCTTTATTGCAATAGATGTAAGTCAAAATTCTCATGTGAATGTAGGGACAAACACCATAGGGATGGAGTTGATCAATGGTGCAATGCCAAGCCAGAAGGAAAGTATGGATTGAGTGAGGAAACGTGGGCATTGGCGAGGCGTTTGGGAATCAACATTGTGCCGGATGATAGCATGGAGGAAAATATTAGAGTGACTCCAAGGGTTGATCTAGGTGGGCATAACCGTAGGAAACAAGTGAGCTTCAAAGTGCCCTTAGAGGAGGTCATTGAAGATATAAGGGAGAGTGAGCTAGAGATCCCTGTTAGTGAAGTGTTGCAAGGCTGAGAGAAGGAAAATCAATACAAGGGATATAGAAATGAATTTGAAGTAAAGAAGGATGAGGAGGTGGAATTAGGGTTGGATAATGAAAATCCTCATGGTGATACCTTTGAAATATCACATGGTAAAACTCTTGATTCTAGTTGTGGTGTTACTACTCTTGATAATAATGGTGCTAAATCATGTGGTTATATGCATGATGAGGAAATTACTTGTGATGATATTGGTGTGCCTATTTGTTTTGATAATTCTAATATTGATTGTGTGGGTGCTTGCATTGAAAATATTGTTGTTGATGAGAGTTGTGAAATTGTGAATGATGATAAGGATTCAGAATTGGATATCTTTGATGAAAGGGAGTGTGAAAAAGGTGTTGATGTGAATATTGATAATGTTGACGAGATTGAAGAAGTTATGGAGGAACATATGTCATTTGAGGAGAATAATTGAAAAATCAATGATGAGAAAGAAGAAGAGAAGATGAAGGAAAAAGAAAAGAAGGAGGAATGTAAGAAGTCTGAAGAATATGGCATAGTCTTGGACGTAGTTCATTACACACATTGTGAGGAGAATGTGCCTATTATGTGCTTTAAGGAGTTTTTGAACGCCCACCACTTGAGGACATATATTGAAGAGCGAGTGGATGGGGAGAAAGCACGAATTTCCATCAAAGTGTTCAAGGATGGCTGGTTGTAAGTTGCGTCGGGCTAAAGACGTTAAACACGGCGCTCTTGGGAGGCACCCCAAGCCCATTTAATTTCTTATTCTTGTTGTGGGTGATCTCTCTCTTTGAAAAGTGAAAGGTGATGAGAATCTCATTATAAAGGAAAGGTTTTCTACTAAGGTGATTACAAGCAAGATGTGTGATTTATGTTTTTACTACTTACTAGTATGCTTAATTGTTTAACAATATATTATTGGGTATGTAAATGGTTACCAAATGACCTTGTCAAGAGGGAAAATGATTCGAGATGATATTGAATTTTTGCTTAATATGTGTGCAAGTTGCTATTTATAACTGTTGCAGGTAGAATCTCTGCCGATGAGTAAGGTATAGGGTTTCCATGTAACAATTTTACAAAACCTTTATTTAGTTTTGAATAACCCATGGATATCCTTACTTAGCCGTCGCGCTAACTACACTTCACTGTGTTCCTAACAGATGCAATCTAGTGTCAGTTCCTGTAGCCCGGTGAATTCCGAAAGTTCACTGGAGTATGTTTGTGAAGGCATGGATTATGACGTGTACATACAGATGATGGAGGGTGATGACCCATACGCACCTGGTTATGCTCCTGTAGCTCCCGTCAGCCCAGATACTCCTGTGGCTCCGTCGGCCCCTTTTGTTTCTTGCCCTGTTATGGATGAGGTCCAGGCTACTTATGGCTTTTACCCCATTGAGCCTTTAAAGGGTAGCGATCCCCTTGAGTTCATAGTGCACTACCCCTATCCTTGGGACCCTAGCCTCGGGACGTTTTGGAGTTTTTGCGTACATACTTTTTGTAGCCTTAGTGTTGGCTAAGTATGACTAGTCGAGTCATAGTTGAACCTTGATCTGTATTTTGACCCGAGGGGGTAAACTCATGAATATATATATATAAGTGCAAGAATGTATATTTTTCTTAATTAAGTTTTTCTGCTAATATGTATAAAAATGCCTAAGTATCTGTTGGGTGGCTGTTGTGGTTAGAAGAGTTTCCTTTAGCCTGTGCACCTAGAGTGAGGTTTATCGCGGAATGATAGAACTCTCTCTCTAGGTGTGGCGGTAATGCCTCGGATGTACGGGAAGGTAGGTCCGGGGTGTTACAAAGTGGTATCAGAGCCTAGGTTGAACCTTCGGGAATTAGGTTGAAGCCTAGGTTGTGTGGTCTCGTTGTAGGTCTAGGATTGAAATTCGGAGAATTCGATTTTCAAAGTCCAAGTTTGAGTCAGCCTAAATTTGCTAAGACTGAGCC
This sequence comes from Ipomoea triloba, assembly GCF_003576645.1. Taxonomy (NCBI): domain Eukaryota; kingdom Viridiplantae; phylum Streptophyta; class Magnoliopsida; order Solanales; family Convolvulaceae; genus Ipomoea; species Ipomoea triloba. The sequence goes on along the minus strand of NC_044920.1, from coordinate 13,298,811 downwards.
TAAGTGTGAGTTCTGGAGCGGAGCTGGAGACTAGGCAGCGTCAAAAAGGGGTACCTCATCATCTGTATTTCGCGAAATCTCCCGATTCTGGAATGCTTTGATTAGTATTTGTGCATCTTTATGTGCGTTAATCATTGCTTATAATTGTTGTGAGTAAGCATGATAGTATAGTGCGTTCCTAACTATTATGCCATAGTTGAGATACTTGGTTGATGAGCCTGGCGAAGTGAATGTTGGGAATTGCTGGATAGTACATGGGTAGCTGCTATACTAACTGCGTAGCTAGCTAACTCCTTAAGAGCTTTTATGCTTCAAGAACTAACTTGAAACTGTCGTTTGGTAAAGATGTCGCCTAGACGAAATGTACCTGTCGGTCAAGGCGACGAGATATCGGCAATGGACCGTATGGCTCTCGCAATGGAACAAATGGCTGGATTTATGATGGCTCAGCAAGTCCATAATCAAAATAATAGACAGCCGCGAGTTGATTTTGCAAAAGCCATAGCAAGTAGGCAGCCACCATACTATGCGGGTGAAGAAGACCCAGTAATCTTGGAAGAATGGATTAGGACGTTTGACAAGCTGCTCAATGCAGTCAACTGTCCTGCAGATCAGCGAGTATCTTCAGCCGTGTATTACCTGACAAAAGCAGCAGACAACTGGTGGTCAACAGCTGGGCCCGACTTCCTGCAAAACCCAGACTTTGGCTGGGAGGAATTCAAGGAGGAATTGAGGGGACAATTCTACACAGAAAGGATCAAGGGAATCAAGTGCGAAGAATTCTTACGACTGAAGCAGAAGGGAGAAACTGTTCAGGTCTACTATGACCAATACGTGGAGCTGATGCGTTTCGCTCAAGAAATCGTGCTTAACGAAGCGAGTAAGGCCAGAAGAATCGTACGTGGACTGGATTGGGCTGTGAGAGGGGCGATTGCACCGTTTATGTGCACTACTCTCAAGGAGGCATATGACAGAGCATCCGACCACTACCAAGTGTTCCTGGATCAACAGGAGGTCTACAACAAGAATAAAAGGAAGGTTGATGATGGACAGGGGAAGTTCAGGCCGGACAACAAGAAACCTGACCAGGGGAGATTTAATCCAATGCAAGGAGAAAGGAAGGGAGGAATGAATCACAGGAGAAGTTCGACTTGCCGGAGATGTGGACGGGATCACCTCGGAGAGAATTGCCAAGGGGAGAAGATTAGGTGCTTCAAGTGCGGTTTCTTGGGGCACAAGTACTACGAGTGCCGAACCCAAGTAGACAATCTCCAGAAACCCCTACAAATTGCAAGCCATGGAAGGAGACCTAATGGGAACCCTGACAGGATGCCCGCAGTGACTGAAAATAAAATGGTCAACTTCCAGTCAGTAAATCAAGGGAGACTAACAAACGCCACATCCGGTCCCAACCACAAAGGAAAGCAAGCGATGGGAGAAAGTAGCACCGGGAACCAAGGGCGAATCTACGTCGTCAACAGCGCTCAAGCTCAGGCTTGCGACGTCGTAACCGGTACCTTTCTCATAAACTCAGTGCTTAGCTCAGTATTATTTGATACGGGAGCTACCAATTCCTTTATATCATCTACATTTGCGGATAGATTGAAGTTATGATCTACCATTAGGTTAGATCTAAATGTCAAAACTGCTATAGGAATAGTAGTGGCCCGTAGATAGAGTTGTGACAACGTTGCAATAGAAATAGCGGGATCTGATTGTCCCGAAAACCTCGTTCATTTTGAACTTGAGGGCATCCATGTAGTGCACGGGATGGACTGGTTAGATAAGTATAAAGCCCGGATAGCGTGTAATGAGCGAAAGGTTGTCCTACGAGGACCAAAGGGAAGGAGAATGTCCTACCGAGGAATTGGCAGGCAACCCGAGTCAAGGTTGTTGACAACACAGAAATTGAAAAAGTACGCTCACCAGGGATGCGTGGTGTATCTCTATTTGGTGCAAGATGCCGAAGTAGAAGAACTTGAGATTAATCGAATCCCAGTTGTACGTGAATTCCTGACGTATTTCCCCGATGACCTCACGGAAATGCCGCCGGAAAGAGAAGTAGAGTTCACCATCGATCTCGTACCAAGAACCTCACCCATCTCGAAAGCACCTTATCGAATGACACCTAAGGAGATGGAGGAACTGAAGGCGCAATTGGCAGAACTGTTGGAGAAAGAATTCATCAGACCAAGTGTATCACCTTGGGGCGCGCCAGTACTCTTCGTTAAGAAGAAAAATGGGAGCCTTAGACCATGCGTCGATTATAGAGAACTCGATCGAGTCACAAGTAAAGAACAAATACCCGTTGCCGAGGATCGACGATCTATCCGATCGGTTGAAAAGAGTAGGCGTATTCTCAAAGATTGACTTACGATCAGGGCATCACCAAGTGTGAATCGCGAAGAAAGATATTTCTAAAACAGCATTAAAAAAAGGAAGTTTCGGGGACGAAACTATTTTAAGGGGGGAAGACTGTAACCCCTCGTCTATTCCGATAAAGTTTAGGGTTCAGAAAATATTTTTTTTTAGGCTATGACATTTATGAGACGATCTCTCGGTACTTCAAAAGAATTATTATAAGTAAGGACAGTTAGTAATAAGCTGCGATCGTACGTCCCGGTCACGAACCGTAAAAATTTTAAGAGATAGTATTCAGACCCGTTTGTCCTAGGAAATGGATTTTTAGACACCATACTATTATTCTGGAATTTCCTATTTAATTAGATTAGTCCATAGCAGCAAAAATTTATTTGTGATCGTACATCGCGAAATTTCGCGGTGTACCGAACCTAGCCCAATTTTGAGTTTTAGACTGAAATAAATTTTTGGGTTCGAAAATTATTTGAATTAAATTAGTTTCTACCGAGAATTCATCTGATTTAATCCCGATCAATCTAAGCTAAGATATTTTCCATGACCAAACCATAGGGAGGTGACACTTGTAACAATTTTGTACCACATATTAGGGTGGACTAGTCAACCAAGTGGACCAAGATCATAAAACCAATTTTTTTCCCCATTTTCTTCATGTTGGCCGAAATCTTCAAGGAAAGGAGAGAGAGTGAGATTTTCATCTTCTTCTTCAAGCTCCAACACTCCATAGCCAAGATCTCTACACATGTCTCCAAAATATTCGGTAAAACTCCAATTTTATTCGGTAGATAGCTTTATTTTTCATCCTAGAACATGAATCTAAGTTAAGATTTCTTAAAATCATGTGTTATGTTGTTGATGGAATTCTAGGGTTTTAAGGTGAATTGGGGAAAATCATCTACAAGGATCTTGTACAAAATTAGTGTGACACCCCGAAATTTATTCACCATTTTTGTTACAAAATGATTTTTAGCCAAAAATGTTTCCAGCTATTCTTTTTCAGAAAATTTCAACTCGGCGCAGTCCGAAAGATTTATTCGGTAAACATACTTCCCGAACTCCTTTTTACCTGAAATTTTTATTTTAGAACCCCAACCTATAGTACTTGATATCCTTAAAAAGTTTTGGTCATTTGGATATTTGAGTAAACACAGAAAATTACGTTTTTGCCCTTGGCAGTGTGCTGTCCAGAATTTTTCTCTCTGAACTAGTTTTGGAAACAAAATTCGAAAACCATACTTATACTACTCCGATCATTATGAAATTTTATATGTAGGTTCTAGACTTGCTTAACTACATATTTGAAGAAAATGGTATCAAAATACCTTACCAAATACTCCCAATAATATTTTTAATCCGGATCCAGTGTTCTGCCAATTTCTTTCTGCCAGCACATGTATTCTTCAATTTGATACCAATTATTTGACTGATATCATCTATGTTTTAATTTTATTTTTTCATTTCTAGAACCTAGGCAGCCATCCTATTGTCCCTAAATTATTTTCTACCGTAACTTTATCTGATTTATCCCCTAACTGGCAAGGGAAGTCTTATTCTTCAAGATTTACCATAGCATTGTGACAAGTGTCATTCCTTCTAGCCACATGCTAATATTAAAATAATTCTCCAAGTTTCTTCTTTCTTCCCTTATAAGAAACAATGTAACTTTTTCTCCAAGCTGCCTCATCCTAATCTTATAAGGGAAAATATATAAGCTTGATCATTTTATTTTTCCCCATTGTGACCGAAATATTGGAGAGGAAAGAGAGAGAGAAAACTTCATCTTCTTCCTTGAATTCAAGAGCATCCATAGCCAATTTCTTCATCAAGATCATCATCTATTCGGTAAAATTCCATTTTTATTCGGTTAAAAGCCTTGTTTTCTTCCCTAGAACCTAACTATAGGTTAAGATTTCCTAAAATTATTATTATGATGATATGTTTTGCCTAGGAATTTTTGGTGAAAGATTTGAGTAGAGGATCAAAATCCTTCTTGCAAAAAGTACTACAACCAAGAGGTAAGAAATCCCTTAAGTTGGTTTTGTCACTTAAGATTTAATAAGTGATAGTTGAAATAGGGATTTTTGAGCTTTGTGTTGTGTTAGTAGAATATATAAGGGTATAACTAGGTGGATGGATTTCAAGTATGAGACTTGAATATGAAGTATATCCAAAAATGTTTATAAAAACTTACGTTGAAGAACGTATGCTATTTTGGTACACAGGTTGTCAAAACCTTATTTTTGAAGGAAAATACCACTTTTAGTGAGTGTGTACTTTACGTGAGAAAGACGAGAAATATGTCCAAAAAGAAATGATTTATGAAAGAAAACTGAAGGAAGGAAAATGTTTTCAAAACTTTAGTTTCTAAAGTAAAGTTGAGGAGGACCTTGATTGACCCACGGGTGGCTTTAAGTGCCCTTGCCCAGTGGTCGTTATGATATATTGTATGATCATTCATACTGCAGGGCGAAGTCTATTCGTCGTTATGATATATTGTATGATTAGTTCATACTACAGGGCGAAGTCTATTCGCCGAGTACTGTATAACTCATAGGATGAGGTATTCTTATGGGGGTGTGCACACTTAAAGTATAGTTACTCTAGAAGTCCGGGGAGGTGTCGTTTTAACGGACATGGCTAGGCTAGCTAGGAATCATTTTAACGAACCTTACGTCCAGGGGATCAGCGTTAGACCGAGTGATGACCACTGACCCCGAGTTCGATGATCCAAGTGGTCAGAGAGGGAGTTATGAGAATACTCCAAAGGCCTCACGCTTGCTAATATGAAACTAAGGAAGTTTTAAAGATGAAAAAAGGGTTACTCTGTAATGACCTTGAGAAAGAAATGATTTTGTCTTAAGAGACATGTTGATTTTGGTTCACTAATCACTTTTTGTGCAAGTCCTCGTGGTTAATTTATTTACAGGAGAAATCTCATCAAATGAGTAAAAGTTACAAAACTCTCTTATACATGTTTTGAAAACCTTTGTTGAATTTTGGGTGACCATGGATTCTCTTACTTAGCCGTCGTGCTAACTACACTTCAATGTGTTTTTCTTTTAACAGACGTTGTCTAGTGTGGGCTCTTGTAGCCCGATGAGCGCTGAGAGCTCATCTGAGTTGTGTTTCCAGTGTTGGACTATGATGACTATGTGCAGTTCCTGCTTGATGATGACCCCTACGCTCCCGGTTACGCTCCTGCTCCTCCTGCTCCGCTTGCTCCTCCTGCTCCTCCTACTCCGCCCTCTCCGAAGTATACTGTCTAGAACAACTCCTTTTTTTTTTTGTCAAAATATCTTTTGTAGCCTTAGTATGGCTAACAAGTTGTGAACAACTTAAACTTTCATGTTTTTGGACCCAATGGGTCGATCCTTGTATATATAGTAGTAGCTAACCTAGCTACCTTCCTTTCTTCCCGCTGCAATATATACGTAAAGCTTTTGTCAAGAAGAAAGTGTGTGAAACAGTTTTCCTTCTTTAGCCTGTGCATCTAGAGTGGACTCTTTCTGGATTTGATTGGGTTCAGTCTAGGTGTGGCGGTAACCACTCCGGATGTACGGTATAGCCGAGCCAGGGTGTTACAATTAGAAACCCGGTTGAGGTAAGGAATCCCTTTAATTGGTTGAGGTTGTTTGAAACTAGATAATTGATAGCTTGGTTGAATTATGATGGGTTCTAGGTGGAATTTTTGTGTACATAATGAATGTATATATATGTAATTGTATTTTTCATAAAGCATATGTACAAAATGTTGTGTTGGTATGAGGTGGTTGTTAATGTGCCTAAACAATGAAGTTAAGCATACTATGTATATTATAATATGTATAGTATGTATGTACGTGTAGTGTAATATATATATTTATAAGTATTATGTACATATATATAGTATGTATGTACGTCTAGTGTAAAGTATATATATATTAATATGTATTATGTACATATTTATGGGTACGTGTAGTATAGTATATATATATATATATATATATATATATATATATATATATATTTATATATGTGATTTATATATATATATGTAGTGTAGGTACGTGTAGTGTAGTATATATATATAATTATAAAGTACTGTGTGTATATTAGTGTGTTGTACGTGAATTATAGTATATATATATATATATATATATATATATATTTGTTGGTCCCAAGGGGATGGGGTACAAGTCTAGAGGGGGGGGGGTGAATAGACTTGTATAAGATTTTGCAAATCTTTTCAACCTCTCGTGTGTATTGAACTTAGGATGTTTAGGTTCGATACCTCACGAGGTGAAGACAAAGTTTTATGCGCAGCGGAAATGTTATCCCCTTTTAGTTAGCACGAGTTTGAGTTAGTTCGAGAAGTGCGTTTATATGCAGTGCAATCGAGAGGTTAGCGAGAGATAAAAACAGTAAGTAAATGCAAGAGAGATTTTTAAGTGGTTCGGCCAACCCGCCTACGTCCACTCTTCTTCCAGAAACTCCCTGGAAGGATTGCACTAAAAACTTCCCTTTTTAGTACAATATCGAGCGCTTGAGCTTTGATCACGAAGCCCGCCTCAAGCCTCAGGTTTTTCGCCCCGCTTCTTGTTCCTCCCCCTCTCGAGCACTTGACCTTTGAGCACCAAGCCCGCGTCAAGCCTCAGGTTTCTTTCACTCGGACAGCTGCCAGGTTACTCCACCTCTCTTGCTTAATCCAAAGCAAGGTGTTTTTGGTTGTCACAGTTGAATGTAACAGACTCCAATCTGACCACAAGCTATCGTTGAATCAACTTCGATGTAGAGCAGCTTCGGTCACCTTCTGGATGTATAACAGTTTAAGCTCTGTAACTCTCTTGAAACACTAAGATGTGTTTTCTCGCTGTTTTGAATATCAGGATGATATTCCAAGTTAAGCACTTGCACTTGAACGTTTTAGACAGACACTTCTTAAGAATTTCGAACTTGTTTTCCCCGAACTTTTTAACTCCTTTTCTATCCCTATTTCTTCTGTGTCTTTACGTCCTTATATATGAGAGTAGAGGAATAATTCCGTTGGAGGGAAAATTATTCCGTTTGAAATTTGTCTCCCATGCTGATCATGGGTCTTGCGTATTTTCAGCATATTTCATGGAGTGGGGTGATCTTGTAACTTGAACCTCTTTGTCTTGTAGTGAATATTCCATAGTTCACTTTCTTGAGTCCATGCTCCACTTTCGTCTTTTGGTAAAAGTTACTCTTTTTATATTCCCATTATTCCTTGTTTGTAGGGAATCAGACCACTTCAGCATTGGTGCACCTTTTGACCGTTTGTGGTGGAAATTTGACGTGTCATCCATTTCCGCCCATTTTGAAATCTTCACGTTCGGCACCTCTTCATTATTCCATCTCCATGATATTCTTCTTCTCCAAACTTTAAGTATGACCGTCATTCAGCTTTGTTGGAGAATTGTTAGTGTATCGAGACCAAGGTTGATATCTTGATTGCTTGATGTCTCGAACTCAAATATCGAGAGGTCTATCTCTCGAACTCTGTCTATGTCTCGAACTGGATAACTGTATCGAGAGGTCCTACCTCTCGAACTCTGCTTATGTCTCGAGACTTAGTTGATGTCTCGCAGACCCTTATTCCTCCAGTGTTGTCCCATGCCTTCTTCTGATCTGTCTATATGATTACAACACACGAGACTTCTAAGATGTTCAAACAAATTTACCTCAAGCTTAAATATTTTCCGAGTTGAGCTCAAAGTTACTCGGTTGTATTTTCGCTCTTGGTTTACTTGTCGAACTTACAGCGTTTTGCCTATGCGTCGAGACTCGGGGATTTCTACTTAACAGTTGGTATCATCAAAACCTATTACATGATGTTCCTAACAATTTCCCCCTTTTTGATGATGCCAACACTTATACTTACTCTATATGGCTGATTTGATAGAAAGAATTAACAAGGATTTTATTTTTCAGCGCATATGGTAAGTTTGACAAAATACTCTACTAAACCATGAATAATATAACTCACGCAACACCCCCAGCAAAAGATATATATGATTATAAAAAGGGAATGTTTACAAAGTAGAGTTTAGTAGACAAGATTGAAAGAAATAAGACCAAGAACAACATAGATATCAATACATTGAAATGAGATGGAGTTTGGACCACGAGAGCTTACTTCTTGTTGGCTTTCCTTTTCTTGTTAATGGCTTCTCGTGTCTTGATGGGGTCTTTCGGATTTACCAGGCTTAAGTATTCATCTGTGACATCTAGATGCCTGTAGTTCCTGTAGGCTTCCCCCACGAACTCACCATCAATTACTCCATCTTTCCACCAGGCAATGCATTCTTCTGGAGACATATTGCTGTGTGTAGATATCCCAGTGATTTTCAGAAGCTTGAATATCTCCAGAGTCAGAATTTGTTCAGTGTCTTCTCTGTTCCCAAACTTAAAGTTTGTCATGAGAAGATCTATCTTCCTTTCTTCTTCTGACTGTCGTTCTTGTCTTTTTCTTCTTCTTTCTCTGTCCTCTTCTCTCCTTCTCTCCATTTCCAGTGTACGCTGGACCCTTAGGTTTTCTGCCTGTTTAGCATCCTCCACTGCTTTGTTCATGATTCTTGGTATTTTTGGAGGTGGTCCAGCTGGTTCACTTGCTGCCCTTTTCTTGCCCGTTGTATCCCCCTTCTTTTTCCCTTTATTTTCCCCCTTGTTGGCATCATCAGCACGGGAGAGGAGGATGGACATACCTTCGAAGATTGCTTGAAGTTGGGCAGGTACTTGGTTCGACAGGTCATCGAGTATGGCCTTCATCACATCCTGTCGAAGTTCACTGGAATATTGGAAGGCTCGAAGCTCTGCTCGCATCTCGGCTAATTCAGCCCTCGCACTTGCAGCCTCTGCTCGAGCTACAGCGGCTTCATCAGTGGCTTTCCGTGCTGCATCCTCAGCCCATATCGCCTGTTCGAGAAGTTCGGCATGACGGCCTTGGGATTCACTTGTGCCAGCAGCAGGCATTGCAGCATTGCGGACCACAGCGAGTATTCTTTCGAGCTGAGCCATCTTCTGAGATTGATCAGCCATGAATTGACGCACTTCACCAATGAAGACTTCTTCGGCCTGTTGATCATAGTCAGAAGTAGGAGATGAGGATCGAGATGTACCTTTTGTCGGAGGAGACTTGGGTGCTTCCAGATTTCCACCCATGACTTGCAGTTGCGAGTCCACCTCTCGATTTATTGTCTGAGGATCCACAGGGACACAGGGTTCAGAGCTCGAAGGTAGCTCCATGTCAGGTGCTTCCCGGTTTCCACCTGAGGGATGGATCACTTCTTGCTCCTCACCTCTCGAACCTGGAGCCTCAGCTTCAGCAACTGTGGAGATAGGGTCAGCCAGAGAGGGTTCTTCGGTATTGGACGCTTCCCTGTTTTCATCCAATAGAGGTTCCCCCTCAGCATCACTTCTCGAACCAGTGCTGGGAACTGTGTCATCTGCTGGTGAGGTTGGAGACGTAGTGTCGACAGGTGCTTCCTGGTTTCCACCTTCGATGTTATCATCAGTACTCCTCGAACCAGCAGGACTTGGGGCATTCTGCTCATGTTGCTCATTGGACTGCATTTCAGTCTGCTCCGATGAGTCTGGAATGATAATTATTTCAGGAGCAGTGGGAAAACCTGGCAGTGTGAGCAACGGAACTTCACCCTCTCAAATTGTCTGTGCTTCATCAGTAGTGGTCGAGGGTGTGGACGCAGGTGGTGGCAAAAGTAGAACGGTGTTAGGTGCCACTTGAAGTGCTTAAGAGGTCTCGGATTCACCTCTCGAAGCTTCTACCTGTTCGTCCAGAGCAGAGTTGCTGACTCGGGACAGTGGGATTGCGGCTGTTGCGATATCATCGTGAGCAACCCCAGAGGTCTCTCCTGGACCTCTCGTGAACTCAACGTTCTGTCCCAAGGAGATGGCAGTGGCGAGCCTGATATCTTCTCGAAATTGGGCATCAAGTTCTGGATCCTCCTCAGGCTCAACCTCGGTTTCTTCAGCTATTCCTTTGCCCTTATCAATTCTTCCACTGTTCAGTTTAGCCACTCTTGTTTCGTGGGCAAGGTCTAGGAGATGATGAGCTGGGATCTCTGAGATACCCAACCACTGGAGTGCAAACTGCTCTTCTGCCTCCATTTCGGCTGCTTGACTCATCAATTGAGTGAAAGAACTGGTTCTCCAGTTGATCCACCTGATCACCCTGGAGAAGTCATCAAGAGTGGGTGCTTCCACTGCCAACTGAGTGGAAACTTCTTCATATAAGTCATCCCGCCCATCAGAGATGATTTCAGTGGCAGAAATTGCTTCGTCTATCTGAGCTGTGATCTCTCGACTATGCTCCAAGAGATCATCTCCCACCCTGACTGTGTAGTCTGTCTCTCGAACCATCTCTCGTGGTTCTTCTGCACCCCCTTGTACTGGATCACTGATCCCAGTACCTTCAACCTCTCGAGCCATCTCTCGAGATAAACCAACAGAGTCAACATCTCCCTCAGCATCATCACCAGCGTGCAGACCGACAGAGAAAGCTGCTGACAGGGACCTGGTAGGGGGTACTCTCTCAACCTCAGTGGCCAGTGTAGCCTGAGGTTCCCCCTGGGCTTGTGCCCTGTCCTCAAACGGTACTTGAACAACAGAGGGTGTTACCTCTCGGATCTGGGTGACAACAGCCGTTTTGGCTTTCTTAGCCCTCTTTGGCAGATGAACCCTTTGTATCAGTACATCGAGAGGTTCATCATCAGAATTCTTTTCCTCGGTTTGGGCTTTCCTTTTGCCCCTTCCTTTTGGCTGTGAGGGAGAAGGTGCAGCTTTAACACCTTTAGTTTTGGGGACTAGAGATTTCGTCCTACCCATATAGGTATTTCGATGAATCTCTTTTCCCTCCCTCAGTTCGAAGCCCTTCAGGCTTAGGAGAAATTGCACAACAAAGCCGAAACCAACCTTTTTACTGATCGACAGGTTGGCGTTTGAGACTGAGCGCATCACTTGCTGTTGGAGGAAGTTGAAGATAATATGTGCCTAGTCCAGCTTGTTGTTGTTCCAAATGGCATGGAGGATTTTGAGGAGGTCTAGACTAACCTCGTCAGTTCCGGACACTTTGCCGAGCACAAACTTCATGATTAGGTCGGCAGCGAGAGCAAACCTCTCCTTTAGGTGGTACTTGCGGAGGGCAGAGGATGCTCTGGGTGGTGCAGTCGCTAGTCGGATTTTCTCCCAGAAGGCTTGCTTGTCCAAGTCGTAATCCGATAGATGCTTGACTGCTTCCTCCGATGACGCGAAATCAAATGCCGCTCTGAGGTCACCTACAGATGTTGTGATGGGAAAATCATTAAAGCGGCTTTCGATTTTACCCTTCGTGACCTTGGCATTTGCGAACCATTCTGTGAAGTCGAGGGGGTGAACGGTCCCGTAGTCGTGCGTCATGTATTTCATCAGTCCTGCTTTCTCAAACTTCTTCAGGACTTTTTCCGCCATTTTTGGATTAGGGGAGTTGGTGATGAAGCCATTTCTGTCAAGGATACTCCCCGCCTTGACTTGTTTGATCTGAGAGCGAATGTGTAGCAACTCCCTCTGATATGCGTCGGAAGATGAGGTTGATGTAGAGGATTCGGACGCCATTGATGAAGGTTAGATGTTTTGGAGGGAATGTGTACTGCGTTTAGTATTTGGGGATTTTTTGGGTAAACGGTTTTAGCTTGAATCCGGGTAAGGAAGAAGGATTTGGCTTTTATATCGTGTGGATTCGGGTTGGATATATGGGTAGGGTTGAGAGCTTGACCCAAGGAAGGATACCGGTTTTCTTTTAAAGAAGGAAAAGGGCAGAAATACCCCTAGTAACGGTCAGCGTATATGAAAAATAAGGGTATTTTTGGTAATTTAACAGAGCGGTTTTAGGTTCGGGATAGTGGGGTATTAAAGAATAGTAACTATATGAGCATGCTCCCACTTATCAAGATAATTCCCTTAAGTGCGGAAAACCGTCAGTAACCGATGACCACGTGGCTAGCATTAGTATCCAATGTTAGCCGTTTCCTTCATATATTTGTTGAACTTATCGGATTCACCTCTCGAAGGTGAATTGTCTTCCACATGAGTTTAAGGATCTTCCCCCTGAGTGATTGATCCCTAAACCTCCTTATTCCTCCGTCTTGATCTGGTTAAGGATCTTCCCCCTGAGTGATTGATCCCTAACCCTCCTTATTCCTCCGTTCAGAGATATCAGTTTGTTATCTTTCGAAGTGACCTCTCGAACTACCCTTCTTCGAGACATAACGTATATAGACAAACTGACCGGGTGACCTCTCGAACTACCTTTCGAACACAGATTGCGAGAGAAACAAGTTTGATTCATCTAAAAGATATCACTTGGAACATATCCTTAAGTTCATTTAGTGATTTCCAGATACATTACATATGAATCAATATCCTATTAGATTCCTTAGAAACTTTTGTTTGGCCTTGGTCAGCCTAATAGGAATCTATCGTTAAAGCAGGAACTAGCCATCTAAAGTCCTATTTGTCTAATAACAGAACTAGGGGTGGCTATTCCCTTTTCTTGTTCTTCTCTCCGGAGCTGCTTATTGTAGTTGGGAGTGACCATCTTCATCGCTAATCCTCTTAAGGTCCTTGGATTAGGTATGATCACCCCTTTGACTGCTGCTGATCTCAGAAAGTCCCATCTGGTCTTCTTCTCCATTTCCCTTGGTTCTCCATTTGGTTGAGGAAGGCCCTTTTCCAGAATGTGCAGCAGTAGGAGTCCCTCTTGTGCAGGACTCTCCTCCCGATTCCAGTATCCCATCGTTGTGGATCTCCTCGTATTTGGGGATCCATTCACATTGGATGGGAATAGAATTCTTGCTTGGATTATCAGGAAGCTCCGCAATCTGTTCACCCTTCGTAGATTCTGGATAGTTTTCTCCTTGAAAATCTTTGGACTTGACTGCCGGTTTCTTTCCTCTATAAAAGAATGGAACATCATCTTTTCCTTTCTTTTTCTCAATGGGAAGTTGATGATATGAACTTCTGAAGGAAACCCTCTTATTTATAGTCCAATACGGTTATCACTTTTGAGTCACGGGATGTAATATGAATGACCATTCAATGCTTGTGTAACTCCAAAGCTGCCATAAAGTTGATGAAACCGCCCCTCACATGCGAAACAGTTCATGGCACTAAATACAAGAAGATAAGATTTGACCATTCATCCCAATTCTATCATTCCCAATTCTAACCTTAGTTGAGAGAATCTATTTTCACATAGCGCTTTTGTGAAAATATCTGCTAGTTGCTCCTCCGTTGCAACATATTCCAAAATGATGTCCTTCCTCTCAACATGGTCTCGGATGAAGTGATACTTAATATCAATATGCTTTGTTCTAGAATGTAACACTGGATTGTGGGTGATGGCAATAGCACTTCTATTGTCACACATGATCTTAACCTCCTTACACTCAACCCCATAATCCAGTAATTGTTGCTTCATTCATAAAACCTGAGCACAGCAACTTCCAACTGCTACATACTCTGCCTCAGCGGTGCTTGTAGCTATCGAATGCTGTTTCTTGCTGAACCATGAGACAAGTCTTCCACCTAGAAACTGACATGTCCCTGATGTGCTTTTTCGATCTATCTTACAGCCGGCAAAGTCCGCATCTGAATAACCCAAAAGTTCGAAAGATCCACCTCTCGAATACCAAAGTCCAACACTTTGCGTACCTTTGAGATATCTAAGAATCTTTTTAGATGCATTTAAGTGGCTTTCCTTAGGACTTGCCTGAAACCTAGCACATACACCTACTGCAAAGGATATATCTGGTCTACTAGCAGTTAAATAGAGAAGAGATCCGATGATACCTCGATAAGTAGTCTGATCGACCTCTCGACCTTCACTGTCGACATCGATACGTAGAGAGGTTCCCATGGGTACTTTGACTGAGGATTTCCCTTCTATATTGTATTTTCTGAGCAGATCCTTGGTGTATTTCTCCTGATTGATGAAGATGCCTTCCTTAAGCTGTCTCACTTGTAATCCAAGGAAGTAGTTTAGTTCTCCCATCATGCTCATCTCGAACTTCCCTTTCATCAATCTGGAGAACTTCTCGCACAAGTCTGGATTGGTGCTTCCAAAAATGATATCGTCCACATAGATTTGCACCAATAAGATGTGATCCCCGTCCTTAATTCTAAACAATGTTTTGTCCACTAGGCCTTTGGTGAACCCACACTGAAGTAGAAAAGAGGATAAGGTATCATACCAAGCTCTCGGAGCTTGTTTTAAGCCGTAAAGTGCCTTCTTTAATTTGTATACTTTGTCAGCTCCCACGTCCTTCAAGAAACCCGGAGGTTGTTCAACGTACACCTCTTCTTCGAGAAGTCCGTTCAGAAAAGCGCTCTTGACATCCATTTGATATACCTTAAAGTCTTTGAAGGCGGCATATGCGAGAAAGATGCGTATGGCTTCGAGACGTGCCACTGGAGCGAAGGTTTCATCAAAATCTATTCCTTCCTCCTGACAGTAGCCTTTGGCAACAAGTCTGGCCTTGTTCCTAACAATAACTCCATCCTCATTCATCTTGTTTCTGAAAACCCACTTTGTACCAATGACATTCTGATGATGAGGTCTCGGAACTAGTTCCTAAACATCGTTCTGCTCAAACTGATGAAGTTCCTCTTGCATGGCTTGCACCCAATCTGGATCACATAGAGCCTCATCGATCATCTTAGGCTCTATTTGAGATAGAAAACAAGCAAACATGCTTTCTCTGTATGCTGATCTGGTTCGAACTCTGTCACGTACATCTCCAATCACTTGATCAGCAGGGTGACTTCTCAGCCATCTTAGGTCGGGTTGTGGCTCCTCAGTTGATACTTCCATTGAAGGTTGAGATGTGGTTTGAACATCTATGATCTGGATTGGATCAACTGAGTCAGGTGCTTTCTTCTTGGTAGATTCTTCATCATCTGAATCTGACTGGAGTTCTGCTACGTCTCGAACTATCGACTGCTTGTCTTCGAGAGGTAAGTTTGATCTCTCGATAGACTGTGGTTGATCTTCCTCAGCTGCTTCCGTTGTCTTTGATGGTTGATCTGTCGATGCCCTTTCATCAAAGGTAACATGTATGGACTCTTCAACCACCAAACTCCGCTTGTTGAAGACTCTGAGTGCTTTGCTTGTCGATGAGTATCCCAGAAATACTCCATCATCTGCCTTTTCTTCAAAAGTTCTTCGTTGAGTCTTCCCATTGTTGTGAATATAGCATTTGCACCCGAATGAGTGGAAGTGGCTTACATTCGGTTTTCTTCCATTCCACAACTCATATGGAGTCTTTCCAACTCCTTTTACTATCAAGGACCGATTTTGGGTGTAGCACGCTGTGTTGATTGCTTCTGCCCAAAATCCTTGTGCTATGTTGGCTTGCGAGAGCATGGTTCTTGCAGCTTCCTTGAGAGTTCTGTTCCTTCTGTCAGCAACCCCGTTTTGTTGAGGCGTTCGAGCAGCTGACAGTTGATGATGAATCCCATTCTCGTTGCAGTAGCTCTCGATTACTTGATTAACGAACTCTCCACCTTGATCTGACCGGATCTTTAGTATCGAGACATCCTTTTCAACTTGAACTTGCTTCAA